>NC_033798.1:90763908-90812027 GCF_001876935.1 Asparagus officinalis
GCCCTCGGCCTTGGCCTCTGGGTCCAAGAGATGGAGAGAGAAGAAGAAGAAGAAGAAGCAGAGGAGACGAGAGAATGGAGGAGGAGGAGGAGGAGGAGGGGGAGGAGGAGGTTCGGAGGAGCTCTATCGGGTTCCGGGTCGGATGTTTGCTAACGGGTCGAGTGATGCTGCCTGCCTCTTTACTCAGCAAGGGAAGAAGGGGACTAATCAGGACGCTATGATAGTGTGGGAGGTAAAACGACCCATTAATTTCACTTAATTATGGTTATCGTTTTTGTGATTTTTGGATGACCTCTTTTCTCTATTTGATGGTCGAAATTTGTATATAGACGCATTTGGGATGTGGGTTTTCTTTTGAGTTTATGTTTCGAGTTTTAATTGGAGGAAGTGGGCTTAGAAATTCCATGTTTTAGAATTTCGTTTTCGAGCTGGTATGATTTTTTTGTATGGAGAAAGTGATGTTTGAAGCTTCACAGTTGTACCCATTAAGAGAATTTATTTTTATTTACCTTTGCAGATGCTTATATTGCTTAGTGTTTTTAAACTTATCCAAGTTCTAGTATAAGTTTGTCGTTCGATGTGAGAGGAGAAGATATCTGTCGATGGAGAATTTGATTTTACTGGAGAATAATGATGGGAGGAAATGGTGCTTGGACTTTTCTTTTTCTTTTTTTCTCTCTTTTATGTATGTATGTGAAAGAATTAGATAGAAAATACTAGAGTATCAATTTCTTTAAGTTTTTGTGCAAATTAGTGGACAAGTTATCAGTATGGAGTTGATGGTTATTTTTTTTTTGGGGGTGGGGGGTTAGTTCATTGTCTTTCCCTCCTTTGTGTTAGAATAGAATTAATTTGTTGAGTTGTTTAAATGAATGAAATTTGATGAACTTGCAGTTTGATTTTCAGCAAATTTTCCATCCTTTGGTATCAACTCTATTTATGTTATGGTATGTTAGTCATTTGTAGGTATCATCTGGAAGATATTAGTTCTGTCATCATATAGAATACCCTCTATTGTAAGTTTCTGAATGACAGGGGAGAATTTTTTTTATGATTACTTGATAAGATAACAACTTCTAACATGCATCTTTTTTAGTTGAACGTGACTGTGCCGAAAATTACCCTGACATGAGCATGTTTGTTTCTCAGTTGTCCTCTTTGTGACAACTTTTTATTCACTACCAAAGATAATATTGCACCTAACAACTATTAATGGTTAGAAAACAGGTGGTGGTTAATGAAAGAGTACCACCTCACAAACACATCCCTTACCTCAGCTTCAACTGCTCCTCATTTGATGAAAATATAATAGATGAGTAGTCATTCACTTAAATAATCGTTGTAGCAATATATACCTTGCTTGTTTCAGATTCTTTCTACTACTACGTTGAGGTTGTGGATGTGTCCCCCCAAATTTTAGCGTCTGGTGTTAGGGGATTCAGGCATCTCGTACCTATAATCAAGCAACAAAAATAAAAGGGATCATTAAAAAAAAGGATTGTTAGATTCCATGTTTTAAACTTATTATTTCAGTAGCATGTGCTTAGACATTTGTTTGAGAAACATTGAGTTCGAACTGTTAGTTTCATTGATTCGGTGCAAGTGATGCTTTTAATGTTGTTTTTGAAGGGGTGCTATTTCAACAGGATCTTGTTAAAACCTTTTTTAAACCTTCACAATTGATATAAATTAGGTTTTTTATCTGTTTATATTTGGAAACATAAGTTAATAGTGTTAAAATAGCCTTCCATCATAATTGTTTTGCAGCTCTCAATAGTGTCTTGTGGACCATGTTCATGAGTTACTTGTACTTCTTAATGTTCCCCTCCACATACTCTAATGCCCCCTCCTGACCCACCCGTTCACCCACACCCACCCCCAGACCATAACACAGACGCACAACAAATATGCTCTTCTCTTCTCCTTACATCTTTAATTCCCTTTTACGAATGACCCCAAACTCATTACTTCTTATTGTCAATGAAAATCATTATATTTTTGTAATCTCCAGTGTATATGCACTAGTATATATTGTGCCTTTTTGGGAGGATACTACTTGTCAAACTTCTTGCTTTTTGTATGCTACTTTTTCAATTATTGTGATCATGTATTTTTTTGATGGATCATCAATGTTTAGCTTTGTTTTATTTTAAGTTTGCTTTTATCTTGTATAAATTACATGCATATACTTTAACTAAGTCTAGTGATGACCTGTTTTTCATTTATTATTTTATGCTCAAAGTTGAGCAAGTTTACTTTAGCCCATATGCCAATCTTGAAATAAAGGAGGGCAATTGCAACTTAAAGGTTTTTTAAACTTGGAGTTGCTTGGGTCTTAGAAAAAATAAAGAAAACTTCAGCTATCCTTGTTTCTGTGAAGATGTGAAATGTTGTCAATCTTTAAAATCGTTAATTATTGTATGAATATAACTCAATAAGCAGAAGTTCGTTCTGAAATTTCTGCTTGAAGAGGCGTTTTCAGTCTTTCCTCTTTGCAGAGAAGCGCATTTAGCATTTCCTGAAAAAGAATTGATCACACTAGATTAACGTCCTGCAGTTTAACAACGTGAAGAATGAAGTTTCCTATAACAACCTGGTCTAGAACATTGGTCGTATAACATTATCGATTACATTTGACCTATTTTCAACCAATGGGTATACATATTAATAGATAGCCCTGAATATTACCCTTGTGAACACCTTCAGGTATTCAATAATGGTATTTGGCTTTAGATAAATTCATCAATTTAGGAGTGGTCTACTTTTAAAAGAAGGTCAAATTATTCACTTCATGCCATAAGACTAGTTGTAAATTTAGGATCATGTACATGGACCCATTATGAAGCTCCCCTGCATGTTAAACTTGAAGCTAAAATTTAGACCTTGTGTATTCATAGATATCACTAGATAATTTCATATTTTGTGTTTTAGTAATAGTAGCGATAGATCAGTTAATGCCTAGTTGTTCTTGTTCCTGTTAGCCTTGTTATTTAATATCAGATAATATTTACCTAGAAGATTTAGTATGAAGTATTGTATGGCTAACAGAGTAACAGTGTATCAAGTAAACCTAGACAATTAACACTCCTTTTTTCTTCTGGGCTTTTAGGCCACACGGAGCGGCCTCCAATATAAACATGACTCGTGCAAAATAAATTTGGGGTAAATTAACATTTTTTAAATCGCAAATGCTTATATTTGGATGCAGGCCTGCAGCCACATGACGATCTGGTACCAATTTAGATACCCAAATGCTTAAGCTGATGGGGTGCAGGATAACATTATATATCAAGCAGACTAAGTCTTAACAATCTATATTGTTTACTAAAGACTTCCAATCTCAGTTTACTTCTATTTGAGTGTCCTTGGAGTTAAAAAGAAAACAAATAATAGAAAGCTAAAGGAAACAGTTCCAAGTTTCAAGCTTTACAAATTTCAAACTCTTATCTCAATTTAAACATCATATAATTGTCCTACATATGTCCAACTTCACAATTGGTTCTTATTATTTCTTAAAAAGATAAAGTTCCAATTATTTTCAAAAATTGTGAATGTTAGCGCTTTTGTTCAATCCTTTCTTCAATGCTATATAGTCTGTTGCTAGCTTGAACTTTAGTCATGCTCCCTTTGCCATAGATCTTGAGTTGACTCTATTGATAGACTGTTCCGAGTTATAATTCTCATCTGGTTGAGGTTCTTATTTTTGTGCCATCTGCTGTTAACTCCAACCTGCTCATTTAATTAATATAATTTTTTTTCTTTTATTTTGTTAAATGTATTTTTTACAGTTTCCTTTATCATGCTATATAGCTTCATTGAACTTGCCACATTCATACAGAAATCTATCTCTGAATAATCTTATAATTTATGTTTGTTGCTTAAGGGTTATTTTTCGTTCTCGTGGTTGTAGAATTTCACATTAAGAAGTGACACCATCTTTTGTGGTGTATTTGACGGTCACGGTCCATATGGGCATATGGTTGCCAAGAAAGTCAGAGACTCACTTCCTCTTAAGTTAACCACTGAATGGAAAACCACTGCTAGTGGTCAAGACAGTCCTCATCTGAATGGCAGCGCATCTGGCAGTATGAACTCTGAAGAGTCAGCATGTGCTAACATTGACGATGAGTTGTCAGAGCCCGTAGATGCTGATGAGAATACTAAGCTACCTGCTATGTATCCAATATTGAAGCAGTCTCTTCTGAAATCTTTCAAGTTGATGGATAAAGAGTTGAAGCTTCATCCTATGATTGATTGTTTCTGCAGTGGTACTACAGCTGTTACTGTGATAAAACAGGTAATGACTTCTATAGTCTACTTCCAAGTTTGACTTGTAGTTTTTTGAACATTGGTTTTTTGCCTTCGCCAATTTGCAGGCTATTTTAGTTTTTTGCAACTTGCACTTCTTCAGGGACAGGATCTTGTAATTGGGAATGTTGGAGACTCTAGAGCAATACTGGGTACACGAGATCAAAATAATAATTTGATTGCTGTCCAGCTGACTGTTGATTTGAAGCCCAATCTTCCAAGTACGTTACGTTCCTGCTCTTATCTCTTTTCAAAAGATCTCTTTGAAAGCAGTATTCTTTTGAGAACTAATATTTTCTTTGTGCTAGCTATTCTGAATTTCTTAAGTGAAAAAAAGGAAATGATTTGAATCCTTGAGCCATCGCAGGGAATTCTATTTTTATTTGTCAATAGAGATTTAAAGGCTTTCTTAAAGTGTGGCTCATGGTGATCTCATTGTCATTATATCCTTGGTCTTTGTCTATTTGTCATGGCTTGATTGCATTTAAATATTCTATAGTTTCTCCTACTTATATGCCCTCACTTGTTTTTGACAACACTTATATGCCCTAAAGTTTTTAAAACTTACAGTTATATACCTTCACTTTATTTAACAGCACATTTATACCCTAAAGTTTTTAAGACTTGCACTTTTATACCCTTAAGTTTTATAAGTGTGCACTTAAATACCGTCGGTTATGCAAACTTGAGGGTATTTAAGTGCAAGTTTTAAAAACTTGGGGTCTTTAAGTGCATGTTTTAAGAAATTTTAGGTTATTTAAGTGTGGATTTTTAAACTTTAGGGCAGGTAAGTGCTTTCAAAAAAGTGAAGTACTCCTATCGGGAAAAAAAGAAAGAAAAAAAGTGAAGTACAAGTTTTAAAAACTTTAGGGTATATAAGTGCTACCAGAGCGTATATAAGTGCAAGGTAGGGAAAACTATAGGCTATTTAAGTGCAATTAAGCCATTTGTCATTCCAGTTTATACAGAATTAAGATTTATAATATTTGATATTAATTATTTTTACATACAGGGGAAGCTGCCAGGATTCATCAATGCAAAGGAAGGGTTTTTGCCTTGCAAGATGAACCAGAAGTTGCACGTGTGTGGTTGCCAAATAGTGATTCTCCCGGTTTGGCTATGGCTAGAGCATTTGGAGACTTTTGCCTGAAGGATTATGGTTTGATCTCTGTGCCTGATATCTCCTATCGTCTTCTTACTGAGAAAGACGAGTTTATTGTTCTTGCAACTGATGGGGTAATCTCAACTGTTTATACTATGATATTCAGCGTTCTAAAATTGATAAATCTAGTCTTTCATTTTGGTTATTTAAGAATTTGGAAGACTTTTAAAAGTGGAAAAGTAAAATATCACTTTCAGCCATGCATTTTATGTCTTCTTGATTCGGGGACAAATTTATTTATTTTTATTTGCAGACTCTTTAAATGATGTAGGTCGATGTTAATATATTGACTTATAAAAATGGACACCCCCCAACATGGAATTATGATGTAAAGGTTTTGGCTCCAAATCCTTCCCAAAGGATTTACGTTTATCCATGAGAACAATAGTATACATTTCATCACTTATAGAGCTCAATGTAGAATTTGAATTGAATCCTGAATCTGTTAAAACAATTTTCTTGCTTTATTTTCCTTACCTATGAACATTACAAACTCATAGTTACAAGCTTATAATCAAATTCCTCTTACTTTTTAATTTTAATATCTATGTGCTGTATCTCATTCATATCCCTCACCCCCTGCCTTGGTCTTTCTGTTAGTACTTCCATCTAAAGTTTTTACTGCCACAAAGAGCTTTTGCCAAGGGCAAACACCATTCTTTCATGCTTATCATCATGATTTATGTAGAAAAAGCTCCAAGCTAATCATATTTTGATTTACGCAGATTTGGGATGTTCTCTCTAACAAGGAAGTCGCGGACATAGTAGCTTCAGCACCAACTCATGCAACTGCAGCACGAGCCCTCGTTGAATGTGCCGTCCGTGCATGGAGGTTCAAATTCCCCACATCCAAGATTGACGACTGTGCAGCTGTTTGTCTGTTTTTGGATCCCCAAGTCCAAGAGAGCAAACCCATCATAAAACCTCAAGGGCAACCCACGGACAAAGAAGAGGTGAACAATGATGCATCTCGGAGTTACATTTCCTCATTGGAGAACTCAAGTATGCATCATGGTGATGACGATGATGAGATTGTACCAGTATGTGAGGAGCCTATAATGGAGAAATTACCGGGGAGGTCAAATTCAACAAGGAGTCTTGCTGATTGCATGTTGATTTCAGAGGAAGAAGAATGGTCGGCTCTAGAAGGTGTTACTAGAGTGAACTCTCTTGTGAACCTTCCAAGATTCTTGGCCGGTGATAAAAGGTCTAGTAGCCAGAAAAAGCAGTTGTAGAAAGGACTAAAGAAATTCCAAAATTGGAGACTTCCCCCCCATCTTATGATAATTATTTGAACCTAGCATGCCGATGTCTGGTTTAGTTTCAAGACAGTATTGTTTTATGGTTGGTGAGGGAAGTCATTCTTCATAGGTTTCTTTAATATGTAGAAATCTTTTTTGTTTTGGAAGAAACCTATGAATTATGTCTTGCCTCCTGCTTGTAAGGAAAATGATAGTTATGAGACAATATTTTCATAGTGAATGTTTATGTTTCTTCTACATGATGTATGTTGTCTGATTTTGGACAGCAGTGATACGTTCCATGCTTTTCGTATGGTACTGTAGGTTTTCTGCCTAAACTCCAGAGGTCTCTGCTTCCTCTTATTTGTAACATTCCTTTGTAAATTCAAGTATTTGTATGGATTTGTTCTGTTCTGTATAGAACATGGAAAGGTGCTTTACTTCTAGTTTTCATGTGATTTGATTAATTCCAGAAAACTTTATTGTATTATATTTTCACTTAAAATACTTTATAGTTTTACTTTATAGTTTCACTCACTTAGCACTTACATACCCTCACTTCTTTCTCTTAGCATTGATATACTCTTAAGCAGGGGTGCTAAACCATATTTGTATTTGAGGAAATATCCGTAACCGTATCCGTTAGGATACGGATATGGTTACTCAAATCTATAACCGATAGAATATGGTTACAGATATGGTTTTGTAGTGAAATATCTGTATCCGTATCCGAAATATCTGAATACATATGAGTCATACTCTTATGATAGCTTCGATTCTTAGATTATGGATTTGTGATTAATTTTGATGATCAAGATGTCTAATCTTAACTTATCAATTATAATGAATATATTAACGAACTCTTTTGTATCATATGAACTATGTTTTTCTCCATACTAGCTAGTTTTCTCATATCCGTTTTGTACATGCATGCGCTCATATATCCGCATGTATATCCGTAACCGTATCCGATTTTAGCCGATATGGTTATGAATTTTTCTTACCGAGTTATATTCGTATTTGTATCCGTATCCGACATGGGTAAGCGGATATGGATATGGTAAGCATCATAGCTGAGCCGTATCCGGACCGAGTGCAACCCTCCTCTTAAGTTGTTTAAACTTGGCATGTACCCTCTATCATGCAAATCATGCAAACATAAATATTCTTTCACCCGAATATTACTCTATGATGCTTACAAACTAAGTATAGAGATTTCTACCATTAATATTTGTTAAATTTATCAATAGACCAATCCAAACTCTAAAAAAAAGTAGAATGAAGATAAATTTAAAATAGAATTTTATAGGTTTTACAGTAAATGGAACATATATTAATACTTAATAAGCTTTATAATTCAGTTGAATTTTTTTCATTTCTGCATGATTGGTAGTACTAACATGTCACTTTTAAATTACTTAGGGTATACTAATTAGCATAGCGCGGAAGTAATGAACCTCGAAATCTACCAAGGGTTGTTCTTTAAATCTACAAAGAACAATATTCGAATCCACGAAGAGAATATAATAAAGATGAATTTTATTGATGTAAAAGTTATCCATTAATTCTAGGGTTAACATGCCTCCTCTAAATAAAAAAAACACCTAATAAGACTAGAATTACAAAAAAAAAAAAAGAAAAGAAAAGAGAAAAGTATCAAATCCTATCCTAAAAAGGCTCCCTAGTCCCTATAATAGTAAAAATAAATTATCAATCAAAATTAAATTTGTTTCCTAGTCTAATTGACTCTAGCTTTATTATTAAAAATAAATAAAAGCTGACTCCATCTTTATTATTAAAAATAAATAAAAGCCAATTGTTTTTTGATTTCTGCCAAAAACTAGTGATACTAATGTGATTTCGGGAATTTGTTAATTTGGATGTCTTCATCTCATTGAGATAGATGATTTTTATATATAATATGTCAGAATCCGCCTTCCGAATTAACAAATATGGTTGTTTCTTTGCGAGCAAAATCAATAATTCATCTATATCTGCATTTGACTCATGAAAGTCTTACTTCTCCATGAATTTGCTTGTTATATGTCCTACATCAGTCTTCTTAAGTTGAAAGAAGCTTGACCCCGAGCTTATATTTGCTTGAATAGTAGCTTCCTCGAGAAATATTATTTATTCTCATGTGTCAAGCAACATTTGCCTTACATTTGACATTAATCTTTTCCCCTTATTCTTTTATCTCCTCGCCTAGGTCTCCTTCTGAATTAAACTTATGTATGAATTTTTCCCGCATCATGTTTATGTGACTGACATTATGAAGATCTATAGATGACATGAAAAACTCCTCCAAATCTTTTCATTGCTGCTTTTTATATTCTTGTTTCAGAAAATACATCTCAATCTTGTCAAAATCATTAACACTCTTTATTTCAAAAGAAGAATTTCTCTCACACTCTATACATAATTCTTTTAGCTCCTTTGCCTCGGGCCCTTCACCAAACAAGCCACACATATCATCATTTGCCTCACTCACCATTATAACATTTTTCTCCATCGGGGCAACATTAATATGTGTAATACCACTCACAATCTCTTTTGGAATATCATGCGCAATAGCCATATTCACTAACATATCACAATTAGCATTCGGAATCTCATGCACCTTGAGAGGGATCTCGATGGTGGCAGAATCTTCCTTTTTGGTTGTGAATGTCTTGTTATCTGACTTCTCCTTAGCAATCTCAGTCTTAAATGTCTCTGACTCTATGATTCGACATAATCGACGAAATCTTCTTTGTTGCTTCTTTGATGTTCTTCAAAAATCCAGACACTTGAACAAAGATGAATTGAGGTTTCTTAGTTTTGCCACAATCATAACCAATGTCAGATGTCTTTGTAAGATTATTTCACCTTAGTCGACATGGTACATCTAGAAAAGAAGGTGGAATGAGAACTTGAATAGAACAACAAAGGATCTTCATCATTGATGTTTTTGGAGAGTTCTCACATTAATTATGATTGTGGTAAAACTAAGAAACCTCAATCCATCTCTAAGAAAGACTCTGGATTTGTAAAGAACACTAAAATGGCAATAAAGAAAACTCCATGAGTTATGTCGATCATAGAACCAGAGGCATCTAAGACAGAGATTGCTAAGGCTAAAATCTTTTTAGTAGCGGAAAACGAGACACTCACAACCAAAAAGAAAGATTTTGTCGCCATCGAGATTCCTCTTGAGTTGCATAAGATTCCAATGCCAATCATGATATACTAGTGAAGATGGCTATCAGGCTGGATATTCCCACAAAGAGATTATGAGTGATATTACACATATTGATGTTGTCCTAGTAGAGGATGATATATTAGCGAGCGAGGCAATTGATGATACATGTGCCTTACTTGATGGAGGACATGAGACAAAAGAGATTAGAGAATTGTGTATAACCTCAAAATCCACTTAGGGTTGTTCTTTGATTCCATAAAGAGCGATCTTTGAATCCACGAAGAACTTCGGATCTACGAAGAGACTATAACAAAGAAGAATTTTATTGACAAAAAAGTTATCTATTAATTCTAGTGTTACTTGCCTCTTTTTAAGTAGAAAAAGAAAATAGACTCCTAATAAGACTAGAATTACAAAAAATAAAAAAAAATATCAAATCCTACCTTAAAAAAGTAGCAAATAATTATGAATCAAAATTGAATTTGTTTTCTAATCTAAATTGAGTCTAACTTTATTACTAAAAATAAATAAAAGCTGATTATTTTCATATTTCTGCCAAAAATAGGTGATACTGATGTAAATTTAGGAATTTGTTAATATGGATGACTTCATATCGTCGAGATAAGCGAATTTCATATATTATTATATGTTAGAACTCGCCTTCCGAATTGACAAACATGGTTATTTCTCTGCAGACAAGTTAATAATGCATCTGTATCCGCATTTGACTTGTGAAAGTCCCACTGCTTCATGAATTTGCTTGTTATGTATCCTACATCGCAAATTCTATGAAAAGCAAGCGAGAGTACATTGTTGCTCTAGTGAGTGAAAAAGTGTGAGGTATTTAAGTGCTGTTTAGCCTTAAAAATTGCAATTAGGCAAATTCCAGGGCAGTTACGTAAATGGGCTTTTATTGTGCTCAGCGTAGGGTTATACAGGTCATACAAGTCCGGACCCACATGGTCCTTACTTCTACAGCGGCCCACAAACTAATGTTCATCTTTCTCCTTTCCGCGTTTCTATTTCCGGTCCGCGTCGGCCTCTCCCCCAAAATAAAATCTCTGACGCTCTCTCTCCTTCTTCCCCCTCAAAAAGTAACATTAAAATTTAAAAAAAAAAACCCTAAAATCTCAGTCTCAAATCTAGAGAAAATCAATGGCGCTGAAGTTTCTGAACAAGAAAGGATGGCACACGGGGAGCCTCCGCAACATCGAGAACGTGTGGAAAGCGGAGCAGAAGCACAACGCCGAGCAAGCGAAGCTCGAGGAGCTCCGAAAGCAGATCCAGGAGGAGCGGGAGAAATCAGAGTTCAGGCAGCTCCAAGAACAGGCCGGCCTCGTCCCGTAATTCCAATCTCATCTCAGTTTTCGTCTCTTTTTAGTTTTTAGGGTTTTGAAAGGGGGAAGTGATTGTTTTTGTAATTTTTTTTTGGGGGTTTTGTTTCGATTTTTTTCAGGAGGCAGGAGAGGCTTGATTTTCTGTACGAGTCTGGGCTGGCTGTGGGGAAGGGATCTGAGGGGTTTAAAGCTCTCGAGGCCCCGGCTGCGGCAGCGACGACGTTGGCACCGGCCGAGGCCAGTTCTTCCAAGGTGTGGTTCTTTTTTCCCCCTTTTGCAAAATTTTGCGTGCGATTTTCCCCAGACAAATGGGATAGTTGGGGACTGTGGCTGTGCTAAGTGCTTGTGAAATTGGTTCTTTAATGTCACGAAAAGTAATCTTTGTGCGCAAGACGTATTAGATTGGAGGTGGCAGGGGAGAGAAAACAAGTTAATAGGAAGGAAGTACTTGAATGTATGTATGTGGCTTTAAACATCTACAGATCATGTAGGGTAGAACTTTTTATGAGCAATTTCCTGATTGAAGAATTATCACGTAACATTTCATTTGGGCTAATCAAACCAAGTCTTTAATCTACACATGGTTAGGGAAGAAGTGATTCTAGAATGCTACTTGACATTACAATACATAGTTAAAATAAGATTTTATAGAATGGCTATGTAACTAGGCAAGTTAATAGACCTGCTTGTTAGGAAATCAATCAGAAACATGCCCTGCATGCCCCCCAAAAATAAATAAATAAATAAAACTGTTTGTTGAAAGTTTGAAACAAGAACATAAGCTGGATAATATGTTATAAGTCAGGAAAAGCTATGAATTTATCCATTTGAGGTGTACGACTTGCTTAAATTGAGGATGCGAGAAAATCTCTTTAGATGATCTGCCTAAGTTGCATGGATACGGGTACGGTTACCGGTACAGGTGTAGTTACGGGTACGAGACACAACAAAATTGTAAAATGTAGGGTATAGGGACACAGCTATATATATATTGAAATTAATAATCCACATGAGATCATTATTGTTTTTTAATTCATATGTTATTAGAGTTAAATTTCCTATCACATTTCTAAGTTTCTTTTATAATGTTTATTATTATAAATCGGAAACTACTCATTTTTGAACAAGACACTCAAAAGACCCTTTCATAGTTTTGTACTTTTGGCAGTCTTATATGATCGTAGAATACCTATTAGATAAAGTGAAAATCTATTTGATGGTTGTAAGACCAACAATGCTTTATGGATTTAAATGTTATGGGTAATTAAAAAACATGTGCAAAAAATAAATGTAGCACTGTAGCAGAAATGAGAGGTTATGACGGTCTTGTGGATATACACTAAAAATCGAATAAAAAATGAGTGCATCTGTGGCTGGGAAATTAAAGGTTGCTCCTGTTTGAGGACAAAATGAGAGAATTAGCTGAGGTGGTTTGATCATAGACAACGGAGACCTCACACTGGGTAGAAAAAGTGATAATATTATACTTAATTGGCAAAGAGATCTAGATGGAGACCTAAAAGAACTTGGTTAGAAGCATTATAAAGGACACAATGAAGGTTAACTTGACGGAGAGATGGCCCAAAATAAAATGGAATGTAAGAATAGGATTTGACCCCGGAAATTTGGGATAAAGGCTTTGTTGTTGTTATGTGTTTAAGGTAGGAGAATCAGATCATTGTTGAAGCAGTGGCTCTAAGCCTAGGAGCAGACCGTATCAAACCTAATCTGAGGGACTTAAAAGTGTAGAGATGGCCAACACGAGAAGTACCCGTTAATAGACCAAAAAGACTTGCTTACCCAACGCTAGAAAGGTCACCATGAAGGCTTAATTGTCAGTTTTTTGACCTATCCTATTAGTTAATGCTATCACGGTCTAATAAACTTTAAGACCATCCTGCATTTGCTGAAGTCTGACGTTCTTGTTATCAGTAGCTTTTTTATATGATTTAACTTATTCTGATGTTGGTAAACTCTATTTTTTTATGTATACAATGTTATAGGCAGCAGCTCCAGGTGCTTTATTTGAAGACAAGCCTCAGTCAGCAAATGATGCATGGAGGAAACTCCACTCTGACCCCTTGCTGCTTATCCGACAGCGTGAGCAGGAAGCGCTTGCTCGGATTAAAAATAATCCTGTCCAGATGGCATTGATTCGGAAATCCGTAAGTCCTTTCATCAGTTTAAGCTTGTGTTGTGTAGATGCTTGGTCTTTAAACTTTGCATTAAAGTTTCAACGCAAGAGCTTATGTATAACCAACATCAAGCATTTTGACCTGATAGGCAGCTGCTAAACCTGCATTTAACAAAATAATATTAAGTTAATTACTTTCTAAGTGAACACACTCAAGTTTGCTCTTTGGCTTATTTTGAGCCTTAGAGATGACAATATTCCCTGTGGTAATTTATCATTTTATCATATGAAAATTCAGATGGTTGCGTCTTATCATACGAAAATTCAGAGGTATATGAGCATAAATTGCATAACTAGGCAAGTAACTCTATCTACAAGCCAAGTCATCGTTGAGGTTCTACAGCATTATCTTATCCTGCTCTTAGTTTCATGATACATCAGCTAAGAGTTGCCCAACTTACTATCAACTTGGCTTGTAAGTGGGGTTACTTGCCTGGTCGTGCAATTTAATGAATCCTCTTAGCCACCTCCAATTTGACGGGAAAATTCTTAAGAATGATGATGAAGTTCGATTAACAGTTGAAACATCATTCGAAATTTTTTCTTTAATAATAATATTATTGTTATTATTATTTTATTATTATTTTTTGGTGTGTTGCTGATTCCTGTCTTCATAGTTGATATATAACTCCATATTGTATGATTATAAAGTTCGATTAACTGTTGAAACATCATTTGAGCAAATTGTTTTCTTCTTTATTATTATTATTATTTATTTTGTGCGCATGTGCGTGTTACTGATTCCTGTCTTCATGGTTGATATGTAACTCCTGATGTTTCCTTCTAACTCCCTTGTTATGAAATATACTGTAGGCGTCAAAAAATGCTGAAAGATATCCAAATACAGCTCAAGAGGGAATCATCCAAAAAAGGCAGAAGAACACAAGTCTTGACTGTCTCGCCGTGCGAGACAGACTTGACTGTCTCGCCGCGCGAGACAGTCTTTACTGTCTCGCCGTGCGAGACAGTCTTTACTGTCTCGCGGGCGAGACAGACTTTTACTGTCTCGCCCACGCGAGACAGTCTTTGCTGTCTCGCCGTGCGAGACAGAATTTACTGTCTCGCACGTGAGACAGTTTTCAGATGGTCAAAACTACCTTTGCAACTGCCCTACACGTGGCCACTAACTGTTCAAGAACGCGAGACAGCAAACACTGTCTCGCCCGTCGAGACAGCAAAAGCTGTCTCGCGAACCTGTTTTCTGCCAACTGTTCTTGGAGGTTATAAATACCCTCCTAAGGCCATTTTTCCAGGGGGCTGATCATTGTGAGTACTTCAGAGCAATCCAGAGCAATCCAGAGCAGAGAGAGAGCAGAGGTCTTGAACTTTCGGCCACTCCTTGATAATCAGGCTTTGACTTGATTTCAAGAAGAACGACTATCTTACATCGATAAGATATCGTTTCAATTTCTCACTTCGATAAACGAAGTCAGAATCATAAACCCCTCACGATTCAATCAGAATCTGTGATTTGGTGGTCCACGAGTCAAAGCGCTCCCGGCACAGGCAAAGATCCCACGAAAGCAGTGATCCAAACAACGATCCTGCGTTTATTTTCTCAAGAGTTGTAATTTTTTTTTTGTTGTGTAAAAGAGTCTTATAAAAAGGCTGTTTTCTTTGAATTTATCAGTGTTTTCAAAGGCGCGCGCCTCATTGCGCCTCATGCGCCTCACGATGCGGGGCGATGACGAAGCGCCCCACATTTGATGCATCAGCGCCTCGCGTACCTCCGTACTTTGTGTAGGATGCATGTAGTATATTTCCTCATATAGTTTTGTTTGTTAACATTTCAATCGAGTCTTTATACTTGATATTCCATATCCCAAAAAGCAAAATAAATCCATTGGGCTTTTTTAATAACCTTCAATTGAGGACCATTACTAATCCTTTGTTTGGATATTAGTCTTGATTTAACATTTGATTTGAAAATTTATGAAATTTGCTACTATGTTGGGTGTTAGCATTAGAAATTAAGGCAATATATTGTGATTTTGTAGTAAGATATTATTTATCTTGATATTTTTCATGTAAATTCTAAAAACATGTTCTTTCGCGTTTGATCACATATATTAAAATATTATGTGTGTAGTGTGCGCCTCGCATCACTCGGGCGCGCGCATCGCGTTGCGCCTTGCACATGTGCGCGTAAAGATGTTTTGCGCTCTGCATTGCGCCTCGCGCATTGAAAACACTGGAATTTATTGTAATCGACCGAAGATATAATGAATTCGACAACAAATTCGACTTTTGGCGAAAACAAACTGGCGACCACAGTGGGAGCCAACGGTCTCGCTGCCGAGACCGTCGTGTCGCAGCCGATCAAGATTCCAGTTGAATCCATGGTCGAATACGAATTCGACCAGACCAAGTTTGAGGAATATCTCTCATCATCCTCTTCAAGATCTTCATTATCTCGCAAGTACAAGAGGATCTCACAATTGAGGAAGAGTTGCATGCCAAAGAAGGCACAAAATGAAGACTCTCGCTTGATTGTTGCTGAGAATTTCACTCGCAACACCTCTGCTCACAATGGCTCTTATCTAGTTGAAGAGTCATCAAACCAAAGCCCGCCGACATTGACGAAAAGAGCTCGTCAGAGACAGCGTCAGCGTCGTGCTCGTCAAATAGCTAAGGCATTTGAACAAACCGACGGAGTTCGTTATTATGCGGACTTAGAGTCGAGGAAACAACAAGTGGTTTGTTCAACGCAAAGACAAACTACTCACGTTTCTGCAACAACCAATCACTCGTATCTCTGCTAAAACAACGACGGATGAATGGACTATTGTCAAAAAGACTCGTTCGACCCTCAAAGAACGTATACAAAAACGTCGTGCAAAAGTTGCTAATGCTCATGCTCTCTCACAACAAAGACGAGAAAAGAGGAAGGAAATGGTGACCAAAGAATCACCAAAACTTCGTCAAGTTTGGATTCCAAAGTCTGGACTTATGCAAAATCAGCATTCGGAGCCCGTTAAGACTCCATACCCACAAGGGGGTGGTTCTAAACGTGCGACTCCCGACATAACCTTGGATCGCTTAAAGACAAAAATAAATTGTCCTGAGAATGCCAACAAGGTTTTATACCCCCAGAAGAAGACGCATTCACCAAATGATATCGTCATACCTGGGAGATCATACCAACAGACGATACGATTTTTTGGCAATCATACCGATGAATCGTATTATCAAGTTGAAGTTGTGAATAATTTTCGAAAGAGAGTTATTCGAGAGATAAACTCTCGTTGTTCCTGTGCGCGACTCGTTAAAACAGCATTATCAGAATGTGACTGTTTCAAACGAGAAGTCATCCCACGAAAAGTCTCTGTATTATCGAAACCTAAGCCGAGACATTTCCGCAAAAGAAGAGCAGCTGTCCAAAATGATGAATTCCCTGAAGTCACCATCAACGTGGCTGATAGAAGAAAGTCTAAACAGCATTCAAGTGACTCAAATCCCGACTTTTCCCCGAAAGGAAAAGTCAATCCAAGAATTGCTCAAAGGATGTCTCGACTCCAATTAGGAGCTATCAGACGCAGAGACTACAAGAGAATGCAAGAAGGAATGTCCTCGGAGGATGAATTCTCGGACACTTATTCTGCAATCGCTTCTGATGATACAATGTCTAGCACAGGACAAATCAGAGAAGTATTCACAATCACTGCTGATCAGTTCACTCAAATACTTCAGGAAGCTCTAGCCAAACAACGTGAAGAAATTAGAGCTGAAGTGAAGACAGAAATGAAGTTGGCTATCCAACAAATGAGAGAACTGTTAACTCAACAGCCTCAACCTCCTGAGTCCAATCAGCGATTTGAATCCAGCCACCACACTCGGAATGTTGTAGATGACAGTGATCCAGAGGTGGATGAAGTCATTATGGCTGATACACCTCCCAATGGCAATAACGCTGGGGGTGGTTTAACGGATCCTCCCAATAACGATATTGGGGGTGGTTCAATAGCACCTCTCACTGGGGGTGGTCCAATTATCTTTACTCGACATCATTCAGAAAGAAATGAAGACGATGACGGGAAAATGCAAAAACTTGAAGACAAAATCAATGCTTTGATGACGGCTCAAGAAGTTAAGAAGACGGGTATTCCATGTCCTTATCCGAGGGAATGGGATTCAATACCATACCCGACCAAATTCAATCTGATTAACTTCATACCGTTTGAGGGGAAGAGTTCGCCGATTCAGCACTTGATTTATTTCAAGTCTCATTTGGGCATGATCTCTGGAAACGAGGCTTTAATGGTCCGGTCATTCGTTGGCACCCTTCGCGGGCCCGCCTTCGATTGGTACCGACGGCTCAAGCCAGGGAGCATCAATTGCTGGGATGACATGGAAAGTTTGTTCCTCAGCAATTTCTTCGATGATGACACCGAAGTGTCAATCGGAACCCTTTTGGATGAGAAGCAAAAAGACGGAGAGTCAGTTGACAATTTTGTCAAACGTTTCCGTAACAAAGCAATGAATTGCAGAGATCCTATTACAGAGGAGTTCATCCTGCAAACATGCCACAATAACCTTTCCATCGATGTCCTGGAAGCTCTGGGGGTCGTGCCATCCACAACTTGGAAGGAGTTAAAATCTCGGGGTGAACAAGCTGAGCACTTTCTTAAAAGAAAGAAAGCTGAGAGAGGCCAACCAATGACATCTGCAATCGTTGAGAATGCGACTCTCGATCCGAGGTTTCAAAAGGAATATTCTTTCGAAGATGATGAAGCTCCAGCCATATTGGAATACCTCCTCGCTAATGACAAAATCGAGCTACCACCTATTAAAGATCAGGATGGAGCTAAGAGGATTACGGATCCAAACTACTGTGCGTACCACAGAAGGGTTCTTCATCCCACTGAGATTTGCTTTGGACTCAAAAATAAGATCCAAACCCTAATTGACTCCGGCGTCATAACGACGAAAGAAGTCGAATAAAGACGACCATAAACTCCATTGGGTACACGAGTATAAAGTATAAACTGCTTCTCCATCTCACTCCGAAAAGTATACGAGTATAAACTGCTCCTCGACACTCCAAAGAGTATATGAGTATAAACTGCTTCTCGATTATCCAACTGAGTACAATGTTAAACCCGGTTTCGCAAAGGAAGCTGGGGGTGGATGATTTATATAACGGGAAGTTCCTGGAGAATCTTATATTCTTAAGGATAACCCGAATATGCGATTGAGGATAACGTACTCCTCGTTACACCCAGTTTTGCAAAGAAAGCTGGGGGTGGATAATTCATGTAACGGGAAGTTCCCGGAAGAATGTTAAATGTAATATTCTTAGGGATAACCCCGATCATTATGAACAAAGTGATAAACACTAAACTCCTACTATGACTTCCGAATACTCTTTTGCTGAGATGAGATTCGATCACCTCTTTAGATCAATCTTCCCTCACAAAATTCCCATTTTGGTCAAACCTTTAAACAGTTAGGACCAAAGCCAAAATCCCCTCTCGATTCGTTCCATGAACGAGAGGTCCACAAATTGAACGATCAAACCTTTAAACAGTTAGGATCGTCTCAAATTCCCATCTTGGTCAAACCTTTAAACAGTTAGGACCAAAGCCAGAATCCCCTCTCGATTCGTTCCATGAACGAGAGGTCCACAAATTGAACGATCAAACCTTTAAACAGTTAGGATCGTCTCAAATTCTATTTTGGTCAAACCTTTAAACAGTTAAGACCAAAACCAAAATCCTCTTTTGGTCAAACCTTTAAACAGTTAGGACCAAAGCCAAAAGCCCCTCTCGATTCGTTCCATGAACAAGAGGTTCACAAATTGAACGATCAAACCTTTAAACAGTCAGGATCGTCTTAAAACTCCCACTTGGTCAAACCTTTATTGAACGATCAAACCTTTAAACAGTCAGGATCGTCTTAAAACTCCCACTTGGTCAAACCTTTAAACAGTTAGGACCAAAGCCAAAATCCCCTCTCGATTCCTTCCATGAACGAGAGGTCCATTCAAGTTGATCGATCAAACCTTTAAACAGTGAGGATCGTATCAAATTTCCACTTGGTCAAACCTTACTACAGTTAGGATCACAACCAAAATCTCTTCTCGATTCATTCCACGAACGAGAGGTCCATTCTCAAGTTGAATAGTCAAACCTTATGACAGTTAGGATTATTCAAACCAGTCCAGATTTTTCCTTTGTACCAGGAGATAGAATATAAAATTCTTCCTCTCCGATTCCGGGTTCATCTCTACCAACAAACAAGAGACCAGGAGATAGAATATAAAATTCTTCCTCTCCGATTTCGGGTTTATCTCTACCAACAAACAAGAGACCAGGAGATAGAATATAAAATTCTTCCTCTCCATCATCGGGTTTATCTCTACCAACAAACAAGAGATCAGAAGATAGAATATAAAATTCTTCCTCTCCGATTCTGGGTTCATCTCTACCAACAAAAAAGAGACCTCGATTCTGGGTTCATCTCTACCAACAAAAAAAAGACCTGAATACTCCAATAGGTACACGAGTCTAAACTGTTTTCCTACCCTCAACAGGAAGTTTCTGGAGAATATTACTCAGAATATTCTTAAGAATAACCTGAATACTCCAATAGGTACACGAGTCTAAACTGTTTTCCTATCCTTAACAGGAAGTTTCTGGAGAATATCAGTTAAAATATTCTTGAGAATAACCTGACTACCCCTAAACGGGTATATTCAGTGTCAACTTGACGACAAGAGCTGATTTCACAAGTACAAGTTCCAGCTTTAATTCAAGATCTCTACAATGGACAAGCGATAAACGCGATGCCGGAAGAATCTTAACTATTCTACAAAGCACTGAATAGATTGAGAGACAAAGAGATCAAAAGTTGAAGCCACCTACGGGTTCCTCTACACGATCTACTCAACCAAGCATTGAAAGGATCGTAAGTAAGATCTATCTTATCCAAAGCATCCCAGAACTCCTCTATAAAAGATTGAGTCTGGAATACTTTGGAGGGGGTATCTGTAGGGCGAGACAGTATTTACTGTCTCGCCGTGCGAGACAGAATTTACTGTCTCGCACGTGAGACAGCTTTCAGATGGTCAAAACTACCTTTGTAACTGCCCTACACGTGGCCACTAACTGTTCAAGAACGTGGGAAACGTCGTGGGCGAGAATCACGTGGATAACTGCCAAAATAACGGAGTTTGAAACGTGGGAAGGCAATTAAGATGAAAACTGCCAGAAATGTAGACAGTATTTTACTGTCTCGAGACAGCAAACACTGTCTCGCCCGTCGAGACAGCAAAAGCTGTCTCGCGAACATGTTTTCTGCCAACTGTTCCTAGAGGCTATATATACTCCCCGAAGGCTATTTTCTCAGGAGGGCGGATCATTGTGAGTACTTCAGAGCAATCCAGAGCAATCCAGAGCAGAGAGAGAGAGCAGAGGTGCTGATCTTACGGCCAATCCTTGAAATTGAGCTTTGACTTGATTTCAAGAAGAACGACTATCTTACATCGATAAGATATCGTTTCAATTTCTCACTTCGATAAACGAAGTCAGAATCATAAACCCCTCACGGTTCAATCAGAATCTGTGACTTGGTGGTCCACGAGTCAAAGCGCTCCCGGCACAGGCAAAGATCCCACGAAAGCAGTGATCCAAACAACGATCCTGCGTTTATTTTCTCAAGAGTTGTAATTTTCTTTTTGTTGTGTAAAAGAGTCTTATAAAAAGGCTGTTTTCTTTGAATTTATTGTAATCGACCGAAGATATAATGAATTCGACAACAAATTCGACTTTTGGCGAAAACATATACTGCTCCTAGTTTCCTTTTTTATATTATTCTCCAATCAAGGTCAATTGTCATCTTGGACCTTAACACCTTAATTGACATTCACTTGGAATCTGAAATAATATCCTTTTAAGCATTCACAATGTCCTCTGATCTTCAACCAAGGTCAATTTGTCTTTTTTAAGCATTCACACTTTTGGTGAGTACGTGTTGGTTTCTAAGATGCCTGTATGGCAATTTCAAAGTCATCATTTCAAGATGACGTTAACTTCCTCTAAATACATGAACGCTGTCAAGTTCCCAGAGACAATCAATTTTATCAAATTGAGCTTATATGATGTTCAAGTACATGCACAGCATTGATTTGATACCTACAAAGCATATACCAAATTTTTAAGTGTTGAACTTCGGCTTGTAATATTTTCTGAACCCACAATGTAATGCTGCTGTCAGCTGCATTTGTATGTGGACATAATTATGGACCAGGTGAAAGCAATACTACGTCATACCAGTTGGCTATAAAAGAGGCAAAATGAATTTATATAATTGCATATTTTCATCATCCAGTATCTAAAAGAGACATTGTACTCAAGCAGGTAGAAGCTGAGAAGAAAGATGGAAAGGGGAAGCGGGAGAAGAAGAAGCACAAGAGGAAGCATCATCATAAGTCGAAAACCAAGAGGGGTTCAGACTCAGAGGACCCAAGTGAAAACGAGGAAGATAGAAGGAAAAGAAGTCGTCCAGCATATGATCCACTGAAGCATAGCAAACAGAAGCTTTCATCTAAAGACAGCAGCGAAGATGAGGAAGATAGAAGAAAGAAGCACGGCAAACAGAAGCATTCATCTAAAGACAGTAGTGAAGACGAGGAAGATAGAAGAAAGGGCGATCGTTTAGCATCTGATCGCCACAAAGACGGCAGCTCAGAACATGAGAAAAGATCATCCAGAATCCGGTCTGATTCAAGGTATTCCAGTGAGAGTGAAGAAGACCGGAGAAAGAGTCATAGAGAGAGCAACTTGAAGCATGAAAAGCGTACATCCAAAGTCCGTTCTGATTCGAAATATTCCAGTGAGAGTGAACAAGACAAGAGAAAGAGTTACAGGGACAGCAACTTGAATCATGAAAAGCGCTCATCCAGAGTCCGCTCTGATTCAAGATATCCAAATGAGAGCGACCATCATCGTGAATACGGACAAAATAGACGTTCATCTCGACATCATGAGAGAGATGAAGAGAGAAGAAGGCATATCCCTTCAACATCTGAGCATCATCGTTCCAATTCTGAGAACGGTGCAGAAAACAAGAACAACGTAACTCACACACAGAATCAACAGCAGCCAGGCTACAATCGTCGAAAGGGAGTTCCAAAGATGACAGAAGAGGAGAGAGAAGCAAAGTTGAGAGAGATGCAGCTTGATGCTGAGCTGCATGAGGAGCAGAGGTGGAAGAGGATAAAGAAGGCAGCGGATGCTGATGCCAAAGAAGCAATGCAGGCTCGCACCTCTGGTGGTAAGAATTTCTTGGATGATGCTCAGAAGAGCATTTACGGAACAGAGAAGGGAGGGAGTTCTACGATTGAGGAGAGTGTCCGTCGTCGTGCCATGAGAGCAATGCATTCAGGCGTTGAATTTCAATGTTATTAAAAAGCCATTTTTTCCCTATGGGGTTTGTTCAAATTCTCTACTAGATAGTGCTGTTGTATTTGGTACTCTTTTATATATTTTTGGAGAATAAGATAATAACTTGAGATGCAAGTCCCAGGGAAGCAGAATAGTGGTGGTGGGCATCTAAATCTTGATGAGATTATGATGCAGAGTATGTCTCTCAATGCAGTAGGCATTTTTCCAAGGTGGCGAGTGGTGTTAGCACGTGCATTCACGGCACAAACTTTGAACGGACATAGCGCGCCCTGCAAAGCTCTTGAACAGTGCTACTGATATCTTTACGAACCGACTAACGTATTGAAGTTGGATAATTAATTAGCTACCTGGACTGTGGCTTCAGGCCGAAGCACTATTGATCCCCTCAGAACCACCCGCATGCTACGCTGCTCCCCTACCCAAGATCAAAGGTTGGGAGCCACATGCTCACATGCGGGTGGTTCCGAGGGGAATCGTACGAACCAAATATGTATTGAAATTGGACAATCAGTTAGCTGGCCGGCAAGACTCCAAAATTTTAGCTAATTAAATACCAAGCAACTAAAAAAAGTAGCACATAAACACTGAATGCCCAAAGCATGTATCATCTGAGACACGGATCCATAAGCAAGACATGGATGGATCATGTCATTGCCAAAATATTTGCTTATAGATGAATATGTTTGCAACTTCCGACATATTTGTTTAATACAAAGATGAGGCCTGCTGAATGAGTCTAGTTTGCCCAAAATGGAAGCCCTCTATTCACCTCTCTGGTGCTACAAACCTATCATATATTCCTGTTCATTACGTTCCTCTTTGCCTCGAGGCTAAAATTTCCCAGGCCATAACAATTGTTGGGAGACAAGCATGGAGAACAACGTATTGGTAAATCCAAGTACAACGCTTGCACAGATTTCAGATCTGGCATCGCAGAAGCTATGCTTAAAATCCGTATGGCATTTATATATTTACTAGAAGGACCTTCTTTCTCCAGTTCGGCCTTTGATTTCCGAACTAATGTAGCAGCAGATATTACAGTGGAAATTCTTTCTGGAGAACATCGATATTCCTTGAATCACAAGCTTCAAACATGTCATTCCGAGACGCACAGCTGTGTGAATGAAAGACTTCATATTACTTTCCAGCGGTTCCCCAAAAAGAAGCTTTACAAGTGTAATTTATTGAGATATGGGGCAACAGTGAGCTATTAAGAGATAAGGCTATTGGTGGGATTTGGATCCTCTCTACTGCTAAAAATTAGTGGAGACACCACTACTTTTAAATCAAACTTTGGTTGTTCAATGAATGATTTGATTTGTTTTTGTTAGTGCGAAATAGGAATGGTTGCAATCCACGGGAGGATGATAGGTGTTATATTTGGAATGAGTCACAAATGTCCACAACCATCCATATATAATAAATGGATGGAATTAAGCGTAACGGTCTATCCACTACTTTTTCGTAGTGGAGAGGATCCAAGGCCCAACCTGCTATTATTCAAATCATAGCAGATGAACTCATCAGTCACCAAATCTCTTAACAGCTCATTTTGCTAAATGATGTAGCACCTCATATCCAGTGTGTGTATTTTGTTGCATATATTTCACATAGTTGCAAAATGACATACCTGAGAGATATCCTTAAATAATTCCAGGCATTATCCGCCTTAGGATTCATGGCAAGTGCTCTTACATAGTAGCGAATAGATTCTTCATATAGTTGCTGAACGTAGAAAAGAGGATAACTATCAGACAAATGTACTGTTTGTATTGCTTCAGAAAAGAGACACTAAGATGCAGCAACAAAGCAAAACTAAATTTCCATCCTATTGGGTTTCAGGTAATAGTTTTGGGATTTTTTTTTTTTAGTATAGGGGCTCAAACTGCTATCCATTAATAGGTTTGCATGGTTTATGATCTCTGACTTAAAACAATTCCATGTCTAACTTTCATGTGATTTGTTCTGATAAGGCATCTGCAGTTTGTACGCACCTCAAGATTAAGGGAAACATTTCTCAACAAACTGATCCAAGCGACTAAGTGACCTATAGCATAATTATATGTGCAGTCATGTCACGCTTAAGAACATGCAAATATGGAATTCCTAGCTATCCTCAAATGACCAGATGAATTATACTATTGAATTATATATAGATCACGGTGAATACTGAATTTGAGATCAGGTCTTATATTTTATATCTGTAAACATCCTCTCATTGCGAATACTAAGGATAATCATACACCAAACATACTCAGCCTACATTCACCAGGATCAGAGATCAAGAGCAATCTACATTAAGAAATATGAAAAAAATCAAACTAGTGCAATTAGTATAACAGATCTCTCTGCTGTCAATATTAAATGCTTTCATTAATTGTATATGTTTCTTCATCCTGTTATGTTAAAAAATCAAGATTGCTCTATGGTGCAAATGAATACAATGATATGCGGGTTTGAAAAGGACAAACCTGATTAGCATAACTGATGCCCATGTTTGCCCATGCTCGAACATAATTTGGCTTCAAGTCTAGTGCCTGTACAGCCAAGAAAACAAAGAAAAAGAAATAAGTTGTAGGAAGATGCGTAAAATTACCCAAAACTGCTAATATACTATGACACAACAGAAGTATTGTATGCCTAGAAGTGTCCCGACAGCAGTTCAACAACCAAAACCAAAGGAAACTGAACGACATGTCAAGTCAATCCCCTTCCAGGGAGGGAATCAATATTCCCACGTGAATTTTTATCACAACTATATGGATGCTACAACTGTGTACAGAGTTATTTTCTTGAACGATAGCAGATGAAGCACGTCACTCATATAACATCTTTTCGAAAGTAAAAAAGTAAAAACAGTACTGGGATATCGTCAGGTTCTCCATTTTCTGCAAAGACGATGAGAATCATAGAGAAGTTGATAATTAAAAATATGCTCACGTCTCAAGAGTCAAGAGCCCCAACTCTCAATAGACAGAAGAATAAGTGTTACCCATGCATGCAAGTAGCACGAAAGAGCATGCATACCAAAGTTTATGAGAGAAGTGTTCATCGAAAGAGAGATTCAAGTATCCTCAAATTAAGTAACAGAAGCACTCGAGAAATGTTCACATCAAAGAGAGATCCAAGGATCCCTGAGAATAAGTAATAGAAGAATGTGAAAAAACTAGTCTCACCTGCTGATAAGCTGATATTGCTTCTGAACTCTGAACACTATTTGCTTGGGTTGCACCCAGCTTGTTCCAGAGAGAGTAATCACGGGGCTTGAGTTTTAGTGCTGTCTTAAAGGACTCTATGGCTTTATCATATTCTCTTGACAGATTGTATAGTACACCAAGAACAATATGCACATCAGCATCCTCAGGTGACATCTGAGCAGCATCACCAAACAGTCTTGCAACCTGATATAAGAATCACATTTTAAGCAGTAGTGGAGGTACAAGTACATCAAAGCCACTAATAATCGAATATCAACTGTAAGCTTCAGATAAATATTACATGTTATAAAATAGTGAATCTGATTAGTGGAAGTACATTTAGTGAAAATTTACAGAACATTTTTCCATTTGGCTACTTCCCTCTGATTCTGATGAACTCAGGAAACAGAATTAACCATTAATCACTGATAGACATCTGAAGATAGTTCGGTTTTTGCAAGGAAAAGAGGCTATTTTAAAGATATCTGTCAAGAGAACTCCCAAAGAAATTATCTAGTTCACTAAAGGTCTTTAACATAACTCGCCATACATACTTTTATTATAGTTTATAAAATAAAAGTTTCAGAGGATACTACTTACATCAGCGTAGTACAAAGAATCACCCTGTTGAGGTGGAGCAATAGCCCCATATTTGGGGTGATTTTGAAGCCATCTGTAAAGATATTTCAATGCTTCAGGCTGCTCTAGCTCTGCAATTTAAAAGAAGAAACTTCATTAAAATTTTTGAAGTACCTCAAAACAGCAGTATAATACCTCTCTATAATACTGGTCAATTAACTTCTGGACTCGCAACAAAAGAAAAATCAAATTCAAGTGTTCAAGAAATAACATGGGTATAGCTATTAACATAAACAAAAATGTGATTCAAAATAGGGTAATTTACACTAACCCCCACCCAACATCTTTCAGTGTTTTGCAGTAAACCCCAATAACTTTCAAAATCGCACTAGACCCCCAATAACTTTCAGCACTTTGCAGTAAACTCCCAATGACTTTCAAAACCACACTAAACACCCAAAAACTTTCAGCATATTGCAATAAACCGCAATAATTTTCAAAATAACACTAAACCCCTAGTAACTCTTGGAATTGCAGAAACCCCCAATAAGTTTCCCTGTTTTGTCAGATAACACCATAAATTAGAACCAAAAATCAAGATAAAAAGGCATTTTGAAGGGCAATTTCAGCCAGAAAAAAGGGTTCCATACCCCAAGCTGGGCGTGAGCAAGAGGAGAAAAAGAACAAATGAGAAAAGATGAGATTTTTATTTTTAGAGTTGAAAATATAAAAAAGGTCATTAATAATTTAAGATATTTTGGTCTTTTTAAGTCACGTGAGTTGCATGTACCACCTCAGATGTAACCGTGTTACCTTTGCCTGTTTTCTAAAAAAGTTATTAGGGGTTTAGTTTGGATATGAAACTTATTGGTAGTTAAGTGCAAAATCCTAAAAGTTCTTGGGTTTAGTGTGACTTTGAAAGTTATTAGGGGTTTACTGGAAAACGCTTAAGTTTTTCGGGATTGAGTGTACTTTATCCTTTAAATTATGTTGCAAGGATACTCCCACATAAAAGACGCAACCATTTGATCATGATCTATAGTTCCCAAACAAGATTAAACGCCACTTTCTGTTAGGTCTCAAATGCTATAATAGTTGAAGTAAGCAGCACATTATTGAGACCATTCATCTCATAGTAAATTGAAGTCTACAACAAAAGCTATAAATAAAAGGATTTTTGAGTTTTGCACTTGAAATGATTTTAGATTAATTTGAGAGAATCTCAAGTATACTTCCTATCATGAAATTTAACCGTAAAGGGTATTGGTTTCTAATCCTCTCCAATGGAACCAAGTCTGTTATCTCAAAATTATCTTGCATTCAAAAAGAAATGTTAACTAAAACAAAGTTCAATAAATTTTTCTTGTGAGATTCTAAAATTACTTGCATTTGTAAGTGAGCTACAGAAGCTTAAGAATAACTAACAAAAAATGTGATAACTGATATATTTCCTATCCTTAAGAATAGGCCTGTGAGCACTTAAGAATAGGCCTGAGCTTCATGACTCCTGATTGTGGTATCATTGGAACATAATGATCTATCTAATACAACAGTTGTTCCTGTACTGAAAAAACAAAGGTTAAAGCTCACATACGAATCAGATCCCGATATGATTCCATCACTCGAGGTACTCAGTGGGATTCTCTTGTGTAATTTTGCAAGTTGGTCTCATGCAAGTCTGACAATAAGGCAATTATAATAAGTACTACAAGGTTAACAGGGTCTATGTTTGTTCCTTCAAACCCAAAATCTAAATTATGTATATTACTTTGTTTCATTTTGCTATGCCAGATATCTAGTAGAAGCGGTTAACGAAAAGAGAAGTTGACAGGCATCAAAACATCATACAAATTGGCTCCTGACCTTTTTAGTGAACGATCAAGACAGTAGAGATAGACATCATATATTACGTAAAATAATATAATTATTTTTAAAATTCTTTTTGTTAGTTTTCTTTCTTAAACATTATAATCATGCAATATTTCTTCTATGATGCACATGGCTTATCCCTTCAATGAGCAAACATATTCTAAGAAATGTATGTTAATCTCTTTCATCTAAAACAAAACAAAAAAGGCAAAAATATTCCTTAACTTGAATAAAATCTGGAGACATGTCATATGTGAACATTAATTTCTCATCAATTAATGAGCATCCTGTTTCATAGAAATTGGGGATAACAAAGTCCTCGCTTAAGGGCCAGCCTAACCAACTTTCAGGCATCAAGATACATTTGAGGCATGGATGATTATCATAGATTCATAAGAGAGTCTCAACATATCATAAGATTCCTGTTCTTGAATATTAGCACTTCTCCAAATCCAGAAGGGTTCTTCGAAAAATGCCAACTGGCACAACCCTTGGATATACTTCTACTTGCAGTTGAAGATAAGAACTGATGTTTGATAAAACTGAAATTATGAGAGACTGCACTCTCTGTGAAATGTGTTAAATCAGCACTCTATGTCAGAATAATAAGGTCATAGTGTGTATAAATGATTTATGGAGATTTCTTTTGAGAAGTCTTAGACTCGAGATACAGGGTGACTTCAGGATAGAAAAATTGGTAGAAAGAATACCAAGTGTACGTCATACAATGACTATTTTTTTTTTACTTACCTGAATTTTCGACACCATGTTGTCTTAACAACATCAACAGCAGGTGCAATGCAACTAGATGCCTACCTAATGTCTTATAAAAGACAATTAATATGGTTTATGACAGAATTCTATCTTCTTTGCATAGTAACTGAAATCCAAATGAAAAATGACCAACTAGAAAATCTCTTGCACACTTCTTAGAGTTGGCACTGACTAGATTTGTTGAATTGGGTCAACATATCACGACAACAAGATCAAAATAAAAATAAGGTCAAAATTATATGTGCTTAAATGATTTCTGATGGTAATCAAGAAATACAGCTTAATGGAAATCTAAAAGGATTCACATATGCCCTGAAATACCAATCCAAGGATTCACATATGCCCTGAAATACCAATCCCCGTGCCAACAGCAAGATTAACAGTGAAAAACAGGAAGATGGAGTATTCCTACAGAAACTGCTCGAAATACAAAAGACTTGCACAAGTAAATCGAATTACACCCAACACTTACCATTGGTATAACTCACACCAAGTGCAAGAAGCACTTCCAGATTTGTCGGATCAGCTTCTTGAGCACGCATCATTGATGCAATAGCCTGATATATTCATACAGTTTAGGAAAATATTTTTTAAAATAAATTCCCAATAACAACTAAGTAAACATGTAGTGGAGCTTTGATTATAATGTAAATTAAGTTCAATAAGGCATACAACAAAGGGTCTTGTTTTATCATTTGGATGCACCAATTTGAATTTCTCAAATAAAAAGCTAACGATATGAGATTCATTCACCACAAATTATTTTTCATCAAATCAAATAATGAACAACTGTCTTAAAAACATGTCGGTGAAAAAAGTTCAGATAGGAAAACCGTTAATCCGAAGGACCATTAAGCACACATATATAATCATTTGGCATTAGCTGTGCAAATTACAATCACCTGATCATGTTAAATAACAACTAGCAAAAGATAAATCCCTTTCCTAGATGCTGTTTTCAACAGCCATTACAATACAAAAGTTGTTCATCTACATGGGTTTACTATTGTTTGTCCTGCGTAAATGTGTGTTGGCACAAGTTGAAGTCATACCTTCACTTATCTGTATTTGCAGGGGGGATGTGTGTGTGCGTGTTTCTTTTTTCTTTTTTTTAGGGTGGGTGGGTTTGTGTGTGTGTGCGCATGTTTTTTTTTGGGGGGTGGGGGGATGACAACTTTCATGTGCCTCAAATTCATCTTAGTAACCTCATCATCGTCTTTACTATGTCTGCTTTACCATGTTTGTGGGGTCAAGTTGAACAAAGTCGCGCCTCTACCTCTTATCTCGCGTTATTTCAATATGTTTTCTGATTATCTTAAGTTGCATGAGAATAGTACTTGTAAGCAAGAAAGAAAGTCAAACTACAAATGTTAGTTTATGAGATTGTATAGGTGGCAATCCCCCAAGACGTGGACCAGCCATCTTCCATCTAACGAAACAAAGTTGCAGGCTGATTGGCCCACTCAGAATCCGTTGAACATCTTAAAGTGGTCAATTCTCAAGCAAATCCTGTCAAATTACGTGAGGGAAAAACTTCTTTTGACTAGGGCTGGGCGTATTCGGTTCGGTTCGGTTTTAAGCCCAATCCGCATCCAATCCGAATTTTTCGGATTCTCAAAACTCTCATCCAGATCCAGATTTTTTCCCCTTCATCCGAATATTCGGCCCAACCGAAATTCGGTTCGGTTCGGTTCGGTTTCGGTTTTGAACCGAATTAACTCCATTTCACAAAAATCTGGGTAAGTTTTAGTTACATCCAAAACTGAAAAGAAGCAATCAAAACTGAAAAGAAACACTCAAAACTGTACTAAGCCACTTAATCAAATTGTATGATCTGAATATAACTAGCTTAATACACTAGGAGGACCATGTAATTATGTAGCTTTTTTTAGAGAAAGAACAATGTTTGGCAAGCACACACACCTTTTGATGATTTTCGTTAATTTTTAACTGCCTTTTTCTCATCAAGAATTATCTTATATCCTTGACAGCCTATACTATAGGTTAATTTGATATCCAGCACCAACAAGCTGTATTCATGTTATCACTGAAATTTGATCAAAACACTAAATTTATCATTCAACCTCAACATCTTATATTGATTTACGGAAATCTCACTTAACTATATTAGCGTACTCAAATATATGTTAGTATAAACTCCACCACCCCACAATTCTTAAATGCTAAACATTCAGCCATAAATTTTCTTCACACCCAAGGCTCGCAGCTACTTTTTGTTTAAGAATTCGGTTCGGTTTTTTGGGCGGTTTTCTGCCAGCTAAGCTTGCCATAAACAATAGAAGAGAGCACGCTTGAGCTTGTGAGTCACATACAGATAATGGAATCAAACATCTTTGCAGAAGATATGGCATCTCTTAGGGCTGGGCGTATTCGGTTCGGTTCGGTTTTAAGCCCAATCCGCATCCAATCCGAATTTTTCGGATTCTCAAAACTCTCATCCAGATCCAGATTTTTTTCCCTTCATCCGAATATTCGGCCCAACCGAAATTCGGTTCGGTTCGGTTCGGTTTCGGTTTTGAACCGAATTAACTCCATTTCACAAAAATCTGGGTAAGTTTTAGTTACATCCAAAACTGAAAAGAAGCAATCAAAACTGAAAAGAAACACTCAAAACTGTACTAAGCCACTTAATCAAATTGTATGATCTGAATATAACTAGCTTAATACACTAGGAGGACCATGTAATTATGTAGCTTTTTTTAGAGAAAGAACAATGTTTGGCAAGCACACACACCTTTTGATGATTTTCGTTAATTTTTAACTGCCTTTTTCTCATCAAGAATTATCTTATATCCTTGACAGCCTATACTATAGGTTAATTTGATATCCAGCACCAACAAGCTGTATTCATGTTATCACTGAAATTTGATCAAAACACTAAATTTATCATTCAACCTCAACATCTTATATTGATTTACGGAAATCTCACTTAACTATATTAGCGTACTCAAATATATGTTAGTATAAACTCCACCACCCCACAATTCTTAAATGCTAAACATTCAGCCATAAATTTTCTTCACACCCAAGGCTCGCAGCTACTTTTTGTTTAAGAATTCGGTTCGGTTTTTTGGGCGGTTCAGGGGTTCAAACCGGATCCAGACCGGTTTAATTCGGTTTGGACGGTTTAGAGACTTCTTCTCATCCATTTAATTCGGTTCGGTTAACCGATCCGTTTTTTCGGACGGTTTTTTCGGTTGAACCGGTTTGTTTCGGTTTTTGCCCACCCCTACTTTTGACTACTGATAGGAAAGTTTAAGGACATAGTTGAAAATTGTTTGCAGGAAGGTTCCACAAAAGCATAGCATATTCAAAGAAACATTTTTTTTGCTGGAATGACAATAAGAACTTTCTATTATTTCCTGCAAAACAAAATTATCCTAACATAACAGCACAAAATTGCCTTAGTGTATTACATGCTACATTTCATAGTGATCCAAAGATTAGGAGCAGAACATGAATTATCAAATTGAAGTTTCTAAAGGATGTCCTATACATATTAAGGATCATGCTTAATACTGCTTCTCACCAGGTGTACCAGTATATGTTTTTTTGTTATATCTCATGTAAAGGATTCAGGGGAAGTTACTCGCGATCAACAACTATTTTGGCTCACTAATAGAATTTTTGGGGACTGAAAAGGTATATCATTTCTTGAGATGAATGGAGTAGAATCATTGATTAGGCAGACCCAGATTACAAGAAAAGTAAAGAACAGAGATTTCCATAAAAAAATCCAAACAACTAGAGAAACTACATCACCTGTTGATCATCATCATTCTCTGCATGTGTTATTCCAAGCAATCTCCAGCCTTCAGCATTATCAGGGTTCTTCAAAACTTCTGCTTCTAGAGCAAGAACAGCTTCACTCAGAAGCCCTTTGCGGAAAAGCTCCTGACCTTCCTTCAAAGGATTCGGATGACCAACATAGGGGTTCATATCAGAGAAAACATAAACCCCTCTTGAAGCACTAGACGATTGCTTGGAGGTCTTTAGCTGATCATCCACATACCTACAATTAACGAGAAATGATAATGAAAAATTGCTTGGAGGTCTTTAGCTAATCATCCACATACCTACGATTAACAAGAAATGATAATGATAAATTACTCACAAAAGGGGGGAAACTTCCAGAATACATATATGGCTTCAACAATCAGTATCAATGTTTTAAATATCGGCCGATAACATTGTTTTATAGACGAGTTATCGGTTTTGGACCCCCGTTGCTGGGATAATTGCAATTTGTATCGGTGGGCTGTTTATTGGTGATAAATCGGCGACAAAGTGATATATGCCGAGTTTACCAGTAAAAAAAAATCAGAATTATTGCTCAAGTTATGTTTAGATTGGCTTTGGATTTTGAGCCATAGGCACATAACTAACACACTATAACTTGAATGATTCACCCAAACACTAAATCCTGACCCTATCCTTTCCCAATTAAATTAGCCCTAATGCCTCCTTTTTGTTCCTTCTCCATCTCTGCGCTTAATCTCAGTCGACTACTCGACTTCAATCAAGTCTACGATACTAAGCTGTCCATCGACTTCAACCTCAAGTCTCGACTTCAACATCACCATCTCTTTCCATTGACACCATTGGATGCCCTCAACATCGACTCTGGTGTGTTTATAATTCATCAAGTATGGTTAGATTATATTTTAGAAAATTTTATTATGTATGCACACCATTCGATATGACACTCCGATAAATACTACTTGTCCCCGATATATCCCCGATATGCATTATCCGATATCAATTTTTACCATCCAATGAATCCCTGATTACCGATATTTAAAACCAGTATTAGTATCGTGAAATTTGAAAGCAGAGGTTATAGAAAATAAATGTGTCTAATTGTCTAGGATGGCTTCAACAAACAAGTGATTATATAAATGAAAAAGGACTGTCAAAGTTTACAAGGCTAAAAATATGGAACAACTATGAAATAGCACTTTAATAAAGCAAACATACTAGATATGCTAAGTTATCTAGAAACATCAGAAATGTATGTGGAACAAATATGAAATAGCACTTTATTAAAGTAAGCATAATAGATATGCTAGGTTATCTAGAAACATCAGAAATGTATATGATCAAAGAACTGCAACAATAGAAAAACTACTTACTTATCATATGCATCTATCCACTGGTCAGAAGAACTTTCTCCCAGAACTCCCTGACTGACCTGGTGCCCAAATTCTTCTGCCCAGTCATTTTCGAGATTTAATTTGGAGAATTCATTGACCCATGGATCATCAACTCCCGCATGCTGACTTTCACTAGCAAACTCATTCACCCAATTATCTGGACCATGTGAAAGCTGAGACATAATTTCAAGACAATTCATCAAAAAACTAGTAGATTTTTTTGAATATACGACATAGAGAACTTCAGAATAGTGAAATGACATCTGACATACATACTTATGCAATTCATATTTGCACATAACCAAGAAGGCGATATATGTGAAATTACTGGCCCTCTAGGAATACTTAGACATGAAACATGTTGTTTGACTAGTAACGATTATAGAGACAGGACTTGCCTTTTCCTGAACAAACTGATCAGCCCAAGAGTTTGAATTTGCATTATGCTGTGTTTGATATTCATCAGCCCAATCACCTGAGGTGGATCCAGTAGCAGGTTTGATTTGATTGTCATCAACTATAAGCTCACCACGACTCATCTTTGAAACAAATTGAAGAAACTTTGAATTCTGGCCATAAAACAAATAAATCAGTCATAGCATAAAAGATATAAAAACTCATTTTTTTTATAAGAGAAGAGCCCATTTCTGTGAGCTGGCATCATTTATGAGATGGACATCGTTTTCAAGTAAAAAAACAGACTAAGGATCCCCAGTTAATTGTGAAGAATAAACTACATGAGAAGGATTTAATTTCAGGGTTAGGATTCATCTATGTTGCATGCATACAGCTATGGATACGAATACCACTACGGGTACGGAACACAACAAATTTGTAAAAGATAGGGTATGGGAACACGGCTATATAAATATTTATATACATATATATTATATATTGAAATTAATAATTTATATGAGAACAAGAATGAGAACTAAATTTCCTATAACATTTTTATGTTTCTATTATTATGTGGATTATAACTTGGAAAATCACCAATTTTTTAACTAGACATCCAAACGACCCTTCAAAATAATAATTCAAAACTTGACCTATGTCCAACGAGTGTAAAGTGGAAGTGATGCGTAGGATACACATCCAAAAAATGTTTGACAAAAGTTTTAAATTTAAACATGTGTACGGTATATGTCCAAAAAATGTGTGACGAACCATTTTAAATTAAGACATCTATGGCATAATTGAGTACATGCCCAAATAAATGTATGCATATATGCAAGGAGTGTCAAGGAGTTTGTTTGGGTACGGGTACATGTCGGGTATGGGTACGGGTGCGGCTTCAGATCAAAAGTACCCAGGTACTTCATGAACAAATCCTATCTGTACTATCCCCAGAAATACAAACTAGCCTAGAGTTCATCTACTTTGCTTGAATAGAATAGGCATGCCAATAAAATGACAAATTTTGATATATATACTTGATGGTGGTTTCCTCCCAATCATCTTGTGTTCGCAGTTTCCGCAATTTTGCTCTTTTTTTATGACAAACTAGGCCAAAAGACCAATTTGATCCCTGTACTAAGGCCTCAATACTCAAATTTGTCCCCCTACTTTAATTTTTCTCAACTTACTACTTATACCTCTTGTTAGATGTAAACTTTTTAACTCTTTAAAAATTCCATTAAATAAAGTTTGAAAGGCTACAGTTCCCTCATTTCATTCCCCTAAAAAAGGAATAAATGATTATACACATTTTTAAAAACGATTATGTCATTATAAACCTGTTTACCTATTGAGGTCCATCATCTACTATGCACTGATGGGAACTCTTTCAATTTAAAAGAACTTTCAACTTTGTGCAGATGAAGTTTAGATTAGTGTGAATTCATTTTTTATGTATAAAGAAATTAATTACTCTTTTTATATAAAGAAACTAATTACTCAGTTTTAGCTGCTGGAAAACAAAATAACCTTCAGAATAATTGGCCCTTATCTAATTTAGACAAACAAAATTTATTTTCCATTTTCAAAATCTTCAGCGATGTAAGCCTGCTCTTTTAAGAACAGAACATAGTTTCATTGTAAGTTTAATTTTTTTTAGAAAAGCTGATCTGTGTATTTGTCATCTTCCCGTTCTTCCAACTTTGTTTACTATACATCAGATGATGAATACAACTACATACTCTTTGTTTTATTTCTGGCTACTGATGATCCAACAAGTATACACGAACTCACACGACATAACTTGGAATGTGTATCTTTTTCTAATAGATGATCTTATAAAACAAATTCTAGCAACATTGAGGTTATGAAAATACACATTTTATGGCTTAGTCATTACTGTTGATTCTTTCTTTGTACTACCTTTAATTCAAAACCTTCAACAGTTCTCTCCTGAATATGAATTGTAAAATAAATAACACTTTAATAAAGTACAGAGACCGCTATTGCTATGTTATTGAGGGTAATGTGGTCATAAACGAAATATAACAGTACCACTATTTTAAAAAGTCTCTGCCTAGTCCGCCTAGTCCTAGGCGGTACCATGGCCGCCTAATTAGCGCCTAACGCCTAGGCGGTACCTAGACTGCCATCTAGATTTTATGAGTGTTTAGGACAACATTGTTTGCTTACGTGGACTGCATTCTTTAGGCCTTAGATCATGATTTTCTGTGTTGCAGCCTCCACGTCCTCCAATTCCTTCAAACTCGTATAACCTCCAAATATGAACACCTCCACTACCTCCTCTGACTTTCAACAAAACTCCCTCGACCACCACTTAAATAAAGAAAGAAATCCGCCTAGATACTGGCACCTAAGCTTTCTATAACATTAACATTTACTATCAATTATTGTAATTAAAAAAAAAATCTTTTAGGTTCTAGGCAACGGGCCCAACACTTAGGCCTCCTAGCGCTTTCTATAACCTTGTTAATTATTATTTTGGCTATTTAGCATTTAAGTATGCATGGTTTATTGCGCATCTAAAATTGCTATTTATTTTTTGTAAATTTATATGAATTTAATATATTTTTATCAATTATTATAAAAAATAGCCAAACGCCTAGGCACCGCCTACGCGTACGCTTAGGTATCTACGCGCTAGGCGTGGGCTCAAACGCCTAGTCCGCCTAACGCCTTCTGTAACATTGATTAGCACCCAATTTTTAATAGATGTTAAAAAAAGACTTAAATTGTAACCAAGGTGTGGTACAGGGCCAAAGTTGAGAAAAAAAAGTTTGAGGACCAATTTGAAGCCCCAGTACAAGGAACAAATTGGCCTTTTAGCCGACAAACTATTATTTTTCAGCATATCTGCCTGTCAAAAAGGGGAGTATTTAAAAATTTTGAGTTGGCTAGCTTATTGAACCATGTTTTTAGATAAACTCTTCATGCCATCATATGCTAGTAGACTTTGCTTCAGCATCAACTACATTAACTCTTCTGCTTGAGGAGAACAAACCAGCACACCTTGCCTAATGTATAGCCACAGGCTCACAGTCCTAGGCCTAGATAAAGGAGTGAATTAACCAACAGCCGGTTTAAAATTTTATCAGTGATATTTATGAAACAAACTCTTCCAGAATGCATGACAGAGTGAACCCCAATTACCACAGGGCATGATCTTACTAGAGCACAATCTTACTAGAACTGATGAACAATAAGGATTCATGTACAGAACCCAAAGAAATTGGGATATGAACTTTGTTGGTGATGCTGGTGTTTGTTCTACGAGTGCACAAAAGAAAAAAGAATAGTTCAGGAATTCGAAGTTTGACTTCTGCAAGATATCTTGTGTCTCATCTTGTGTTCTATAAGACTTTTTTCTTTCAAATGCTTGAATTTCCAACTTCTGCTAGTCCACCTTCTTTCCTTTATAAGAAAATCCTCTTTTTTGGGGTGGTGACTTTGGAGGGGCAGGACGTGTTAGTGCAGGAACAATGATTGTTTAGTACTAGGTATCCCTAGGTAACACATGCTTTATTTCATAGGGAACTTCCCTCAAAAAACAATACAATTGTTAATTTTGAAAGCTGTGAGGACGACATGATGATGAACGCCCATCTTTTTAGCTAATCTAAAATGCCCATTTTATTCTGTTTCCTCTTTTTTTCCATATTTCACCCTCTTACATTTGTATCTCATATCTCCTTCCTTTCTTTGTGACTGTTGTTGAATTGCTGAATTGAACAAGACAAGCAGACGTCCCAGATAGCACAGGCCTCAACATACAAGGAACAGCCATTTAGAGAAATGATTGAATATGCTAAAAGACAAAGAAATGGAAATTTATGTCAGAACCACTTCACATTGAAAAAGAAGCGGCCTTCAAAAGTCTTCATCTTTTTATCCACTTGGATTCAAACTATGGCTACCATAAGGGGGGGAAAAAATCAGGTAACCGTGGACTAGGATGATCCACCATTAATTGGTGTACACACCCTCTGATGGTGCATTCCAACCTTATCAAGCCACAACCCCCTCCTCTCAAACACACACAAAAACTCATGCACCTTGCAGGCACACAAAGACAAAGATCATGTATATTTATACATACAAATCGGAGATTTGCAGGATAATGTTAATCAGTACAAGGAGTTGTTAAACAAAAGGACTGTTACGAAGTAACTATTCAGGTCGTGCATGTATCAAATAAGAATGCCAACCATGGTCTTCCCTCCCTACTAAATATGATAGTCCATATCGATCAGATATCTAAGCGCATTCTGAAGATACATATAAACTTTGTAACATAAGATACCTAATAAAGAAAGAACTGGATCTTCAATATTACACATAGCTTATAAGTGAATCTTGAAATGACTCTTAGCACAAACATGCATATAAAATAGCCATAAAAACAGTAGATGTCATGGTATTGAAGCTAGATTACCAAATTATCACGAGATGCAACTTTAAATGACATCAGGAAAAATGATGTTCAGCTTTTTTGCTCAGAAAATCTGGCCTTGTTATACCTGAAATTTTGGGTCATCATTTTGCGCTAATGTATGCGCAAGCATATGAGCCTGCTGTGCTGCTGCTGCATTAGGTAGAGTCATAAGTGTTTTTTGACCATCAGAAGTACTCTGAAATTGTTCCTGTAAAAGAATGATCAAATGACAAGACAAAAAATGAGTTATTCATTGTGCACGACATTTATATATCTACATACCACCAACACTCGAAGTTTGTTCTTCTGGATAATCATCTTAAGATAAGCTTTTAACCATGTTAACAAGACCATGTTCATATCACTAAGAACTCATTTAAAAGGAAAATACAAATAACGTAGGTCACCTAATTGCATTCGCTTCACGAGGCAGTTGAAATCAGTGAGTCGAGATATTGGAAAAAGAGTGCCCATTCAATGGCTGATTTATTATGGGGAAAAAAATCAAGTAGTGACATGCATGACATTTCAGTGCACCACAGAATACTGATTCTCATCAGAACATATAGTTGCATTCTCAATTGATAAATCAAAACAAGGTGACAGAATCAACTGACAAATCAACTCAATAAATTATGGAGACCTTACATCTAAAGATTCTTATATAGAGCAGTACATTTGAAAATATAAAGAAACGACAAACAACAAAGTCTTCATTCCAAGACTTTGGATCAGCTAAGTACATCCTTTTCTCCAATTATCTCTTTTAAGACAAAAAGAAAGGGAAACTATATCCTTGAAAAACAAGTATTAGGAGAAGAGCTTTCTACAAATAGACTGTGAATGTGATTTTAAATTAGACTTGCTTAGGGAACATATTCTGTAAGAAATAAATTGTATCAGGAATGGACCACAACTATATAAAAGAAACCAGAAAAGGATCTCATTTCAAAATGGGAAGAAACACCAAAAAAATCAATCTTATGAGTGAGCTGCCAGCTACTGTTAAGGCCATGATATTATCTCTAGTCCTGATGCTATAGTGTCGAATATATGTTCTGCTTCAGGGACGTGTTACAGTAGAACATCAGGAAGACGGTAATTCTTTTAAAGGATACTGACAACACTACACAATAGACTAATCATCAAACTGAAAACCCAACAAGACCAATTACCTGCTCAAATTCAGAAGCCCATCCATTACTGCCATGCAGTTGCTCGAAAGAGTTAGCCCATGCCTCAGGATTATTACTTTCCCTCTGTTTACTAAATTCAGTAACCCATCTATCCGTAGGATGAGGCATACCAGGCCTCAAAGCACCCTGAGACTCAGTCCAGTACTCTTCTAGCTCTGGATACTGTCCACGTGGAGGCCCCCTCATCCGCTGATCGCCATCAATATCGAGAGAATGTAGCAATGCATTTACCTAGGGACACATATAAATTATATTGTATCAGCACAAAAAGAATGTTATCAGAGCTAGATCATGTCCAGTAACTAACATGATGATAAGTGGCTCAGAAGCAAAAAGAGTATCACATATAAAACAATAATTGGTTCACATAATGTGATTTCAGCATCTTATTATAAAACAGCTGGTGGGACTTGGAAATTCATCCTCATGACCAGGATATGTACAAGAGAGATTAGTTGAATCAGCTGCACAAAGACATCCTCGAACATTAAACCAACTATCCTGAACAATTCCCAGCAATCCAAAATAATTTGCTTGGGCAGACATAGAGAAAATATATGAATTAGTGACCAACCTGCGCATTGATGTAGTCTTCACTTTTATCAGCAAAAATATGACGAGCCATGATGCAACTACGATCACGTATGCATTGTTTGTCGCTTTCCGACAACCCAAGAGCTGGCAATGCTGCTGGACGAAATGGAACACCAGCACGACCGCTGTCCATAAAGGAATGAAGGAAACTAGACAAAACTCTTTGTGGTGGTCCTATGACAAGAAGGAATCAATCAATAATTAAGCATGATAGAAAATTATGAACTATATTACTCAAGTAATACCATGGAGAATAATATGCTGGAGACCGTGTGCTTATATTAAAGTTTCAAGAGAAGTTTCAAGAGACTCAAATAAATTACACAAATGCAATGAAGGAAAATGGTAAACAAAATCGATCATGTTGTACTATTATGCAAATAAGATGTATATCTTTTCAATTTGTTCAGACCATGGCTTCACATTGTCAATTAATTTATGGATTCACACGCAGGACCAGGCACAAGTGCAAATATATAGACACATTCATGTACACATACACACATTACTCAGACATGCACCAAATCTATCTGTGAGTGTATATGTGCATGTGTGGGCAAGTGCAGTTTAGAAGGTGCAATCCTAAAAATAGAGGCCAAGGTACCCCTCCCCACCATTTCTAAGGAAGTTGACTGTGCAAGACCAATAATGAATCAGAAAAACTTCTTGGTTTGTGCAATTATGTACCAAAGGCAATATTCTTTTCATGCCTTTCAATTAGCAAACTTTGAAGAGCACACTAATAGTTAAATCGTTATTTTTAGCTTTAGTCTCTTTGGGGAAAAAAGATAGAAAATTATATCATTGGGAATGAGCGATAGCAATGAAAAAAGGAACTTCTAATAAAATGTTCAAAAGAAGGATAGAACTGTAGTCTCCTAATAACGAGGTAGCCTCTGCAACACCCGTATTTTCAAGAAAAAAGTCCGCAGTAAGTCACACCAGATATTAACGAAGAGATATATAAAACAAAGAAAAGTGCCACAAGATAGCAGCTTCTTCAAACATTAGCTCACAGGAAAATTTCCGCTGAAGCAGAATTAATTTAACAAAATAAAGAGTAGTCAAAGCACAGTAAAAGCTTGGACAAAATCACTAACACATCCTTAAAAATATTAGTGAACTCTCAATTTTCCCCCAAAAGTATTAATTTGCCCATTTCCCCCTTAAACTATGTGCATGTGCCCAATGTGGTCATATTGTGAGCCAACAATCAAATATTTAATATGTCAACAACATGTCAGGGTTTTCCCCCCGCATTTTTCACGGTTTTTTGTCAGTTTGCCTCTTTTTCCCAACCAAAAAAAATCCCAACTACTTTCCTCCAAAGCTTTTTACCCTTAATCCCTTTCCTAGAATTCAAAGATCATTTTTTTTGAATTGCAGGAAAAACAGCTAAAAAATGACACATCAACGATCTGTTAAATATTTGATGATGTTAAATACCTTGACTGTGGCGCTGTGGGATAAGAAAATGACCATATTGGGCACATACACAAAGTTTAAGGGTGAAAATAGGCAAATTGATACCTTACGGAGGAAGTTGAGAATTCATCAATACTTTAAGGAGGATTTGGTCATTTTTGTCCTAAAAGTTTACTATCACCCTGCTGCAAACTCTCTGTCTAAGATTAACTCAAACAGGCACAATGAACCGTAATGTAAAATAAAACGCATAGAACAACGTCCAATATCCCACCATCAAATGTTGATTGAATACGAGAATTGGCTCCAGTGACATAAATCTGTTCAAATTCTGCAAAATGAGGTTCATTTCCCGTGAGCGGGGCATGGGGAAGAACAGAAGGTCGATGGACTTCATCCCAAGCATCTGCCAGATCCCCATGAACAGCAGGACGGAAGCCATTTAGGAATGCAGAGCTCTGTGAAAAGTTGATCCTTTTACAAAGGCCCAGAAGATCAAGTATGATATTAAAAATATAAACTTACCTGAGTATCGGGCTGCTGAAACTGTTGATTGTCATATTCTGACCCGGGAATAGTTGACAGAGGGGCTTCACCCCTAAAGTCTGAAGGCACAGGCACTGTAACAGTGGATCCAGGAAGACCCCTTATTTCCTGTAGGAGCCTAGGAGGGTTAAGATGATTATCACAGAATATGACAGGAGAAAATACAGTCAAGAAAGATGCTTGAAGAATAGTGAATGCATTCATGCATTTATTGCGCATAATGTAAGGCATACAAAATATTGATGGCCCCAAGCAATTCAGTTAGATGTAGAAAGATCAGTACAAGGTTCAAATATGATTTGAAAGAGATTACTGATAAAAATAACACTCATGTTATTTGGCTATCATCATCAAGCAACTCTTCTCCCATCATTCATTAACACAGCTTGGGTATTGAGCCGCACTCTTAACTAAAGAAGACTTGATGGAACGATTGACAAAATATGTTCGAACTACTATCAACTGGAGACATAATTTTTGAATCAGAGGCCATAACACCAGACAGGACATGGACATGCAACATGGATACGGCACCAACATACCAGCACAGAAACTCCTGAAGAATAGGACATGGCAAGGCAAAGACATGCTAATAGCAATTAATGTTTCCATGATTGTATTGAATATTATTAACAATAAACAATTACACATTTTTTTATTTTTTGGAATAAACTTCTCGCTCTTTTTTTACTAGTATACATAAATAACTTAAGTATACAATGTAGTGCTTCAATTCAGTATCACTTGTTATATATATATATAGAGAGAGAGAGAGAGATGATATATATATATATAGAGAGAGAGAGAGAGATGAGCTTATGTTAACTTAAGTGGATAGGAGGCATTGTCCACCAAACTTTAACTATGCCACGTAAGTGTTTGTGGCAGTATTGCCAAAACTTCATGATCTTTTTTCTTTTCTTCTTTTTCCCCCCCCATTTTGATGATTCAGGGGACTACAACTTACTCAAAGAAACTCCAACAGAATATGGCCATCCTATCAAGAAGACACCACCTTTCTAATTCAATTTTCAACAATTAAGATTAAAAATTCTCTAAATCATCTTTAATGTTTTATCAAATTATGGAATGATAAATTGTGTGGGTATTTGCATGCATATGAATATTTAAGTACACAGCATGTTTAGATGCACATCTCGGATGTAGTTGCATCTCATAGATACATTTTTGGACGTTTTCCATGTCCAACAATTGACATGCGGGAGCATCAATTAACATTCTTTGAGCATGTACAAACCAGTAAACTTGCTAGTTACATGAATTGTAAGATTAGAGTCGACAACCATGGATTTGCTCAAAAGTATTCGCAGTACATCGTTAATGTCAATGTTTGCAGTCAACAGGGGATATCATGTTCATTTATCAGAACTTCAATAGTCTTTACTGGCATATTTTTAAGCTACCAAACATTTTCTAGATTATGATTGTAAAAAGCAGCCATCCATCAACAAATTATACAATTAGAAATGTGAGACCAGTGGCGGACCCACCCTTGTTCAAAGTGGTTCACTTGAACCACCTCATACAAAAGTTCTCTATAGCCTAGTGGTATTGCAGTTGGTAACATTTTGTAAGAGGTCTGGAGTTCAAACCATCCAGCCTTTGAAAATTTCTCTTTTAGGCTTCTTTCCTTTTACCTCCCCTCTATTCTTCTTCTTCTTCTTCTTCTTCTTCTTCTTCTTCTTCTTCTTCTTCTTCTTCTTCTTCTTCTTCTTCTTCTTCTTCTTCTTCTTCTTCTTCTTCTTCTTCTTCTCCTTTCATTTTATCCCTTTGTTCTGTCTATCTCTTTAAGGCCTTCTATAAATATTTTTGTTTCTTATATATATAAGTCAAATCATTGTTTAAAAATGATTGTTTTTCTCTTTAATAACCCTTCCTTCATTTTTTTCCCACCTGCTATTATTTGAGAAAAAAATTTAGTGTATATTTTGAACCACCACCAAAAATGTTGTAGATCCGCCACTGTGTGAGACACCCCGGAAAATGATTAAAACTATACGATTAGAGATTAAAGGGTAGATGTTTTACTAAGAGTAAAGCTTTGGCCTTTGAGACAGTAGAAGCACTAAAAATATCCTGGCAGGCACTAGAAATAAGTTGCAAAATTGCGACTTTGAAGTATAATTCCAATATTTGTAATATTATTCTGAGATACTATTCCTTGAGTAAAGGAGCTTAATAAAGATTCTGAAAGTATATCTTCTCTATTTACAGAAAATATAGCTCAGACTCAGAAGAAAAGGGGCTTTCGCCATAAAAATGTCAATTGATTCATTTGATTGTGCAATACCTAAACTTCACAGAATCCTTACAACTAAAATTTCACCAAATTTATGAGAAATTTTCTTCAAATTCAGCAGGGAAAAGAAAGAGAGAAAGACCTGAGTCTTGGAGGAGGACTGAAAGAGAGCGCCAGCGAGAGCGCCCAAGGGATTCGAGGAGGAGGAGCTGCCAGGAACGGCGCAGGCGGCATGACCAGATCCCTCATCGCCATCTTCTCCGAAGCGAACCGGCGGTGACCAGACCGACTTCGTCTTTCTTTTCGTTTCCCCACACCTTTTTTTCCTTTCTTTTTCGGGGTTTTATTTTATGATTTATCGTCCTATTTTATTTTATTTTCCATCTCTTATTTATCTTTTTTTGGGTGTTTTTGTAGCCCATCCTCTTCCATGCCGATCAAGTCTGAACCCAATTAGACCTCTGGGCCACAGGCTAGAATGACTTCAACTTGAAGTACAAGCTGAGGTCGTCGTGTTATATTGTATAATTTTTATGAATTTTATCCTATTAGATCCGAATTTTTCTTATGACTTTTCTATGGGATCATCAAATTTTCATGTTTATAAATGATATTCTTAAACTTTCTATTCGTCTGGTGAAAGTGTTGTTTAAAAGGATTAGAGATTGTTTGTTATGTTGTAATTGTAAATGCAGAAAATGACATGTAACAACGTGTCCATTTCAAATCTGTCATTTAGATATTTACAATTATTTATGGATTGTTTGGTTGACAGTAATTACAGTATGCAAAAGGTAAGCATATCAACTATATTTATAATCATCGTATTCATTTTTCTGCTAAATTGTAATTAGAGAAGATAAGTGCATTAAAAATATAAAGCAGATGTCACCTCATTGAATAAAAGTTTCATATGCCAGCCTAGTAGGTCACATGGCGAAACCATGCTGCTCTTATGTGGGGAGCTTTTGATTCCCATATGCGTCAAAGTCGCAATAGTTATACTTATTGATGTTGTTGTTTTTGTGCACCAAATGCGTATTTTTCTCCAAAAAAAACCACAACTCGTAATATATTCATTAAATTTCCCAATAAAACACATATTTTATTTACAAACAAGTTTATCATATGAGACGTGTGTATCTATCGTGAGTCAATCGTGATGATTGGATGAGCATACCCTTTGGCTAACATTAGCTTTTGCAGCAGGACTATGAGATCCAAATAATCTTGCTGTCAATGCAAAAAGGCCACAACTCGTAATATATTTATTAAAATTTCCCAAAAAAACACGCATATTTTATTTATATATGCAAGTTTATTATATGAGACACATATATGTATCTGTCGGGGGTCAACTATGATGACTGGATGAGATTGCTCTTTGGCCAATAGTCGATATGTGATTACTTTATCAATTTTTTTGGATGAATCTGAGACGAACTTTAAATTTGAGGATTTTTGTTAAAAAAAGATTGAGTCCTTTTGATTGTGCAACAGTTTTTCCTTACAAGTCATGTGGCCAAATTCATTATTTGTCAAAAATAAAAAATACAGACAAATATATGATTATGGATGTAAATATAATAAAATATCAATATCCATTAGGATGCAGATATTGTTAATAAAATTTATAACTTGTAGAATATGATTATGGATGTAAATATAATGAAATATTCAAATCAATATCTGAATTATCGGAATATGTGACGGTCATAGTTTACAGTAATTTTAACCCTTACGCCTCGTTTGGTACGCGGGAATGAGGAGGAATGGAATGCAATTCCCACTTCCCATTCCCTCATACCAAACACACCTATATTTTAGATGTTGGAATGACCATTCCCTAGGAATGATCATTCCCACTATTTGTGGGAATGAGCATTCCAAGTGAGAAGATAAGGAATGGTCATTCCCATTCAAGTGAGAATCAAAAACTAGTTAGGTATTTTTCAATTATATCCATATTAATAATAAAGAATGTTTGGGTGAGGCGCTATGCAAGTGGGTAATTTTAGATTGACAATTTAGGCTAGTATATCATTTTGCTATTTCGAAACTTATTATTTTAGTTGGTATTGTTTTATGGATTTTTGCTATTATGAATTGAGTGATTTTGATACTTTATCAAATAAGTTAATTTATATATCTAGAACTGTGGATTGTGGATATCATTCTTTTTTTTGGACCTATGAAAGATACGATAATCTTTTTTTATTTTTCTTTAATTTTTAAGGCTAAGAAATAGCGAGTATTGTTTAAAAAATATAAACGAAACATACACCTGATGGATAACACGAGCATTAGTATAACACATACCTAGATTAATATAACATATGCGTATATAAAATTATTTAGTTATTATCATTAATGTTTATTTTTTATCTTATTAAAAATCTATGTTGTTGTAAGGGCATTATTAGAAAATGAGATTTCATTCTCACTTGTGTACTAGTGATACCAAACATGAGAATGAGAATGAGATTTCCATTCTAGCTTCATTCTACGAATGCACCCAAACAAAAGAATGAGAATGACCATTCCATTCTCACTTGCAATCCATTCCATTCTTTCTTCCATTCCATTCTCAAGTCTGTCCATTCCCGCGTACCAAACGAGGCGTTAGATTATTGATTTGAGATAGATTTTGGTAAAATATATTCATACACATATCCGTATTTGTATATGTGATTAATAAGTGAATACGAATACGACAAGTGTAGTACCCGAATCATTTGCACCATAGGAATATCCATATTTTTTGCATCCGCGGATCGCAACAAAAACAGGGGCAATTTTCGGGCCGGGTAAAGCGGGTAACGGGTTTCG
>NC_033798.1:90812037-90830862 GCF_001876935.1 Asparagus officinalis
TTCCTCATCGAGCAGTGGCCTAACCTTCAAGCTCCACCCTCTGGTGATCGTCAACATCTCCGATCACTACACGCGAGTCAAAGCGCAGAATCTCCACTCCTCTTCCTCCTCAACCGCGGCCAATGGCGCCGCCGCCCCTCGCGTGTTCGGGTGCGTCATCGGAGTCCAGCGTGGCCGCACTGTTGAGATCTTCAACAGCTTCGAGCTTCTCTTTGATCCCGTCACCCAAACCCTAGATCGGCCTTTCATCGAGAAGAAGCAAGAGCTTTGTAAGTTGATTCTTTTAGGGTTTCTGTTACTGCCTTTAGTTGATTCTCTAGTTCAGTTACTTTTTGCTGTTGATTTTTCTCCTTATGTGTGTATATACCATATACCCCATTGAAACTGTAATTAGGGTTTATCGAATTTCACGATTAAATAAATAAATATTTTAAATTTGGTGAGATATCAGTAGTTGAAATCAGCATTTTAGTATCAAGCAGATTTACAATGATGCCATATGAGAGAAATCTTCTGCAACTTTCTTGTAATAATGTTTAATTTCTATAGTACATTTTCCTTGCTTTTACTTGTAGCTCCGTGTTTAAGTCCACAATTACCCTGGAGTTTTTTATGGAAATTTATATACCACTGGAATTTTTCCTGGAATTTTTTATACCAAATCTAAGGACAAATCAAGCTGACGATGCCGTGAAGTTTGTGGAGAGTAAAGGACCAAAAGTTTCAAATATAAGCAAGGACGAGAAATTTTTTTCCTTGGTTTTCACTATTTTGTTAAATTGTCCATTGTCCGAAACATGGTGAGACATAGTTTTTGGCAAAAGCATTACTGAAACAAGGCAATGCTCGATTTTCTCTCTAGTTGCAATTATGGTATTGTGTGGAAAGAAATGACTTTATTGTATAACAAGGGCCTTCTGCAAGGACCTTTTTGCCATCCCAATTTATTCTATAGTAATATTTACTAGAAATCCCTTCAGTTGTATGTAAGCAAAAGTGAAAAACTGCTATCATCAATGATACTGCTTTCCCAAACAGCCGTCTTCAGCCTCATAGTTTGTCAAGAAGGCCATTGTTCATGACATGTATATATCTTATAGCATTTCTTTACTATTATCTCGTGAAACTTCTCAAGGATGGACCTCTTCTTTTGCATGTATATCGTGTGGACATAGTTAGAAAAAGGTAGGTGTTTAATACTTCTTTCCTTTGCTCTTTTTTCCTGTTCCAATTGGGTGCGTGAAGGGGTATTCATGACTTTGGGCCTACTCTTGGAATTTACCTTTTTATTTGATTCGTCTAATATATCATATTTCAACATGTGATGCAGACAAAAAGGTCTTCCCAGATTTTTATATATTAGGGTGGTATTCAACAGGGAGTGATGCTCAGGAGTCCGATATGCAGATACACAAAGCTGTAAGTTCATCTTTTTTACACTGATTTATTGTATACTTTTGTTATGTCTTTCTTTGTTTCTTTGCACTTTATTGCTTGTTTTGCATTCACGGTTAGTAGAGGACTGGGTTCACCTTCTCTGTCGGCGAATTTGTTGTATAGTCTTGAGGAAAATTTATTAGGGTCCAGCTTTTTGAAAGAAATGGAGTGGCAATCAACCACGGAGTATGTACGTAACTACATAAAACAAGTTTATATGAATAAAAACTCAAGATCTGGTGCAAAGTTTGGATGTTCATGCTAATCTTCTTATAAGATTCATTCATAAATTAAATTGCTGTGTGCCCTTTCTGAGTTCTCATCTACTCTCTCCACTGAGGACCACAAATGCAGCTATATCTTTTCTTAAAAGGGTCTTTCTTTTAATAGCAATCATCAACAGCCTCATGCTTTGGTAATAAGCCAAAAATTTTATTCTATTAGTTGTAAAATGTCATACTGTTATAGCTATTTATCATCAATCTTTGCTTGCTTATTATATCTGTGTCCAACTTCTTCTCCCACACACCCAAAAAAATAAAACCTTCCACTTGCATCTTTGGATAGGGATAGGTATAGGATGATATTGTATAATACATGACTCAGGAAACCATTCTGGCTAAGTGGCTGTGCATCTCAATATGAAGATTACACAGCACATGTATGACTCGTCTCATCTTTATGGGATTTGGCATTATATGTAATGTTGTCATTACTCATATGTTTTTGCCTCGGCGGTTTTAAGAAACAGACCCATTTTCCTTGATATTTACACAGAAGAGTTTGAACACCGTGCTTAAACTGAAAAAGCAAGCTGGAATCCTGCATAATGGACATAACCATGTGCCATATGGTATTAACCCCCCTCCCCCACCCCAGAGAGAGGTGGGGGCGTGTAGGAAGCAATTCAAGGTATTAATCTTTATTGTATACCATAGATTATGCAAAAACGAGCATGTGCCTTCTCATGTTTAGGGTATTTTGCCATGGGAGATGATCTTGTCATTTCTGTGTGTTCATGTTACCTGCAATGTTTCAACAAGGTTGATATGGTACCTGGTATACCTATCCAAGAAAAAAAAACCCTTCACGTTAAATGCGATTCCCCATAATAAACCTATCATTATAATTCTATGATTTAGAATCTTTCAAGGTAGCAGAATTTTGGTTGTACATGTTTAAACTGCATTTTGCAAGTGTCTTTCACATCCATAAATACCTTGTGACTTGTGTCACGAAACTTGCCCCAATTTTAGAGGATCGGCGACTGGTTACTAGAGTTTTGTCTGCCTTTTGATTGTACAAGTTTAAACTGCATTTTACAAATGTCTTTCACATCCATAAATACCTTATGTCATGAAATTTGCTCGAATTTTAGAGGATCGTTGACTGGTTGCTAGAGTTTTGTCAAATAGATTAAACAAACTGCGGCCAAAAAAACAAAGTAAATAAATTTTAATATAGTAACTTGTTAGACTTTTAAATGCGACAAACAATAGTACTCATCTTATCATTGGAGGTTTTTTATTTTCAGTTGAAAGGAAGGATGAAGATTTTGGTTTTTTAACCATGCCATGTGCTATTTATATCCTTAAGGTTGACCATAAGCCTTGTTTTCTGTGATAGCTATAACTTTCATCCTTGAACTGGTTGGCTGATTTATCCTTAGCTTACTTGATAAGACCATGAATTGAGTCCTGTTCAAGTTTAGTAGATCATCCAAAACAAGCTACCAGCTGATGAGCTTTGCTTAACGTATGTCTGTGAGCACTTTAAACAGCTGGTTTGCACTTGGACTAACAAAAGTACCTGCCTGCCGATGATCTTTGTGAAACTAAAGCAGTAGGCACTTTCTCATAGTTAAATATTTCCAAGAGTAACTTTCAGAATGATTTTATCACAAGTAAAAGATCTGAAATTATGTTTGATTTGATTTATGCTGTTGTGGTCTTGAACTTTTACCCTTGAGTCTGACTGTATTCTGAACGTACCGACTCATTTGGTTAGTGGTTGATGCTTTCATTCGTACACTAGACAATAGTCACAATATGCTTTTGTTTTTTTTAAATGATGACCACCCGTAGCTGTAGTTTCTGAAGATGGCAGCATAAATTCCCTGCTACTACAAACTATCTTTGCAACTTGGACTTCTTGCTTAAATATCTTTTTTTGGTGCAGTTGATGGATATTAATGAAAGTCCTGTTTACCTTATTCTGAATCCATCAATTAACCATGCCCAGAAGGATCTACCTGTGACGATCTATGAAAGCGGTATGTGAGCTTGCCTTTAGCCTAGAATATGTATTACACTAATTTAATTTCTTTCTCACAGTTACTGATTACATATTTGATTAAATTAAGTGTGAGCTTAACTGAAAGGCTTGCAACGTATGATTATCTTGCAGTTAAATGTTAAGCTGATGGGCTTTAAACATATGTCACCGCATGAGAATGTCAAACTAATATTGATGTTTTTTTTGGATGAATTGTTGATGGAATGATTTAATGTTTGAAGACTTGCCTTCAGTAGGACAAATGATGTGATGATAGTAACGAGCAATGTTGTACTGGATGACAAGAAAACCTGAAGAAACATGGGTGTTATCAAGTAATGTCTTGCTTATCCTAGAAAGAGTCATTTGTTTAGAAACCATCATCTTCCTATGTCAAGTCATAGCTACCTGGGGAACTCTCAACCTTTTATCTTTGTGCAAACTTAATTTACATATTTGCCCTAAAAAATTCAAACTTCATATAATTGAAAAATGGCTTGACAACAGTGCAACACCTAATAAAAAATGATATATTCTAACTTAATAATCAAAATCAGGGACTCAAAACTTGTAGTGTTCTTTGATTACTCCTGCTCCAGAATTCCCTAAGATCAAGAATATTAAGAAATAGTAGGAGGAAAGTTTGTAGATTTGCTGTACAAATTGCATTCATTACTAACCAGTGATTACAATTTTTTACATGACTAGGGCCAGCTTGGTATTGCTGGAGCTTATAATAAGTTGCTTATAAAAGCTTCTTATAGAAGCAACTTGTATAAGCTACTGAAAATAGTTTGGTAATCAAATGTTAAAAAATTATAGGGTTACTAATCCAACTTATTTCATTTCAGAATAGAAGGGAGAAATATCACCCACAACAAGAAATTATAGGGTCAGTAAAACATCCCATATAAGCTAGTTATATAACTATGAAGCTATTTATACTTTATAGTTGCAAAAATCTTCTTCTGTTGCAAAAATTGTTGCCCTAACTGTTTCTCTTCTAGACGACTGGGCGGAAACCAAGACCAAGACTCCAACCTTGATTAATGTCAGTTAAATAAGTTATTAGTTCTCTCTAAATTGCTTAATTCAGAAGATACCTGATTATGTAAATCCATTTGCCTAAGGAGCTGCAAGAGTACACTTCTTTATTGTTTCTGCCTATGCTTTAGAAGCTGACTGAAGTTGATAATTTCTTACTCGAGAAAGTTCTATCTCTGAACTATTGACAATCAGATCGCAAGAACTATTGATTAGGTCCTACACCCTTTCCATAACTTCAAATTTTCAATAAACACTAGACAAATTCCATATTTGTGAACTAATTAGGTGAACCGGTTCGTGAAGTTTTTTTATTCTTTTCATGAGAAAGCAGTCACCACTACTTCGGTAGACAATGCACCTATCAGAAATAGCTATACTCAATTAGCTTGTAATCACTATGCAAATTGGACTGTCAACTTTGTCCATCTTTAACTTTAAATGAGAGAAGATTTCTTTATACTTAATTATAGCACATGTTAATTACGGAGTTATAATAAATAGTTATACTCTATGCTTATGTTTCTTATTTATGTTCTGAAATCTGTTTTTTATTGACATTTGGCCTTTTATATCTGTGGAATTGTTTTGCTGGTACTCAAAGAACTACATGTCATTGATGGGATTCCTCAGCTTATATTTGTAAGGTCAAATTACACAATTGAGGTTGGTCTTCTTCCTGAGTCATGTTATGTTATAAGCTAATCTTTGTACCATGTATATATATTAAAATGTATGCTTCCTTTCATTAAGACTGTAGAGGCTGAGCGGATTTCCGTTGATCATGTCGCACATCTTAAGCCATCTGATGGGGGCTCCGCTGCAACTCAATGTGAGATACCTTTCTTAGCCTCACTGGTTGTATATATTTGTGTAGTTAGGAGTTTAATTTCCATTGTATTTATAAATAATAATCATTGCCTGAATTGAATTGAGAACACTGACGGACATGGGTTCGTTGAGCAGTGGCTGCACATCTTACTGGTATACATAGTGCTATAAAAATGCTGAACAGCAGGATCCGTGTACTCCACCAATATCTTCTCGGCATGCAAAGAGGTAAAAATGCACATACCTCTTGGGCCGGGTGCCTTAATCATTCCCCCATTCGCTCTTTTAAATTTTATATTTATTATTCGTCACATATTGTTACTTGTTAGTGCCTTCAATTAGGCATCAAACCTGATCAGTGTGTTATTTCCAAAAGCTTTTTGGCTTGCGCTAACAAGGTTGATGTGCTTTTATTGAACATGTAGGTGATATTCCCCTTGATCATTCATTGCTGAGACAAGTTTCAAGTCTTTTAAGAAGGTTGCCAGCCATGGAATCAGAGAAATTTCAGGATGATTTTTTGATGGTACGTCTCCTTGCAAACTGCAGTTATATTTACGTGCATGCAAATCTATGCTTAATTGCATGAGTAATGAGTATACAATGTTCTTTGCTAGATGATGTTGTGCTGTAAAATGACGGTCCAATTATGATTTAACTTGCGTTTCTGGTTGAAGTAGGGTGGTTTGAGATACTGGCCTTATATTTTGTTATTCATGAAACCTTGAATCACCACATTTTTTTTTCTTTTTTCAGGAATACAATGACACACTGCTCATGACCTACCTAGCGATGTTCACAAATTGTTCAAGGTATACCTACTTTTTATTTAACATATGTTTGAGAAGGGTAGATACTACAAACTACAACATTGGTGCTTGTAAGAGAATATAGGAGTCACCTTCCCTCTCTCACTTTATTCACTTAAACATATCTATCATTTAGCATAATCAATATGATTAAAAGGAAAAATACGTTGTATAGGGTATAACAGGAGATTGGACATCTCCCTCCACATCCATTGACCCCTTTGCTTGCAGCAGCGAATTAGACTATTATTCCAGTGTTACTGGCATCAAAGCACATATGATGTTATTCAGATTTCAGCATCAGCTGAATATATGATAAACTAATTTCTAGTTTATGGTCTGTTTGCATACGATCCACATCGGTTATATGGGTAACTTGATGTGGGTTTATAAGGGATTTGGATTCCCCCCCTCTACAAGCTAGCTTTTAGAGGCAAGTTCTCTTTGGGGTCCTTACACTGTCTCTACTAAATTTGCGACTGTGGCATAAGTAAAAAAAAAAAAGGCAGACAGTTGTAGATTCATACGCTTTCTTTTTCTAATTTCAGTTGTAATGAAGAATTTACTGATATGAATTGCCATGATTGTTCCTCTCTTCAATTTTTTGTACTTCTTTTCAGCACCATGAATGAAATGGTGGACAAGTTCAACACCATCTACGACAGACATACTAGAAGAGGAGGTCGATCTGCCTTCATTTAGCCAGGCATTGCTGTTTTTGTGATTCATGCCAGAAGACCCCTTTAGTTACTTGGTTACAGAGCTTTTTGCAACTAATATCATCCCAGCTGCAAAGATTTTGTTTAACATGGATATGATTCGACTCTGAAGTCTATATATATCACTGCTAAGAGTGTACGTAATTCATCTACTGGTACTTGAAAGAATATTGTTTGCTCACCTGAGAGTAACGGGAAACCAAGACGAGTGGTAATACCACGCTACTTCTTGTTGGTTTGGGGGTGTATCGGTCTTGCTTAGTTTTTGTGTATTCAGAGTACATAATGTTATATGTGAATGGTGGTCTTAAATCGGGCGGCAAAGTACTACAGTATGTTGATCCTACAAGAGGCAATTTAAGGTTAGTGAGATCGACCCCAAAGATCTAAATTCAATGGAGATCACGGTATCTTTTGACAATCTATATTCAGCAGTTGGTATCGGAGTCGGATACTGATATTGGAGAGATTTAAGGTCGATGATTCTCTTCTAAACACATAAATTTCATTTAATATTTTTTTTTTATAAAAGCAACGTTAGGCATCTTTAAATATGTTTAGATAATTTGTATAAATCATGTTTCTTAAGAGAAAAGCATACCTTGTAAGCAAAGAGGTAAATAAACTAGATAAGAAAATAGAACTCAAAGATTTATATCCGTATCTGATAAGAAATTGTTTGTTTGTTTAGCATATATGCATTAGTTTTACTAGTATTAGTCCCGTGCTAAGCATGCCCTAGTGTTTTGTTTTGCACATCTAGTTGGGATTCGTCTGGTAACGTTAATTTTGTTGTATTTTTTACTCTATCAAGTTTGAAACAACTAAATAATAAGATACAACAAACACCAAATGGTATAATCATAGTTGACAATTGACAAAATTTTACTCTATCAAGTTTGAAACAATCCAATAATAGGATAACCTCAACCAAAATTTACTGTAGATTGAGCAGTTCTATTAAGTTTTAAAATTTTATTGTTTCACTAATAGTGTTGTGGTGGTTGAGAATTTTACTGCACGTCAAGAACAATGTTTTAAGGTTCAAATTTCTGTTATTTCATGAGCAAATGTTTTGATGGTTCATAATTTTACTTAGCATGGATAGTGTTTTACAATAACATGAAACAGTAGGGGTGCATTCGGTCCGGATACGGCTCGGATATGATGCTTATCATATCCATATCCGCTTACCCATCTCAGATATGGATACATATACGGACACATCTCGGTAAGGAAAATTCATATCTATATCCGCAAAATTCGGATACGGTTACGGATATATAAGCAAATATGCATGCGGATACAAAACGGATATGAGGAAACTAGATAGTATTGAGAAAAATATAGTTCTTGTGATACAAACGAATTCGTTAATACGTTCATTATAACTGAAAAAGCGAAGGTTAGACATATTGATCATCAAAATTAACCACAAATCCATAATCTAAGAATGAAAACTATCGAAAGAGTATGACCAATATGTATTCGAATATTTCGGATACGGATACAGATATTTTACTACAAAACAATATTCTATCGGTTATAGATTTGAGTAACCAAATCCGCATCCTCATGGATACAGTTACAGATATTTTTTCGGATACAGATACGGTTTAGCATCCCCATGAAACAGTGATTTCAAGGCTCTGCTTTTAAGTTAAAAATAGTAGATAAGCTATTGAATGATTTGAAGTATCTAAATTCGAAAACCATGTCAGATTGGGAACACATGGTGGATTATCGGCCATATAAATCAAGCCAACATTTCTCAAGTTAAATAAATAAATAAATAACGATAAATGTTTAAAAAACACACCTACATCTACATTATACTAATAAACAATTGCTAGAGTTTGCACCACTTGACACTTAATTAAAATGTAACTTTTCGTTTTTTTTACTATCATTTACTATTCCATATTTCTTTTTCCTACGATAAATTTTCTTTTCTATGCTTTCTACATCTGAAAATACGAAATGTTCGACTTTCTTGACATTAATGAGTCGGTAACTGATGTATAGTTGTTATTCTGAGACATCGCACGCGTAAGCGTTTCATCTCGCATTAAAAAACAAACAGGGCACAGGTCAAGCTCAGTCGGATCCGACCCGACCCGACCCGACCCGTTCGCGCTCGAAGTTCCGACTCTGGGTTTCTGCGGCGTTCTCCGGCTCCACGCGCTGTTGAGGTGTGGAAGACTCACAGCCTCCTCCTCTTCCCTCCCTCCGTAGGTTTTTTTTTTTTGCTTTTCAACACAAAAAAAGTTACGCCCAAAACCCTAAACCCTTATTCATCCCCGCGTCGAAACCTCGTCTCCTCTCTAATCTAATCGATCTCTCAGTCGCAAGCGATGATCAAGGTAAGCCTAGGTTTCCCTTCTAATTTCCTCTTGTATTTTTGAAATTCGTAAACTTTTGCTCATTGTCCATCTTCAATCCATTTATTGCAGCGATTTTTTTTTCTTTTTGTTCCGTCCTTATTCCGATGAGTCGAGCTTAGCGAGAACCTGCAATCAGTAATTTTTTTTTTAGATCTTGAGCCCTTCCTGCGATGAGATGAAACTTTATTCGAGCGAAGCAAATGGGAATCTGATAGGAGAACGTAAGAGGGGGTTGGAATATGCTCTCTTTGTCTACTGTCCGCAGAGTTTGTGCTGCCATTGATGCTGTTTCCGCAACCGTTATTGCTGCCGGCTTATCGAAATCACGAACCAAAACTGACCTCTCCGCCGCCGCCGCCAGCTGTTCGATCCAAGACCCCAATACTTTACCCACCATTGCTTCATGCAAAGCTGCACTTTTGAAGAAGGAGACAAAAACCATGCCAGAGGAGAGCACAATACCTGTCAGTGAACCTGCTCTCGTCAAGATTAAGAAGGAGAGGGACCCAGAAAAGCTATTCCATTTGTTCAAATCGAATGCCCACAATCGCCTTGTCGTCGAAAACCGGTTTGCCTTTGAAGATACTGTGTCAAGATTGGCCGGAGCTTCTCGCTTTGATCTCATAGAGCAGCTTCTAGAACACCAGAAGGCACTTCCTCAAGGCCGCCGTGAAGGGTTCGTCGTTCGGATTATAATGCTCTATGGAAGGGCTAGAATGCCAGATCAAGCCCGTAAGACGTTCGATGAAATGCACCTCTTCGGATGTCGACGAACTGTCAAATCGCTTAATGCTACACTCAAGGTCTTGTATGATAACCGGAGGTTTGATAATATTCAAGAGGTTATTGAGGAGACACGGGCTAAGTTTGGGATTGAATTCGATGATATTTCGTTTAATATAATTATCAAGGTTTTATGTGAGATGGGTCATTTAGATGATGCTTACTTGACCATGGTGAATATGGAGAAGTGTGGGATCAAACCCGACGTTGTTACGTATACCACTATCATGTCTGCATGTTATAAGCTTGGTCGACGAGAGATTGGTGATGGGTTGTGGAATCTGATGGTGCTCCGAGGATGCTCACCAAATTTAGCCACTTATAATGTTAGGATACAGTACCTCATTAGCAGACAGAAGGCTTGGCAAGCCAATAGTTTGATTCGCAAGATGGATTTTGTTGGCATAAAGCCGGATGAGCTGACTTATAATCTAATCATCAAAGGTTTTTGTATGATTTGCGAGCTTGAAATGGCTAAAAGGATCTTTATGTCTATGCATGGGAGGGGATGCAAACCAAACAGTAAGATCTACCAAACTATGGTGCATTATCTTTGTAAAGCTGGGGAGTTTGATATGGCATTTAGGCTGTGCAAGGACAGCATGGAGAGGAATTGGTTCCCTAGTGTTGACACCATTGATAGACTACTGAAAGGCCTTATGTCGATCTCGAAGGACCGCAATGCTAGGGAAATCATGAAGTTGGTTAGTGAAAGAAAACCTCCTTATTTGAAGGATGAGTTGGAGGCCTTTGGAGGCATATTTTCTCGGAGCAAGACACAGGAGAAATAATGATTTTGGAATTTTATGTTTTTGAATGTTGTGTTTTCTGATGGAGATGCCATTATTTCGATTCACATTCTTTATTGTTTCATCTACAACTAGACACGATATTTATGTAGATGTAGCAGAGGCTTCTGATGTTCTTCTTCAGACTGAATTGGTCATCATAGAGGTAGAAGGGCCAGAAGAGCGTAGAACAGTTGTTCCCTGGTAAGTTACATAGAGAACTTTTTATGTCCATTTATCATATTGAATTCATTGTACTGACAAAGATTTTTGAATGCCTTGAATAAAAATTCTGAATTCTTTTTCATACTTGCTCCTTAACATACTTTGTTATCATATTCCTTTATATATATACTTATTAAGAATCAAGGTTATCAATAGTTTCTTGAAGTGTTTCACAAGCTCACAATATTTAGAGTCTCATGATAATCAACTTATATGTTATTTAAAGTGATTGCATTCTAGTTCACATCAATGTTGTTCTCTTTCAAGTTGTTAACACAAAGCTAAAAGTTTTGCAATGCCTTTGCAATCTTTAGTTGTCCCGATGCAACCATTATACTAGAGTTCCTTCCAAAAAACTCATGTTGAACTTTAACTATTACCTACATTTTGGAAAAATCCTGAGTCCACCATCAAGCAAACAAGTGTCCGTAAATATTTAATCTTTAGCACTCATGGTGTACAAGCCCTGGGATATTGGATTTTGTGGTTCTCTTTTGAATAATTCATATAACCACGTCAGCTTGATGATTAATCTGTGGGCACTTGTGGAGGCTCACTCCTCGCTTTCATGAATGTAAATTGTGAAACCCCCAAAAAAATAAATTTACCTATTGTCCAACTGGCTTTCAAGATTTTTGACGCTACCACCTATTGCACATAATTTCCCTGGCCAAGAAGTTGGTCCAACCAGAGAAAGTTGATGTCAAGTTGACAGCAATTCTGGAAGTTTCTAAATTCAGTTATTTTTCAAAGCCACTCCTTGGTAACTAAACACTGTTTATGGCATCTTTACAGATGTCAGGAAAAGGAAATAATTGAGTGCAGAAATTGCTCACCCTCGTTGATGAATGAAGTTGACCTATCATCTTACTCATCATTTTCTTTCTCCTGTATACCTAAATTCCATTGGATTATGAAATTGAGCCAAATTTTGTTTTATTTGCATGACAACCCAAGGGATTTACCACCTCAGTTTAGTGGAAACCACCATCATCTTGCTCTGTGGTGTTTCCTATCTAAATATGGTTGGTTTTGGTTACATTCTACTTCTCCATAAAAATAGATCGACTAAATTTTACAATACAATCTAGATGTGACCTTCATGCCATGTCCTGAATTAGAAGTCAAAACTCCTCACCAAGTTAAACTTAATCTAAAGTAGGTTTTCCATCAACCTTGAAGGCCACTGGACTTTCAGGAAAATCAACCAGATTGCAGTTTAATGTTGTATAACCTCCAAAGTTTGCCTGGAATACAATCTGACCTACATGGAGGAAGTCGATAAGTTTTGCTTAACAGGTTGCATCATCTGAGATAATAAATATACCTTGGGCCAGATGGAAGCGTCTTTAACTCCGTTATAAAATTGGATCATATGAGAGGCAAATAAACCATGAGCCAGATGGAAGCTCCTTCCCTCTGTCATTATTAATGTGAGACAGCGTACTGTGATTGGCATACTGATGCAGGACAAATTAGTTCCTAACAAGTCTATCTACATCAATCTGTATCAGATGCAATTTTCGAATTTGTTCTGTGTCACATACATATACATTAAGTTCTTAAGAACTTGCTGAGATACAAATAAACCATGAGCCTTATAGAAGCACCTTCCCTGTGCTATTTCTAACTTCGCCATACATGTAAATTAAGCCGTTTAAAATTTTCATTTCAAACACTGGATCCAATCACTATGAATTAAGCCATTTGAACACTGGACCCAACTATTTGAAATTAGATGTATTTTTTATATATGATAACTAATTACAAAAGCTCAATGTTGAAAGCCAAAAACATGAAAGTAATATAAGATTCCCTGCCAGTGAAACTATAATTGAGTCAGTGGTGGTGTTGATGTTTGCCAACTAGGTGCAGTGCCATGTAGATGAAATGTTTGAGTAGTATCAATTAAGCTGTAGGAGGTTTGACTTTTTTTGTTTTTGCTTTTTCTAAAGTCTAGCTCACACAAATCCCTTAAACTGTCACATATTTTACAAGTTAACTCCTCATATGGAGTTTTTTTTGGAGTCGAACACTTAAGCTAATTTACCAGAGATAAATGCATTGAAGTTTCTCCCTTTCTTCATTACTACCCAAAACCCAAAAAAAAAAAAGAAAAATCCTCATATTGTTTTCTTTCATTTGCGAGAAGAAAAAAAAAAGTGGACGAATGGAGGAGAGATGGTGCTGCTAGTGGAGGAGGAAGAGGAAATGAGTTGATTTCCTTACAATTAGATTTTTTTTAATAATGAAAATCTTAGAATCAAGATGCTAGAGGGAAGCCAACATAGAAAGGTAAAAAGGAGGATGAGTTAATTATAATAATGGTGAGTTACAAAGAAGGAAAGGAAGGAAGTCTGTTCATTTTTATTAAGGTTAGAGATCAGTGAAATTGGAAATAAGAAAGGAGGAGTGTGATGACAATGGAGAAGTTAGTGGAGGCAGGGGAGGAAACATCTTTGATTTTATTATAATTAGGCCTAGCAAAAATGGGGATGATCACGTCGAAGGAAACAGAAGAATATAGAAAGGTGAAGAGGAGAAGATGATTATTGTGAGCAAGTAGACGATGGGAAATTTAGAAAAACAGAAATTGGAGGAAGAAGAGGATAATAAAGAGCCTTTAACTTGAAAAAGAACGGTGAACATGTTCAAGATAGTAAATTGTTAATAGTTTTTCAAGGTATTTATCAGTAGATAACTTCCATGTCAGGTACTTACCTACATAGAAGTGAAGTTTAGATTACCTGTAAGCAATTTTGTTTTTCATAAGATGACTAGGAATTTGTTCATAACCTCTTCCATTTCTTATGTTACTTCAAAATCATACAACTACATATTTCTTTTTCAATGGATCAGGTTGACCGTAGGAATTTCTTTTATGTTCGATCATAACAATGATACTACATTATGTCAATTGCTTGGGTTATAAGTTTGTGTTGCATATGCTTTCTGTCAAATATGTCTTCTTACAGGGAATAATTTGAACTTAAAGATTCAGTTTACCTCCTCAAATTAGGCATGTTTATTCACACCTTATTTGAAAAATATAACTTAAAGAGTGTGCATCTTGTTGGCTCTTACGAAAGAGAAGGCATGCGTGGTCAGTAAGGTTCCCTTGGCATACTGTCTTTAAGTTCTAAACAGTCTTGCCTGAAATTTTGACTTTCTACGGGAGAAACCAAATTCAGGTCAACCATTTCAAGTGTATAGATATGCCTGGTGGCGTAATATGCATGTTATATGCTGTGTATATATACAGTGGAGGTATCATATCCTGGATTTTCTAACTCCATGTAAAAACTTGCCATGGTTACAATTACAATTAGTTATGCAAAAGAAGGATACCTTACAGCTATTAGTTATATAAAACGTATTGATATTTCGTAATATGCATGTTATGTGCTGTGTATATATACAGGGGAGGTACATATCCTGGATTTTCTAACTGCATGTAATAACTTGCCATGGTTACAATTACAATTAGTTATGCAAAAGATGGATACCTTACTGCTATTAGATATATAAAACTTATTGATCTTTCGTATTCACTGTTTAACACTTGTGATTTATCCTCACTGTTTGTTCCTTTAACAGGCCAGTTGAAGGAGAAGGCTGTGGGAAAGCTCAAAATTAGTACCTGCTCACAGGAACCATTTTACATTTTTGATGTTTATAACTCATCACACTCAAATATTGCATTGTAACCTGATGTACCTTTTTGGTTGATTCTCGCAGTCAAGAAGTTGTCATCGTATACAACGTTTTCTTTTTCCATTTGTTTCCGCTCCTGCAACTAGTTTTGCTTCTCTGAGCAGGAGTCATCATAGATAAAGAAATGTTTCAAAATTCTCAGTGTTTATCCTGTTATGTGACAGTGCAATGAAATAATTCGCAGGATGCCTTGTTCCCCAGTGTTTACGATGCAAAGAATATGGATGATAACTGCAGAATCTCAACACATTCAGTAGGTTTTTGGATTCTGAAGGTTGTATAAAGCAGAGAATGTTATTCTGAATAAACGTGAAGCTTGAATTTACTTTTGCCTTTAGTATATGCTTGGTATCAAGCACAAACTTGGTACTTGGTAGTGAGGTAGCACATTCTCATCCGCTCTTGTCAATTATTCAATCCATGTGTACTCGTGTGAATGTGGTTCTCCTTTTTAAGTGGGCGAATGAGAATGCACCTTATTGCTAAGCATAAAGTTTGGTGCTTGGTATCAAACATATCCATATTCCTTCTATACATAAAATGGATATGCTTAGTATCAAGCACAAACTTAGTGTTAGATGATGAGATATCACATTTTCTTCCATTCCTTCTAATTATTTAACCCATGTTCATCAACGTGAATGTGGTCCCCACCCCCATTAAGCGTCAGATGTTCTGCAAACATAAAGCCGGATCATATTAATATCGGAGAAAAATCACATAAAATGAAAGTTATTAGCCACACCGGAACCAAGCTACAGCACAAAAACTTAGAAAGTGAAAAGGATTTGAAGCAATGTGGCTCCTACAAACACCATTCATTTCCAACGAAAAAGATAAAGACCCCCAACGCTCAAAAAACCTCCTCCTCCTCCTCCCTCCCCTGTTCACTCTCCCCTCCACCTTCAAAAATCTTCAAATACTCAACAGTCTCCAAAGATTTATGAATGGCGTTAAGAGTCCACTTCCCAACCTTGCCCCTCTCCTTCTCCTCCTCTTCTTGCTTCAGTTCCAACCTCTCAAAATTCCCAAGGCTCCAAACCAAAGCTCTCACCCCGAGAAAACCCGACAAAGCTTTTCGTCCAGGATTCGGTTCGCCGGTGAAGAAGATATCAGCATCTCTCCCTCCACTCGATCTCACCGAAGACAACATCAAACAAGCCCTTGATGATGCAAGGTCCGAGGCAAGTGCATCCCTCCGTAGCCTTCTTCATGTTAAGGTTGCGGGCGATTCGAAACCTCATTTTTTTTTTCTTTGTTTTTTTATGCGTTTTCATGATTCAGTTCCCTCAGATATTCGACGCGTCAGTCGGCATGACAGGTATCCTTCGAGATGATATTCTCATGATTTTCTTCGTGTTTGTTTAGTTTCTTTATCGAATAGCTCACAGCTGTTTGTGTCGCAGGGGAGGTTGATCTTGCAGAATTGGACGGACCTTTTGTGAAGATCAGCTTGAGAGGCCGGTTCTGGCACAAGAGATCGACGGTTCTTGCCAGGATCAGCAACTATCTGAAGATCAGGATTCCTGTAAATTTGCTCAATTCGTTTAAGCTACTAGTGTTGTATTCATTCTTGTGATGTACGTATTTGAGATGGTAATGACAATTCTTTTCTTTTTTTCTTTTTTTTTGGTAGGAAATTTTGGAGGTGGACATTGAGGACGAGAAGCAGTTGGATGACAGCCCGGCAAGTTTTTGAGGTTTGTGAGGGAATTCACTACTACCGTTGAGATAACTAGAGGATGTTGGGATTGTGCAGTGTGATTCTTATTGCGCTACGTTTGGGTACTTTGTTAACTTTGTACTCAAATGAACTACAATTTTTTATATTTAAAAAAAAAAATCACATTTGAGAGGATTAGAATCCCAGAACATTTTGGGATTTCTTAGGGCGCGTTTGGTTGCATTTTTTAGAGGGGGAAATGAGTTGAAAGCCTGCCAAAAATGTCAGTTTTGACAGGCTTTCTTGTAAAAACGTCTCTAAAAAAAACAAATGCTGAAATCACATAACAGTTTCTGACATACATAAGGAAAGGCTGTAACAATGGAGTTGATGAAAGCCTCCTCATGATGAGTAATAGACATTCTCTGGGTTTTAAAAGCAAGACCTGCTGCTGACTCCTCCGTCCAATTTATAAGGGGTTAATTGCACATAGACTCCTGTAGCTCGTTTTGAACTTACCACCATTGCTGTTTCAATTTTGAAGATAGATATCCTGGGTGAATTTTTTTACTTCCACTCTTTAATCCTGGATGAAATTTTGACAGAAATTGCCCCTGGTGAAACAGGTGAGTCTATCTGAAATAAAAGAGTAAGGGAAAAAAAATTCATTCGGTGGGTTTAATGAAACTATAATGGTAGCAGTTCAGAACAATGTTACTATAAGGGGTCTATGTGCAATTAACCTAATAAGTAATTGCCCCTCTACTCCTAAGTTCAGATTTTGATTTGCTTCCACAAGCTAAATGAACGGATAAGAGCCCACTTTACAGTTGAGGATCTTGACATGATACGTTTACATGCTAATAAAATTGGAGAAATTAGACTGACAATGTAGTATCAAGCTAATTTTCACTTTAGTTCCTATTCTAAAAGACATTATATCTTCAGAAGAGCCAACATTGGCACTTTGATGTTCAGGTGATCCTTTGATAAAAAAGTAAAACGGGATTCCTGATTAATCTTAACTATGAAGCTGCAAATTTTTCGGATGTTAAGGATGAAACACTAGTCCTTTTTTCCTCTCAAGATCTAGAGAGGTTTATTGCAAATTTGTAATGTTGTAAATGGGTATACATAGTAAAATCAATCTGATTTCTCTGTAGCTTGGATGGATTGAGTGGCCTATGCTATGAATGATGAATCCCCATTTTATTGGACTAAAGACAGGCATAATGGCCTATTTGGTTGCTAAAAAAGACAAAGAAACCACTTTACACCAAACCTATTTCTTATAAACTTTTCTTTTCTTTAGTCTGCTTCCCACTTTAAAGAAAAAAATATTAAGTGCATGTAGATCCATAGCATTAAATGTGCACCTAAATGATATCAAACGTTAAATTACTAGATTTCGGGTTTTGTATCCAGATCCAAAGATTGACATCCTTTAAGTGTACATGTGATGTCATGGACCGTCCATACCAAATAATTTCTCTATATTAAAATCAAGAAAAATGAGATGACACACTCTTATTGATTGATTTGATTACATTTCTAGGAAACCCATTGAGTTTTTTATAGTGAAAACACTTGTTGAAGACCTATTTAGAAGGTTTCTTTGTTAGATCCCGCAACCCCTAGAAAATCATCAAAACAGTAAAAGGGGAAAAAAATATTGAATACTTAGTAAAGATCCTTTGTTAAATAATAGAAGATGTAGTCCTTATGGGATACAAATTAAGACAATCCATGCATATAATGTATCAGTTTGGCAACTCTTGTCATGATATATAACTAGATTACACTGATTTAGTTCTGGATTGAAGGTAGAACAATCAAGAACTGGTTTGAGGCTAAAATTTAGTCTAACAAAATCAGTTTTAAGTTTTTTATAACTCGGTCTGGAATCAAACTCAACACCGTGAGAGCCATATTGGAATCTTTTAATAGTCCAGATCAACTATGGTGTGTTTAAAAATCAATTTAAATTTATATATAGTTTCTCGTTAAAGTAGGATTAATGTTGAACTTGTTTTCGTTTCACTAAATCAGTTTGATTCAATTGGCCAAACAGACGCATGTTTAGTAATAGGGTTCAATGATATTTCCTTTTTTCCCCTTAGTAGTAACATGATTCCATGTTACTGCTACTGGGTT
>NC_033798.1:90831862-90840843 GCF_001876935.1 Asparagus officinalis
TTGGGCCGAGCCACCCTGAAGTGGTTCGGTTTCGGCCGAGCCCCTCAGGGTGTTTGGGTTTTGTGGTTTTGTTTTTGGGTTTTGTCGTTTTTCCGTTGTATCCGTGATTCGGTTGTGCGGTTGATTTGTCTGGACTCGATTTGTTGACCTGATTTGGCAGTCAATCCGAATCCTGATTTGGCAGTAAATCCACTTCTGAGTTCGAGTTCGAAACCGATCTTGATTCGGTCGTGATTCATCCGAGTCCGCTCTTGTTTGGAGTGGACTAACGATCGTGTTTGGATATGTCGCCCGATGGTTCGTCGGTTTGTACCGAGCTGTGCTAAGGGTCCTATAAGTAATTTTATACGCCTACAGATACCCCCTCCAAAGTATTTCAGCCTCGTTCTTTTATAGAAGAGTCTGGAATACTTTGGATATGATTGTCCCAACCTTCAATCGGTGTAACGGGACTTTGGAATGGCTTCTGTTCTTGATTCCTTCAATCTTCCAGGCTATTCGGTGCTTTGTCGAATGTCTGTAAGAGTTCCGGTGCTGCATTTATTGTCTGACCGTTGTTGGAATTTTAAACTCGAAGTCGGTTCCTGATTTTCTAATCTTTAGCTGACCATCGATTGTTGGCGTTGAGTTTTTTATTTGCGACGCGTTGTCCGGCGTAGTGTTGTTGAGTTATCCTTAAGAATATTTATAAAAAATATTCTCCAGGAACTTCTCAACCAAAAATAGGGAATAGTTTATACTCATATACCTTATTGGAGCATTAAGAAGCAGTTTATACTCGTATACTTTTCGGAGTATTGATTCTTTCGTTGCAACGCATTGATCGGCGTTGACCTAGGGTTACGCGTTATCCGGCGTTAACCTTAGGGTTTTGAACGTCGTACGTTGACTTTTTTGATCGCAACGCGTTGACTGGCGTTGACCTAGGGAACGCGTTGACTGGCGTTGACCTAGGGTTACGCGTTGACCGGCATTGATCCTAGGGTTTTGAACATCGTACGTTGACTTTTTTGATCGCAACGTGCTGATTGGCGTTGACCTAGGGTTACGCGTTGACTGACGTCGACCCTAGGGTTTCGAACGTCGTAGGATGCTCAAGTCACAAGACCAACTAATAAAGCTGATGCGTCAGTGACCCTCGCATTTATAGGATTTTTGGCAAACCCTCAGCCATCAACGGGTTTGATGAGCCTTTACCGACTACCGTTTGAGTCGGGCTAGCATGCGGATTGTTCAAGTCCGTTCCGCATGTGACGTTAAGCTAAAAGAGTTAACCCTTTTAGTGCACACGTGTTAGGTTTCATTTATAGGATTTTTGGCAAACCCCCAGCCTTTAACGGGTTTGATTAGCCTTTACCGACTACCGTTTGAGTCGGGCTAGCATGCGGATTGTCTAAATCCGTTCCGCATGTGACGTTGTGCTAAAGAAATGAACTCCCTTAGACTTGATGCTACAACTTCGAATATGTAGACTTCGCCATTGTTATGGGAATAGGCTACCCAGCAACGTGTATTAGACGCTGACTTATCCCTACTTAGGTTTCGGGATAAAATACCCCAGAATCAAACTCTGGTGTCTTTTTCTTCGGAGAAAGACTAAACCGGCGACGCGTGTTAGGCGTCGGCATATCCTTTCTTAGGATTCAGGATGAAATTCCCCATGCGTGTAAGGCATGGATTTTGATGTTATTAATAACAACCTGTCACATTGTTGAATATGTGAACGAGTGTTCTTTTTTTTTAACGGTTAAGAATTAACCGGCAGCGCGGGTTAAGCGCAGACTTATCTTTGCTTAGGTTTCAGGATAGGATACCCCCGAATCGAACTCTGGTGTTTTTTTCTATGGAAAAAGACTAAACCGGCAGCGCGTGTTAGGCGCAGACTTACCCATCGTAGGTGACAGGACATAAAGCACAATCCCTGGAATGACCGATCATGGTTTCGAGGAACAGCTAGACGTCTCTGAAGAAGATGTGGTCACATCCCACAATTCAAGGAGGAGTCAAGTTGTCCTTCTCCCATTTAAAAGCCTCTTCCGGCACACTGGAGAGGAGGTCGCAAAACTTAGGAAAAAGAGTTGAGACCAAGCTCTCTGCACAACTTTCTTTGCATTGCAGCACTACTGCTTAGTTCCGAGCTCCGATCGCCGGCGAACTAAACAGACCCGAACTCTCTCAAGTTGAGCTTCTACTGCGAACTGAAGCTCTCCAGCAACCTCATTCGAACGGTCCAAGGGAAGCAGACTCGACACGAGCATCGAGCGAAGCATCCTATAGCCACCTAAAGTCCCCACACAAAACAAAGAGGGCCTTCCCTCTGCTTCTGTTGTAACTATTTGATCATTAGTTTGTAATAAGCTTTCTTATAAATACAAACGAAACTCCCTTTTTCGGGAAATCAAATATTCACCCTACAATGACCATTGGCATCTTGTCGAAGTTAGATTGGATGAAATTGTTGCCATACACTATTTGTTCATGTGGACCATGGTTTGTTTACGAATATGCTCAACTATTTGTAGAATTCGTAGCAATCTAGCCTTCCTTATCCAATTATTAAAAAGCTTAGCCACATTAAATATTAACTGCCCATACCTGAAAATATATTAGGAGAACATTAACAATTATACAATATAAGTTAACAGTTATTGGTTAACAGTTAATAAATAAACAATGTAAGTTAACAATTCTAGGTTGAAAGTTAACAATTATACTACAAACTTTAACAGTTTCATTACGAACGTTAAATAATTATGAGCAAAATTTAATGTCAGTGACACAAATCTTCACTGTTAATTAACCAAAGCTAACATATGCTATATAATGTTATCTAATTCTAGTAAAGAAAGCATTTACCCACTGATCAGGAGAGTAGTTAACAACAATGTTATATGCCATTGGATCAATATCATATATTTCTTTCATACGATCTTTCTATTCTGCTATAGTGTATTTATAACAAGCAGATTGGAGCAAGCCCCCCAAAACATGAGTGTGCTTCGATTTTATGCCCAAGTCCTTTAGTTTTAACCTGAAATTTTCAACGAGATGCAAAACACATCTAGAGTGTAGATCTTCTGAAAAATATTCTTTCACTGATTCTTTAATTCCTTTGTCCGCATCTGAAATTATAACCAATTGGTGGGTAGAATTGTATGGGTCAAGCCTCTCATAAAGTATGGATCATAGACCTTGGAGGAACTGCTTCCAATTCATCAAATTTTTCTGATTGTATATGCAATAAGCTAATGGAAATATCCATTGGTCCCCATCGTATGCCATGACGCGAAGGAGTATACATTTATATCGATCCTTCAAAAATGTACCGTCCAAAAATAGAAGGGGTCTGCATCCACTCAAGAAACTATTGATGCATACAGCGTAACAAACAAAGAGTCTTGAAAACCTTTCCTCATTCTGTTCAACATGAATATAGCTGTCTGGAATTGTCTCTTTTACCATGCGCTCATACCTAGAAAATTAACAAGCAAACATTGAAGGTTAAGTTAACATGTTATCAATGTAACTTAACAAGAGAACGACAAAAGTTGACATGTTCCTGATGACATTTACCAAGTAAATAGCAAATGTTAACATGTTAGGTTTCGTTTGGATAACATGGTGTTTTACTTATTTCCATGGTGTTTTTATCAAAACTGAAACACCATGCGTTTGGAAACCATGATGTTTTCTGAGCTAAATCATCCCCAAATCAAAAACACAATACTTATTTCAAAACACCTTGTAGGTGGTTTTTAATAAATAAATTGTAATAAATTAATAATTATAAAATTATATATAATAGTAACATATTTAATAATAAAATAATAATATTTTTATAATAATACAATGTTTAAGTAATAACATAATATTAACATTATTAATAATATTATATTATATGAATAATAGTATAATATTATATTAATAATAAAATAACATTATTTTAAAAATATTAATATAATCTATAATAATAACAAATTGATATATCAAAATAATTAAATATATAATTATTTAAAAATAATATGTAATAATTATAATATAACATAACTCATTAAAGTACAACATAATATTATAATATATTATACAATGTTATATTGCATTATATCTAATACTTATAATATTATAATAATGTAAACTAAATATTATAATATTTTATTATAATATATTTTATTATAATTAATATATAATATATTAATAATATGTTTAATACTAATATTGTAATTGATCAAACTAGTGTTGACCATAAATACTTAAAATGGTGTTTTGAAAATAGTTTAAGGAAAAAACATAACACCTTGTTTTTTTGACAAAAACACAAGAAAAACAACATGGTATTCAAACGAAGCCTTAGTGATGTGTTTTAACAAGCAAACCACGAAATGTAAAATATTATCAGTGTAGCTTAACATGAACACCAATAGACTTAACATATTATCCGTGTAACTTAACAAACATTTGGCAACATTCACATATTAATTGCTTAACATTTGCCTATCATGCTCAGAAGACATTAAAACATTGTAACAATAAAGCTCAAATTTTTACCATCGTAGTTGATCATATGACTCATATGTATCCCCATACAGCTTCTTTTGTGCTCTCTCTTTACCCATCATATCTTATTGTAATTAATTCTAAAGTTATACTTTGTGAGGAACCCCTTTTACACATCAACAAGGCAGATTTCTGACCGAACCTTTAGGAGTGGTTGCAACTATGTTGCAATGAATTTATGGGATGCCCTTGAACGACCTGCATTTTGCCCATGCTGTCCACAAATGTGTTCATTCACAAACTTCTTGATCGAAAGTCTCTTTTCATTCTTAACATGAGAAGCAAACAACATCCAATGGCACTCATAAGTTTCTTTATATCGGCAATAAACACGGATACGTTTTGGTTCATTCTTTACAAATTTATAATCAAACATTTTGACCATAGAATAGTATGTTAAAGCCAATCTTAATTCATCAGAACTTTTAAATTCTTGACCCTCTTTAATTAATACAGTGTGCCACCAAGCATGAATCATTACTGTGTTGTTAATAATGTCTTTGGATCATAATATATTGCTACCATTGGGATTATCAGAGGGAATACTTTCTAAACTATGACTTGCGACAGGGGTGCTATCAATAAAATGTGACTTCAATATAGCCATATTGCTGCACAAATATAAATATTTTTGTTAAAATAACAATGACAACTAGTAGTTATCTTTTACGTCATTAAAAGTAACACATATCCAGTAAAGCTTAACAACTATGCTAGTTAAATAGTTAACATGTATCAGTCATATATAACATTTAACCTGAAATAGTTCTCTATATTAGTCATTTCTCCACATTTTAATCACACAATTCATAACTTTCTCAACAATTTAACGATAACCTCCGTTTTAGGAGGTTCCTTCTGAGTGTTTTAAGATTGGAAACATCTACATATAGTAGCTTGGATATGGATCTCCACACACACAATATTACGGTTATACTCCACCATACACTTCAAATCATCTTCATTCTCAATCTCAAAACTGAGATCAGGGTTTCTTTCAGATTTATACACCATTGATAACGCGTCATATGGAACCTTCAACCTCTCAAACACATCAAACTTCAATTCAAAAAAAAGAGGTTGAAGACGTTACCGTTGAGAACACCGCTTTCTCACCTAAGGACACCATGCAAATCAGAGGTTTCTATGCCATAAGTTAAGGAGATTTAAGAGGAGCAATGAAGAGAATGTTAGGACAAGAGGGGGGTTGAAGACCATAACCGTTCATAAATATGGCCTTTCCACCATAAATGAACTCTATTCACACAAGAATAGGTTAAGATGAGATATAATGGTGGCAAATCCTCAATATTTTCCCCAAAAACCGTCATCAAGTCGCCTTAATTGCGACCACGACCGATCTCTAGCTCCGGATATGGATTATCGAGGTTGGGGAGAGAGAGCAAAGGATATTTTCGGGTGCTAGGCCACATGAGTGCACACGTTTTGGGGCCTTGAAGCAAATTTTCCTATTTTTCAGACTCGAACATAATATAGAGTCTGAGATTAGTTTTGAAGTATTCAAAATAGTAAGGTTTATATAGGTTTGTGACCAAAGGACTAACTTATTTTAAATAGAAGTACTAGTTGAAAATGCATAAGATTTTAAGACTTGGCATGTAAAACTCAATTTGTTTTCTTTTTCAAACAAAATTGGGGGAAAAAGAATTTAAAAATAAGGCTTGGGCTGCTTTAATGGGCCTTTTCTCCCATTGAGCCTCACTACGATTATACAAATCCGATCATAACATTGTCTCCCTCTCTCCGCAATATAAGATGCCTGCACCGTGACACCACGCCATCACATCTCCCGGCCTAATCCTCACCGGCGAAATCCGCACCTCCACCTCCTGCGCCACTTCCATCGCAACGCCCACCTGCCTCCTCCTTCCCTCCTCTCCTCTCCAACTTCACGCCACAATTCTTCCCTCTCTTCCCTCACCTCCTCCACCATCACTCCTCCTTCAACCTCCTCTCCGCCGCCTCTCTCATCTCATCCGCCCCCGCCTCCTCTCTCCTCCCTTTCTCTCTCCTCTCCTCCTCCTCCTCCTCATCTCGCCGCGAACCATTACCTTCACACCTCCCCTCCTATCCTCCCTCCCCTCCCTCCCCCTCGCTCGCGCGCGCCACCTCCTCCATCTCGCCTCGGCTTCCTCTCCCACCCCCACGTCCTCAACTCCATGCTATCATTATACTCCCGCCTTAGATTAACTCCTGATGCTATTATGCTATTCAATTCCTCTACTTATTCCATTGACGTCGTTTCTTACAACATAATGATTAATGGGTATGTCAAAATTGGGGACATTGAGAATGCGAGAAAGGTGTTCGATGAAATGCCTACTAGAGATGAGGTTTCTTGGAGCTCGATAATTGGCGGGTACGCGACAAGTGGGCAGTTGGATATAGCGAGGTATCTGTTTGAGAGGATGCCGGAGGGTAAGAACGTGGTGACGTGGAACTCGATGGTGGTGGGGTTTGCCAGGAACGGGATGGTGGGGCTCGCGAGGAGGTACTTTGACGAGATGCCAGAGAGGAATTTGGTGTCGTGGAATGCGATGGTGTCGGGGTACGCGATGAATGGGGAGATGGGTTTGGCGAGGGAATTGTTTGAGGTGATGGAGGAGAGGGACGTTGTTTCTTGGAGTTGTATGATTAAGGGCTATGCGATGTGCGGGAAGCACTTGGATGCGTTGAAGTTGTTTAAGGAGATGATGAAGGAAGGTAAAGTGAGGCCGAATGAAATTACTATGGTCAGTGTGTTATCGGCATGTGCGAATCTTTCGGCGTTGGATCATGGGGAGTGGATTCATGATTATATTGATAGGAATGGAATGGCTTTGGATGATGATTATAATCTTGGGGCGGCGTTGATTGATATGTACTTCAAATGCGCAGCTATGGAGTCTGCACTTGATGTGTTTCATTCATTGAATCGAAAGAATGTCTCAAGCTGGAATTCTTTGATCACTGGATTAGGGATTAATGGGCTAGCATCCGATGCTCTGTGTGCATTTGAGAAGATGCAAAGATCAGGAATAAAACCGAATGATATTACATTTCTCGCGGTATTAAATGCTTGCACCCATGGAGGTTTAGTTGAAGAAGGGCGACAGTATCTCAAGAAAATGTATGAAGTTTATGGGGTTCAACCTGAAATCAAGCATTACGGATGTATGATTGATTTGTTAGGACGAGCTGGGTTGTTGGAAGAGGCGGAGGAGATGGTTAAGAGGATGCCAATGAAGCCAGATGTGATGGTATTGGGAGCACTTCTCGGTGCGTGTCAGATTCATGGAAATGTGGAAGTTGCAGAGAGAGTAAAGAATGAGTTTCTCGAACTGAACTTGCAGCAAGCGGGTTGCCATGTTCTATTGTGTAATATCTATGCTACTGCTGATCGGTGGGCTGATGTGTCTCGGATGAGAGATAATTTGAAGGGGATGGGGATTAAGAAGAAAGCTGGATCTAGCTCTGTTGAATTTGACGGAGAGTATCGTTGACAGATTTGAATGCAAGTGGTAAGGATGCACGTCTATCTTAGCACCATTGGTGAGAGATCTCAGTTCTATTTCATTTGGATGGCTATGTTACGAAATAGAATCCAACGGTAGGTGGAGATTGCCATTTTTTCGTCAAGCGGCTGTGGCTACTGTTCATAGGATTCTTGTTGAGAGATCTCAGTTCTATTTCATTTGAAGGATTGATCTTGGTTTTACCTTTAATTTAGTCAATGAAGGTAACATACGATGAAGGGAATCAGGAAGGGACGGCTCATAATCTTTGATTCGGAAGGGATAAACATGGGAAGACCCAAGTTAAAAGCAAAGAGAGGCTTGCAAAAACCCTTCTGAACATGATCCGTGTTCTCTCCATGAGAAATGATTTGGAAATGGCTGTGCTAATTATACACTAGAGATTAAATGGAAGTTCCTGTCGGTTCCATGACGATTATATTAGCCATGACTTGTAACTTTATCTTCCCCACTGCAAAACATGAGGTTATGAAGATGGTGGGTGAAAGTAAACAGATTGGTTGATCGAAATACAGGGAATATGATCTCAACAACTTCATGCACACAAGTCTCAAAGAACTTCCAAGGTGGTACGAATATTGCCCAAACAAGCTGAGGGGCGAGCATCGAGTCACCGAAGCTGATGATTCTTATTTCAGCAAGGCCTTCGAAAGGAGGATGGAGCTTCTTACACCTTCCAAGCTCATTCCATAATGTAAGCGTCCTTCACATGTCTGCAGTTTTTCTCGTAAAAAAATTACGTCCATTTCTTGAATAATATCTTCTCTACAAAAGAAAGGATTAGGCACAGGATGTGGTTTCAAGTGATATAGGAGCCAATCATACCTTAGTTTCTGTCGATATAATTGCTTTTACCTCATCAAATTGTGATACACATCCCGGCCGCGCAGG
>NC_033798.1:90840853-90844001 GCF_001876935.1 Asparagus officinalis
GGTATACTAACACACATTTCTCCTGAACGCTTGAATGAAACACAGCAATCATTTCCCTCGCGCATTTCTACCTGGCTCCCCCATCTTACCATTTTATTTCACCTTGAGACCCAGGAACGGGCGTATTTTGCTGATGTCTCCTGTTGAACAAGCCTAAATGTTCACGCCTAACAATGCAGAGCATCATTAGGTTTTGCTTTTTTTACCTCTGATTCCCTGTCAAAACTGACAGACTGACAGCCAACCAAACAGCCCCTTAGCAACACAGATTCCGTATTTTGCTGATGTTTTCTGTTGAACAAGCCTAAATGTTCACGCCCAACAATGCAGAGCATCATTATGTTTTGCTTCTTTTGCCCCTGATTCCCTACCAAAACTGACAGCCAACCAAACAGCCCCTTAGCAACACAGATTCCTTACGTCGGAGAAAGGACATTATCAGAGTTATACAACGGTAGCATGTCCAAGAAGGGGCCATGTACACAGTTCAACAGTATCCCATTTTTTAAATAGCAAACATAGCAAAGATGCATTCTTTCTCAGCAACGCAGACGCGTATTGGAGAAATAACACAAGAAATACTACTGAGAAAAAAAATTATAAAGCTTGCAGTTGCACCATCATACTATATTAAAGAAGCAAAAGGATAAAAGTATAACAAAATTATCCAGCGTAACTACGTGGCTAGAGAGCAGCTAGCAGTAAAATATAATAGATCACTACTAAATTGTTCACCAAAATGGCAACGTTAACCACAGATACCAGGAGGAAGAAAACCTAATTCATTAAAATCTTAATCGACCTCCTCCATCTTGCTGCCCTCAGCATCAGCATCCTCAAGAGGAGGCATGTCAGTATCGGCATCAGCAGCAGTCTCATCCTCGTCAATGCTCAAGCCCAACTTAAGCATCCTGTGGATCCTGTTGCCGAAGGTGTTAGGGTCGTCGAGGCTGAATCCAGAAGTCAACAATGCAGTCTCGAAAAGCAGCAGCACAAGGTCCTTCACCGACTTATCATTCTTGTCAGCCTCTGCTCTCTTCCTCAATTCATCCATGATTGCATTCTCCGGGTTAATCTCCATGGTCTTCTTGCTCGACATGTAACCAGCCATGCTTGAGTCCCTCAATGCCTGAGCCTTCATGATTCTCTCCATGTTGGCAGTCCAGCCGTACTCTCCAGTGACTAAGCAGCAAGGAGAGTCGACCACTCGGTCAGAAACCACGACCTTCTCCACCCTGTCACCGAGCACCTCCTTGATGACCTTGCAGAGCCCCTCGAACTTCTCCTTCAGCTCTTCCTTCTTTTTCTTCTCATCCTCGCTCTCATCAAGCTTCAATCCCTCCTTAGTTGCAGACACCAACTTCTTCCCCTCAAATTCCTTCAACTGTCCCACTGCATACTCATCAATAGCATCAACCATGTAGAGCACCTCAAAGCCCTTCTTCTTCAGCTTCTCAAGGAATGCGGAGTTCTCAACAGCCTTCTTGCTCTCGCCGGTGATGTAGTAGATGTCGCTCTGGCCCTCCTTCATCCTTGTCACATAGTCCTTCAAGCTGGTTAATTCATCACCACTCTTGGTGGAATGGTACCTGAGGAGTTCAGCTAACTTGGGCTTGTTCTGCGAGTCTTCGTGTATACCAAGCTTGAGGTTCTTGGAGAACGCCTCGTAGAATTTGTTGTAGTCTTCCTTGTTCTCAGCAATCTCAAAGAAAAGCTCAATGCACTTCTTGATTAGGTTCTTGCGGATGACCTTCAGGATCTTGTTCTGCTGAAGCATTTCTCTGGAGATGTTGAGGGGAAGATCCTCAGAGTCAACAATACCCTTGACGAAGCTTAACCATTCAGGGATGATCTCCTCGCAGTTGTCCATGATAAAAACACGGCGCACGTAGAGCTTGATGTTGTTGGGTTTCTTCTTCGTGTCAAAGAGATCAAATGGAGCCCTCTTGGGGACAAATAGAACAGCCTTGAACTCAAGCTGACCCTCCACAGAAAAGTGCTTCACTGCAAGGTGTTCCTCCCAATCATTGGTGAGACTCTTGTAGAAGGCAGCATACTCTTCCTTGGTGATCTCTTCAGGCTTCCTCATCCAGATTGGCTTTTGCTTGTTGACAAGAGCCCACTCATGGGAAACCTCCTTGATCTTCTTCTTTTTCTTCTCTTTCTCTTCCTTCTCCTCATCAACATCTTCCACCTTGCCTTCCTCGTCTTTCTTCTCTTCCTCCTCATCTTCATCGTCAGAAATTTCTTTCTCAGTGGTCTTCTCTGTCCAGAGAGAGATTGGGTAGCTGATGAATTCAGAGTGTTTCTTGACCAGATCCTTGAGACGACGCTCCTCAAGATATTCCAACTGCGGGCACAACAAACAAAATGAATGACAAGATCAACAACAAAAGCATTGGCAAGAATAATAATTTTGTGAACCCTGGAAACAAGGGGTGTAACCCAAGTCAGGCAACATTCAGAGTATACAGAAGTAGAGGCAAACAGTAGAGGCAAACAGTTAAAAGAAAGCATGTTAGGTATTCCTACCGGAGTGCAAATTCATGACAGTCTCAAATGTAAAATTAAAACACAGGGTAAACAAGAAGTGATCCATATTTTTCACTATAGAACGTACAAAATTTCAGAAACAGAAAAAAAACACCTTTCCCTTAAGAGAACAAAGGTTATATTTTGGGGGAAACAGATTAACACGTTCACGTGTATGAGCAACCTAGTCCTAAGACCCAAAAATTCTCGAGTTTTCTCCCCATGATATACCCTAGATGATGCTCCAATAAGGCAGCAATGTTATCCGACAATATTATAACAAAACATATTGTAATTAGAGATGCTAACATAAGGCAGCCTTACCGTCAAAAAGAACTACTTTATAGCATATGTGCTATTTCTAAACAACTCCCCCAGAAAAAAACGCACATGCACCCAGAACTATTGATTGTCCAACAATAACACGCAGAACTATTGATGCTCCAATAAGGGAGCAAGGTTAACAAACAGTATTATAACATAGCATATTCTACCTAGAAGATGTTAAACTAAGGCAGCCTTGTAGTCCAAAAGAACTACTGCATAGCTTATGTACTCTTTCTAAACTAAAAAAAACACCCCCACAGAACTATTGACTTTCTAACAATAACTGTCT
>NC_033798.1:90844011-90847269 GCF_001876935.1 Asparagus officinalis
GCAGCATCTTGAGGCTTCATAAATTATAACTATATTTTATTATTTCTCTATACATTTTTTTTACCAGTCACACCTTGTTAATCTCAAGAAGCAAACAAACCTCGGAAAGTATAGCTAATTACAACTATAATAAGACAGACTTCTCATAAAACAAAATTGTAAGGAAGAATATCTTCATGGAAAACAAAAATCAAAATATGATACTTGACTCGGTCTACATATAATAGATACTCTTCATCGTTAATTAGGCACAAAAAAAGGAATATGGTTGTTTGAATACTCACTCGGCGGCGGTCTACTGGACGGTACTTACTGAAGTAGGAAAATTATCTCAAGAGAAAGGGGAAAATACCTCAAAATGAAGTCACAATAGAAAAGGTAATAAATTCCCAATACATGTTTTTTTAACCTCAATTGATTAATTATAAATTGTAATTTAGACCACCTCTCCCCCCAAAAAGAACCTCAAGTGAGTAATTGCAAAAACAAAAAAAACAACCAAATTTTTTTTATTACTTCTCTATTAGAGCCACAAATCTCCAAATTTCTAAATTAGACCCAAAATATTGATATTTATTTAAATAGGGGTCTTATCTGAAACAATTCAATAGGTCAGTATAATTAAAATTATAAAGGCGTTATCTATCAAAAAAACTTAATGGATTTGAGTGTCCAAAATAGAAATATGAATATATGGGGGTCTATTATAGTCGCATACAACAAAGATTTAGGTCTAATATGACAGAAATATCTGGATCATCATAAGCTTTCTTTGTCTCAGCTTTATTTAAATTGATTTGTTTTTTCCACGTTAACAAGATGTAATCATGGTAGAAAATCAAAACAATTTATTAGCTAACCTTCACGATTTAAAAAAAAACTGATGTACATAATTTATCAAAATAGATCAAAGAGAACATTTTATTTTATATTTTTATATAAATCCAGGATGGTCATCATGAGAGCATCCATTGTCACAGATTAATTGGTATGTAATTTGATGAAGTGATCGAAGACCTCCTCCTAAACTTTAATGTATATCACTAAGCAAGAGCATACCATTTCAGTAGAAAAAGATAACTTAAAGCATATGCAAACCCTCCCTAGCAACTTACTTTTTATTCTATGACACAGACATTAAATAATCAACAATCAGAATCAGTAACAACCAGATTAGGCCTATTAATTGAAACATAATAACCTTATCTACTTACTCCAATCATAATGCACAAGAGGATATACTCATTAATACAGCTCAAAAATAATGTTAATAATTAAAAACAAACATCCATATTAACTGAAAAGATGCAATAAACAGTAACAACAGAGCTTATACCTGATCCTCCTTAAGGAAAAGAGTGATCTTCGTTCCCCTTCCAATACTCTCCCCAGGGTCCCTGGTAACAGTGAAAGACCCTCCAGCCTGGGACTCCCAGATATACTGCTCGTCATCATTATGCTTGGTAGTCACAACCACGCGCTCAGCAACAAGATAAGCAGAGTAGAACCCAACACCAAACTGACCAATCATGCTAACATCAGCGCCAGCAGCCAATGCCTCCATAAACTCTTTGGTTCCAGACCTGGCAATGGTACCGAGATTGTTGACCAGATCAGATTTCGTCATCCCAATTCCACTATCGATGATCGTGAGAGTGTTGGTGGCCTTATCGGGGATAATATGAATGAAAAGCTCTGGCTGTGCATCCAACTTGCTCTTGTCTGTAAGGCTCTCAAATCGGATCTTGTCCAGTGCCTGTCGATAACAACATAGCAATTAATGATAGGACAAAACAATAACTGTACTGGGACTTTATTATATAATATCAATCAAAATAAGGATGAATAGAAGGGGGGAAATACAGAACCAGAGCTAAAATGCCATAACGTTATCAGTACCTACTATTTATGGATAGCAATATCAAAGTCCAATACTATCTAGAAGATGAAAAAGTGCTGATAAATCATAGGAAATTAAGATGGTATACAAACAAAAAACTAATTTTTGGACGTTACATGAATAAAACCATGGCAGATTCCCGATTTCTTCTCAAATCAAAAATATACCATACAAATTTCTCATTTCCCCCCACAAATATTAGATGATAATAAGAACGGCATACTCTATAGATCTATAGATTCAATTAAAGAGCCATCCAAACTATAAAGTAGCAACCGCAGTCTCAATAATCAACACAATCATGAATATCTACAAGTAATCTGATAGGAAAAATCACAAAAATCAACAGATCTAGATCTAAAAAGAGAAAGATCGAGCTTAGGGTTTCGATACTCACATCGGACGCGTTGCTGATGAGTTCGCGAAGGAAGATCTCCTTGTTGGAGTAGAAAGTGTTGATGATCAGACTCAGCAACTGGTTGATCTCGGCCTGGAAGGCGAACGTCTCGGTCTCGGCCGCCATTGCTCTCAAGGACTGCGAAAGAGAGAGCTAGGGTTTGAAGAGTGACGACTTTCAGAGAGGTCTAGGGCTGAGATGGAGGCGAGCTTATATAGGAAAGGGTGACCTGCTTCTAGAGACTTCCTGAGGCCGAAATGGTTGGGTGTGCAAGTGGGACGCGAAGCAGAATAGGATTGGTTGTAACGAAATGGGTTCCGTTTTGGATCCCGCTTGCGGACCGAGTCTTTCGACGGAATGGATCTGATGCTCCTCGACCCGAGCGATTTGAGCCAGTTTCGTCTGGCCTGGTTAAGTTTGGATGACCTCATTTTAAGGATTTTAGAGTTTGAGGGTGAGTTTGGCAAACGGAGCAAAAATGGGTCATGACCGGTCCTGACCCAGTTTTGTACTAAACTAGTTTTGTTTTTGACCAGACTCTTGGGTCCAAAACAAAACTACTTTAGTGACACTATTTGTGTACAAAAAATAGGACCAGCTCTAGCTTAGAAATTTGACAAATAAGAAACAACACAAAATTGGGCGAGATTTAGTACTGACCCAATTTTACAAAGTTGTCAAACACTCACTGAGTTTGAGTTTTTTTTCCAGATTTATATATATGGAAAAAACAGTAGAATGATTTGTGACTTGTGTTTTATGAATTAAAATTTATGGTTATAATTTACAATTTAATTTCTTTTCTTTTCTTCCTTTTTATGATTAGAAAAGAAGGTTGATATGCCTTTTAAATTTAGAGAACTTGAAAGCATTCTTGGTACATGTTTGTTTGTTGGGAAAAATGTGTCCAGGCCCCAAAAGTGGGAACTTCGTGTGACTAGCCCCCCTGTATTTTGCCCCA
>NC_033798.1:90848269-90856600 GCF_001876935.1 Asparagus officinalis
TCCCGGAGAGAAATCAGGGTCGGGATTGATTGACTGTTGCTTTCCTTTGTTGGTCATGTTGATAGTGACTTTAGGGAATTCACCTTGTCGGATTACAGGTTTCTTCTTGTTGAAACGTCTCATTTTGGGTCTTGACGCTTCATTGGACAATCTTTGAAATACGGAGACTCTTGTCTTAGTTTCAGAGCAACCGCATTCCGTCAGCACGGCCTTAATGAGTCTTTCACAGGAACAGTGAGACTCATTTTCTCGTACAATTCTTTTTCTTGAATTGTTTTTCTGATAGTACAGCTCATCGTTATTGTGATTTGAGCAACCTATCTTTTGTTTTTGAACTTTGTTAACGTGCACAGGACGACTAGTTGTCGCCTCTGGGCGATCCAAAGTTGTGTTCTTAAATCCACCCCCTTGTAGGAATGGAGTCTTCATTGGTCCTAAACGAGAGTGAACTGGTATTCTCTCGTTCTGGACTGGTGCAGTTCTGACGGGAGGGTTTTTACGACCCCCTGTATAAGAAACCACTAAGGGTTTATTTGCTGGATCTGGGTTTTCTCTGACTGGGGCTTTGCCTCGCTCGTCAGTCGAAGGACCAAGGCGATCCGCCATAGTGATCTTGAACTTGGATAAATCTGGGCTAACCCAGGGTTTCACTGGTGATGCAGCTGACGCTGTTGTAGTAGAAGGGACTGGATCGGGTGTCGATGGAATCAAAGATGCGGGTTTGCGACGGAGATGACCATCACGACCAAATGAAGTGCCGCGGCAGTCAGAACTGTCGCGGTTGAGCAGATTACCGCGGCAGCCATGACTGTCGCGGTCCATGACTGCCGCGGTCGTATAAATTGCCGCGGCGATGTGGGCTGCCGCGGTTAGGGACTGCATCGGCATTTTCAGTTTTGGGAACCCAAATTTTACAGTTCTTCGATGGCTTTTCAGACACCATTTCCTTCTTGTTCTTCTGCGCTTGTTGACGAATGGCACGAGCGCGAGCCGCCTTTGCTTGACGTCTTTGTATACGCTCTTTGAGGGTAGAACGGGCTCTTTTGACAAGAGTCCATTCCTCCGTCGTAAGCTGTGCAGAGATGTGATTAGTTTTCCGTTGAGGCAACTGGTTCACTTTTTGTTTCCTCGACTTTAGGTCTGCATAGTAATGGACCCCGTCGGTTTGCTGTAAGGCCTTAGCCAATTGACGAGCACGGCGCTGGCGCTGTCTCTGACGAGCTCTTTTCGTCAGCACCGGTGAACTATGATTCAGTGACTCCTTAACTGGTGCGGGGTCACTTGGAGCAGAAATGTTGCAGGAAGATTCCTTGGAGAGAACCTGGCAAGAATCTTCACCTGCGGTCTTCGTCGGAATTGAAGACTTAGAAACTTTCTTGGGAGAAGAAATCTTCCTACACCTACGAGGCGAGGGAGATTTTGAGGATGAGGATGACAGGTACTCCTCAAATTTTGCCTGATCGAACTCATATTCGATCTCTTCCGTGACAATGATCTTAATCGGCTGCGCCACTGGGTTCTTCACGGTGGCGATGAGATGCCTCCCTCGAATGCTCGCGTCGAGTTTGCTTCTCGTTGACGATCCGATGTCTTGTTTCACTGGAATGTGGTCTTCTCCTCACGATTTTGACGTTGTGGAGAACTCTGAACGAGTTTGAAACTCTTGATGAGTTGATAACTCTGATCGAGTTTAGAACTCTTGAAAAAGAGTTGATTTGAACCGAGAATCGGTTCTCAAGCCAAGGCCGAAGGCTTCAAGGAATGCTCCAAAGGATGAATGCCGATCTCTCAATCTATGATGCTCCAAGATCTCCCCCTTTGCTGCCAAGAAGTTTTAACAGACCGACCCTGAACTGAATTGATTTTTAGTTATTTATAGGGGATTAAGGGGTGTAACCACCTCCTTAATTCGCTCCTAAGTGGGGCTAATGGGATGTAACCGCCCCTTAAATCACTCCTGAGTGGATTTGTGATCCCCTCAGATCGTGGGAAACGGTTTTGGAACCGTTCAGCTCGTGTTTGAACGAGTCAAATGCAGGCCCGCATTCTGGCATGAATTCTGTGTCCAAACGCAGTGTCTGGAAGCTTGAACGCAGTGATTGGAAGCTGCGTTTGCAGCGGATGAAAGCTGCGTTTGGCTTGGAGCTGCGTTGGGCAGCGTCGGACGGCGAATAGAGCTGCGTTGTGCAGCGATGTTGAGCTGCGTTGTGCAGCGATGTTGAGCTGCGTCCAGTGGCGATTTAAGCTGCGTTTGCAACTTTTGGAGCTGCATTTGAGCTGCGTTCGTGGCTATGAACGCGGTGCGTCTTGATGCTGGTGTGCGGGGAGGACTTCCGCAGCTTGATTTGAAGGGACCGTCGATTTGTAGTCTCTTTCTGTCGAAGCGTTGCAAAGATCGTCATTTTGTAATCTTTGTTTTAGCTCTCTGATAAATGAGAGTCGTCAGATTGTAACTCCCGATGTTGATTATGAAGGCTGTTTGATTAGAGCTTCCATCAATTGTTGTGAAGGTCGTTAGATTGTAACATTCATCGATCTACGTGAAAGTCTTCAAATTGTAGCCTTCTGGAAGTCGTCAGATTGTAACTTCCATCATCGGTGTTTGATGGGGATCAGCTATCTATTGTGATTTTTAGACAGCCTACAACAACCTTTTAGAAACAAACGCAGAATCGTTGTTTGGATCACTGCTTGCGTGGGATCTTTGCCTGTGCCGGGGGTGCGTTAGCCCGTGGACCACCGATTCACAGATTCTGATTGAATCGTGAAGGTTTTGGGAATTCTTCCTTCGTTTATCGAAGTAAGAATTTAAAGCGAATATCTTATCGATGTAAGATATTCACTCTTCCAAAGATCAAGTCTGAGCTTAGATCTCTAGGAATCGCCAAAAAACTTCTTGAGGATATTTGTGAAGAAGAAAGACTCTCTCTCTTGCTCTAATTCACCAAAAACTCAAGTCTCTTCTGCTCCAAAATGCTCTCTGTCCAATCTTCCCCTTTATTTCGTGTCTAGGGAAGTATTTATAGGGGTAACAATGCACAACAGTTGAAATGGAAGCGAAATAACCGACCAGACAATCCATCTTTGGCCGCTGCAGTCGAAACTGCCGCGGCTATTGGCGCGGCAGTGTGGGCCATTACCGCAGCTATTGGCGCGGCAGTGTGGGCTGCCGCGGCCAAAGAGACGGTTACCAGCACGTTCCATCGTGCTTGAAACCGTTCTCCCACGACCTTTAACCACCTTTTTCGTGGTTTAACTACTTGTCCACGTCAGCACACGTTCTATTTCTGATATGCTGCCACGTAGGCTTCAAATAATCATCGTACAACTGTCTTGTAACCGCCGCAGCACTCCCCTATAATAGCCGCGGCACCATAAGTTACCGCGCTATAGCCGCGGCACCATAGTCTGCCGCGCCTTAGCCGCGGCACCATGGGCTGCCGCGCCTTAGCCGCGGCCCCAGCATCATGTCCTGCCGCGCCTCAGTCGCGCCGTCGTGTGCTGCCTGTTGGTGTGTACATTGTTCTTCTGTGTTGTCTCGCTTCCTTTGAATGATCCTCTTTGATTAAGAGAATGGCGTTTATCATCTTCTCTTTGCCTTGGGTAGTATTTGGATGTCTGTAAGCATTTTTTGTCGCCTACAGGCGTTGGTTGTCGAGCAGTGGATTTGGTATTCGGGCTCTGACAAGTTTGGACCATCTTATGAGGTTGCCGACTGCTGCGTTAGATATTGTTAGATCTGGTGGAGCTGTTTCAGATTTTAGTTGGCATCGGATATTGGGCTACCCAGCACGTGGCCACATCGTGGATGTGAGATTGGATCCGATTGTGCATTTGGGATTCAGGGGCTCATTCGGCTATCAGTTAGGAGCTTCTGAGTTTGGTCTGAGCAGGTTTGTCACTTTAGACTCTCAGCAGGTAGAGAGTATTGATCAGATCAGAGGGATATCACAGCGGGTGGAGGGTGATGCTACTTCACATTGGGTGGAGCTTACTCCACATACTCCAGGTTATTTTGCATTAGTTGGGATTCCGGCTGAGATGACACAGTTTAGGGGATCAGATTGTTCGGATGCAGATGACGAGTTGGTAGATCCGAGTGCAACTGGTGGATGTAGCTTGGATACGGCCATTGGTTCACCTCTGGTGGAGGTGTTTGGATCGTTTCAGTATGGGGTCGTTGGTGACGCTATCAGTCGCACTTTGGATGTTGGTATTGGTGAAGAGTTGAGGACTCTTCTTTTGGATTGAGGGCCTTTGGAGGCCATTGGGTGAACTACGTGAAGGCTTGATTCCTTGGAGAGGATACGTAGGCAGTCAGTTTTGATGTAGCCGATTTGGTGAGTAGACACTTTTGGTTTGGGGTGAGTGTTCGCACTCCCGTTTGGGTCTCGACATGTTGTGGATGGGGTCCGTTGTTATGAGTCTGTTGCCATGGCGTACTGGATGTAACAAGTGAGGTAATTGGTTTGGTTAGCATCGGCTCAGTTTAGTAGAATCTTCGCCGAGGTGGAGATTTGTAGGATTGGCAGTTGACGGCTCAGAATAGCTGTTTGGCAGGCTGGCGGTCGACCGCGGGATTCTGGCGATCGACCGCGTTCGTGCACAGGGTTCACTGTGCGTCTGGACCATTGGTGGTCGACCGCAGAAGTGTTTGTTTTCGTGCGGTCGACCGTGGCGGTCGACCGCCACGGTCGACCGCCGCAGCGGTTTTGGGCTGGTTCTATTTGCATACCCGTTTCGTTTAGGTTTTCTATAAATACCCAAAGTCACGGTTCTAGGGTTAGGCAAGAGGGTTTTAGCAGCTATTGTAGGGGATTTTTTGGGCTTCTATTGTTGGAGCATTTGGGAGAGATCAAGAGTGATTGTTGAGGGGTTTTTTGTGAGATTTGTAACCCTAGTTTGTTCCTCTGGATTTCTAATAGTGAAAACTCCCCCTTCCTTGCCCCGTGGACGTAGGCATCTCACCAAACCACGTAAAATCTTGTGTATCTTGTGTTTGTGCTTTCTTTGGTGTGTTGTTTATCTTCTTTCGGTTATTTGGTTGGATCTCGGCATAGGGGTTTCTCCCCAACACTTACCCCTACCTAAGACGCATGCTTTTGCATGTGTGTCCTAGTTCATTATGAACTTTAAGGGTTTTCCAATTATCTTTCATATTTTTTATCACACTTATTTGTGTTTTAAGCCAAAAAAAAAACATGTGAACTGATCATTTCGCCCTTACCTAACGCATATGCTTTGCATATGTTTCCTCATTAATTATAAACTTAAGGGTTTTCTCAATAGTCTTTCATATTTTGAAATTAGTACCCCCCCCAAAAAAAAAAAAAAAAAAAAACCCCCCAAAAAAAAAAACACACCATCGTCACACAAATAATAGTGAATCACCTTACCCAACTCCCCAAACCCTAACCTAATGTCCAAACCTAATTCTCAAACACCAACCTAATTGAGAAGAAAATTGACTTTAATTAATTTAAAATAATAATTTATGATGAGAATTTAGGATTATAAGTTATAACGTAATTTCTTGATCATTTCTTTATCAGCATGAAACACCTATATACAATTTCAATCGTCTTCCCTGCTCGATTCGAGCCGATTTTATAGGATTGGCACCTCTGGTTTATTGTCACATGATATAAAACTTACTCTACTGTCTTCTTCTCAATTAGTCCATGATGATGTGTACGCTATCATGATAACAGAGAGAAAACTATTCAATAAAGACCAAAACTTTCAACAGGTCTACGTTAAGTTCTCAAAATCTTAATAAAGTATCCAATGAAAAAAATTCCTTTCCTTAATTAAAATTTTTATTATTCATTTCGCTGTTTTGGGTTGTTAGGACATCGCTACCGAGCGCCAAAGTTTGTAGTTAGCTAGAATTTATCGTGCATTAGACATAATTGTTTAAGGTATATGCCAATCAAACTAACCTCAAAATAACGCGTGAGAGCCACCTTGATGATCTACGTATGATCTTTATCAAAAGATAGAATGCGTGATATATAATTCACCTAAATAAATACGAGTCCTTTGAATAATTAACTTATATACGCCGGTGCACAAAGAGCTCACCTCTCCAGCACAACCACTTCTATTTAAAATTTGCCCGAAAGATGCGGTGGAAGTTAGACCTACTTGGAAAATTGTAGAAAATTTCTCTCTTTGGCAAACGGCGAAAGAAAAAGAATTTATTAAGTATAGTAATATATATTTTCTTGATATCATATTTTTTTATATTGGGTACGTAGGGTGTAACCATATATTGGGAAGAGTATCATTTCCTCATTTTTCTCTTTTATTTTCAACATTTACCAAGTCTTTTCCAATTTTGTCTTCAGTTAGCAGGATAAGTATATGCAATCATTCTCATCAATAATGTCAAGTATTTATCTAAAACTATCATGGTATCAGAACCATCATCGGCATCCTAGAAAGAGCTTTGTCTTCTTCCTTAACCTTGAGGCAGCCAATGGGGGTTTCGCCACACTACGCGCTTCCCCTCGACGTCTTCGACTTCGTCCACCGCTTCTTCGAAACCCAACACAGTGCACGTCCGATCAGCATCCACGCCGTCGCTCGCTGATCTAGCACAAGTCATACCGACCACAACGCTGCCAACGCCACACTCCCACCAATTTGCACCAAATAACCCACCAATCAAACTCCCACGTACGCCACAAACCCCAGACACACACAAACAGTGGCTCTCCTGATCTTCACCCCTGTAGCCATCTACACCTGATCTCAGCAACAACTGCAGCCAATATCCTACACCTAGGGGCTGTTTGGATGCCTTTAGGAAACTAGAGTACGTATTTATGACACAAAATAGAAAGTGGTTATCCACCTCACCACTTTCCATTCGAGTGTTTACATTATTTGATTATGAATCTTTGTAAATCCTAAAATAATAGTATTATTACATTGTTTGGATAGTATAATGTAAACTAGAGTATTTATGACACAAAATGGAAAGTGGTTATCCACCTCACCACTTTCTACAAGGTTTTGACTTTTATATTATTTTTTGGACACATTTATGACATTGTGTCAGCTTTCCAACAAAACCACTCCTAATTTTGGTGATTTTGCTTTCGGTGACACCTCATCAAAAGGTGTAAGCTTTTCATGTAAAAGAGAATTTAAACAAACAATGTAAAGTGATGAAAGCTGACATTGGGACCCACTTTTTTACATTTTTCATCCTTTTACATGGTAAAAACGTACAACCAAACAGCCCCCTACTCAACCAACTCCTACATACGGCCAACGCCTGCAACAAACACCCCCACAGAAGCAAAAACAACCACCTTGACAACTTGGCCACCACCGGCAACACCTGTGATTCGTCACAGCACCAGCATCGTTAGAAACACTTGAGAGCACTTCCACCGCCAGCCTCCGCCTGCTACAAACAACTGTTGGCCTTCTTGTTTTGATGATGATTTACAAACAATTTACAACTAATGTTGTTTGTCTAGTGTTTGTGTTCTGTATTTATTCTAGGCAAACAACGTGTTGGAGGTTGTATGGATTGAGCCTACACGATCATATCAAGAGGAGGTTGGAGGAATTGTGGAGTGAAGCAACGTACAATTCAAGTTAAAGATCAAGTTCAAGCTTCATCTGCATGTGTACCAAGTCGAGCTTATTGAAGATCAAGATCTAGCTTGGGTAACATAGTATAGGTTTTATAATATGTGTGTTAAGTATCTTAAGCTCAATATCATATACACACACGTATTTGGTTTTTATGTATATATATAGTTATATATATACATGCATGTTTTTGAGTTTTCATGTTTTGGACACACTTGCAAAATAATGAGATTTCACAATTGGAAAATGCAAATTAGATCAAAATATCATTTGCAAACATTTCTCAAAGTTTCATCAAGTTTGGAATTGATTTGTTATGTTTAAAGGAATTTACAAATTCACATTTTCGTTCGTGCACATGTTCGTGCATGTTTTACAAAACTGATGAGTTTTCACAAATGGGAAGTGATATTTGAAAAATTCTTTCTCTTACATGTTTATCTACATGTTTAGAAACTTTCCTCAAAATGTTACTATTTTTGAAGTTGATTTACTGTGCCTACTTGATTTTACAAAATCGTGTATCACAGCAGATTTTCAGAAACTGTATTTTTGTGTTCAAACATTTATTTCTCTCAACTGGGAAATGCTTTTTCAGAAATTCTTTTTCTAACATGTTATTCTACATGTCTAGAAAATTCTCACAAAATGTCATAATTTTTGGAGTTCATTTACTATTTTAAATTGATTTTACAAGACAGATGCGCACTGCTACAGTAC
>NC_033798.1:90857600-90885593 GCF_001876935.1 Asparagus officinalis
TATTGTGGTATAGTTAATTACACGGGTGACCTTAAGGTTAGTGTATCTATGCGGGTAACCCTGAGGTTATTGACAAATATTACACATGTAGGCCAAATGAAAGTATTCTTCGAGTTAGCCATGTAATCTCGTTATTAATTTCAAGATTGTTCGTGTAGATAGAGAAATCTTAGGGTCACCCGTGTAGTTACACCATGCCATAGGATATTGAGATGTAAATAATTCTTTTTTTCTTTAACAAGATGAAATGTTAATCAAGTTTGTGCCCCTTAAGATAGTAGATTGTTAGTTGAGGGGCAATCGAAATAGAGTTCCTTGGGGATCATGTTGTTTGAGGGTTTTCATACTTTCTAGCGTACATGACACTTAACTATCATAAAGTTTTCTCACTTTGACAATTATATATACCATGAGTTGTTTTTTGTAGCAAATAAATATCTTACGTTCTTTAAATTTAATATATTAGTACTATCCATCATGTGGATGTGAAAATTTTCACTTGAATTTTCCCTTATGACACTAACATTTGAATTTTATAATTAATCAACCAATACTACTTGTCAAATTTTCATTAAACATATTCCAATTCTATTTTAAAGTAAAATTAAGATAAGTTTAAGAATAACTTTTTGGTAGATTTAATAGCAACTTTGACAAGCATTAATAGTTAAAAAGCCTCTAAACTTAGCACGTAAGTGTTATAGAGAAATATCCGGATAAACAAATTTCATGTGTGCATGATCAAGGGTACTAATGTGCCACACAGATCAGTTATTTTGGCAACCCGACAATTATCCACCAACTAACTTGCTTGACAAACAACTTTGAATCGGCAGCCCGCAGGCACAAATGCGATCCCCAAAATGAAAGAAAAATTGACAGAGCAGAACCCCAGCGCCCATTCCGCGCTGTTCCTATTTTTGTTTTTGTTGCAACCAAAATATGAGACTAATAAAAGGGACAAGTGAGGTGTCCCCTTCTTATTGGATAATGAGTTGATCATCATTAATGATGGTCAACTCATTATCCAATAGGAGGGGGACACCTCACTTGTCCCCTCTATTGGTCCCATATTTTGGGTCCTTGAGGAATTTTTCTTAAATAACAACGCAGTTAACGGTGGATAATTGATTAAGGTGTTGGTTTCTAGATGGCTCTCTCTAAATAAATAATCCACCGATGTTAGTGTTGCTCTAAATAAAAGCAGAATCCTTTCCCCCCACGAAAAGCGGAATCTGATCCTATATTTCAGTCATTTTGTACCTTTGATCGATTGCTTGAAACTTTCTTTGTTAAACTTTTGAGCGTTACCATCCAATTGCTTAAGTGGGTTCTCGTGTACAAGTCCTGAGGTTTTGATGCAAAGCAAGTGGTAGGACAATCAGAATGATTACCGTAAATTAATTACTCCAGAAATTAATTAACACGTGACGCGAAGAAATATTGAAGGTCACTCAACAGCTTAGATTAGAGAGGCGTCAGAAGTTAATTACAAGCTTTATGACCCCATAAAGTGCTTAATAACTTGATTTGTAAATTTTGTCAGCTTCAACGTCGTTAATCTTTTTGTACTATTCCGTTTTGTTGAAGTTACTAAATTTTCGTCTGATTTTGGCGCACTTTGTTACCTATGTCATACTCAAACTGTTATTAGGATCAAATTATAGTTGTCCTTCAGAATATTCATATACCGTCCATTTCTTAAAAAAATGCTGTGGTACGTAAATTGAAAAGTATCAAGTTCAACCGGGTCTATAACATTAAATGTGCATAAAATGAACGTCAACATTTAGATCATTGAATTTCAGGATTCGTGTATAGATCCAATGATTGACATCTTTTGAATGCACATTTATTGTCATGAAGCGTTCTCACTGAATACTTTTTTTATGGAAAATAATGCGATGATAGAAATTTGAGATGAGTAAAAATATTTTCCTGGTATTTAAAGTGTTGTAAGTCAATCTGTTCCAATTTAAAACGATAGGAGATCACTCTCTATACTAATTAAACCTTAGGCCCCATTTGATAAAGGGTTAAGGAAGAGGGATTAAGGAGAAGGATTAACATATCTAACCTACTTGATAATCCGAAAGGCTAAATTATTGACTTATTATATAAGTTTTATTTTAGCCATTGTGATCATTTTTGGTGTTTGGGAATAACAATGTTTTTGACTATTTTCTTTATAATTAGAAGGATTAACTTTTAATCATTCTAAATAGGAGTATTAGTAAACTCCTTGTTTTGAGGGGTTAACTCGTTTTAATCCCTCTAGAGGGGTTAGCTTAACCCTTCTATATTTTTTATGTTTGACAAATTATGGAGGGTTAACTTACTTTAACCATTGTATAGATTTTTTGTGTTTGGCGGGTTAAAAAAGGGTTAAGTCTCCTTAACCTCTTACTTAACCCTTTGCCAAACGATACCTTATGACCTCGTTTGGTAAAGGGTTAAGAAAGGGGTTAAGGAGAGTTAACCCCTTCTTAGTTTGTCAAGACACAAAATTTGCACACAGTATAAACTGAGTTAACCCCTCATAATTTGCCAAAAAAAAGGGTTTACAAATATTTCTAGAGGGTTAAAACAAGTTAACCTCTCAAAGTGAGAGGTTTACAAATCCACCTATTTAGATTAATTAAGAGTTAACCCCACGCTTATAAAGAAAATGATCATAATCTTTTTTGTTCCAAAAAATAAAAATAAAAAAAGATTAAAATAAACTAACCTAACAGAATAAAAACTTTAACCATTCGAATTAACAAATAGACTAACCATGTTAACCCTTCTCCTTAATTCTGATAACTTTAGAAAAAGGTTTGATATTATTGATGATGATAGTTACATATACTTATACTAACGGAAGACTAAATATGAAAAGTTCCAGTAAAAAAAGAAAATAAAGGAGAAAAATGAGGAAATGATATCCTTATAATATGTGAGTATATGTTATCTAATATAAAAGATATGCTACCAAAAGAATATATACTATTATATTTAACACCCTCGATCAACCTCACATGGGTTGATAATAGAGAGTTTAAATAAGATGCGCCAAGTTCCATAGGTGTATGTTGGCGTGGCGCGAAGTGGTTGAATTGGAGCATATTGGTTGGGGTTGCAGGCGGCGAGGTGAAGACTTTCCGTTGAGGGCGTGGATAGAGGACGCAAGGTGGAGACTGTCTGTTGAAGGTGTGGATAGAGAATGCGAGTTGGAGGCTGTCCGTTAGAGGCGTTGACAGAGGACACAAGGTGGCGGTTGTCAGTTGACGGCGGATAGAGACATGAGGTGGAAGTTGTCCCTTAAGGTATCATTTAATTAGTAAAAGGTTAAGTGAGGGGTTAATGAGACTTAACCCTTTATTAACTGGCCAAACACAAAAAATATATATAAGGGTTAAAGTGAGTTAACCATCTATAATTTGCCAAACATAAAAAATATAGAAGGGTTAAACTAACACCTCTAGAGAGATTAAAATGGGTTAACCCCTCAAAATGAGGGGTTTACTAATACTCTTATTTAGAAGGATTAAAAGCTAACCCTTCTAACTATAAAGAAAATAGTCAAAATCATTGTTATTTCCAAACATTAAAATTGTTTACAAGAGCTAAAATAAAACTTATTTAACGGGTTAATAATTTAGTCATTCAGATTATCGAATAGGCTAAGTACATTAATCCTTCTATTTAACCCCTCTTCCTTAACCCTTTGCCAAACGGGGCCTAAGGGCATGCACAGATGACACAAGGTGTTATAGCTGCATGTAGTTGATGGCGGCAGCGTCATTGTGAGAGATGTCTCTCCGGTATTGTGATTGTCATCGTTGGTAGCAAAATAGACGTGCAAAGACGGTGACAGTGCGGCGAGAGGTGGGTAGCAACGATTATAACGGATGGGTTTGTGTTTGCTGATGGTGATGTGATTGGGACGGAAGCGGAGGGCGTGTGCACGGCGCCAATTAAAATTAATTAACAAGTTATCCTAGCAATATGAAATACAACAAGATATGTGAGCTAGGATAAGCAATGTGAACAATAAGATATATCCTATATGATGAAATATATATATGCAAGGATATATGAACACAAGGGTAAACAATGTAAACAAGATAGTGGATGATATAGATATGAGCTAAATGACAATGGCGATATAAGATATGAACATAAATATGAATGAACGCCAAAGCACACTCAAACAAGCAATATGATCACGGAGTTCGGACCTTCCGTCCTACGTCTCCGCTCCCCACTCCCGGGGAGAAATCCACTAACACAATCCGGTTTGAAAGTCAGAACTTCTTCTACACACTCAGTTTTCTAGCTAACCGAAAACTCTACAACTCACACTCTTGCAATTACACTCTACACCCACTAAGTGTTGGACCTAGCCGTGTCTCCCTCAAGTGCTCGGTTACAACCTCTCCCTAGGCACGTCAACCGACGCCACTCCTCTTGGGATGATCCCCGACTCTCACCACACACTCCTCACTCGGTGTACAAGTGTATTACAAAGTGATTCTCACAATAAGCACAATATAACAAATGATTGTTCTCTCTAACAAGATGAGAACTCAATTAAGCTCACTCTCAATGTCACAAACCCACAACCCTAAATTATACTATGAATGTAAATACAATAAGCTCAATAGGTTGTGTGTGAACAAAGAGATATAAATCAAAATCAAACTAAACTCAAATATAAAATCTAGCTTAAGAACAATGATAATCAAACAAGTATATAAATGTAAAGCTAGAGTTTGAGTTTAGAAAACTTCTCTAGATCAAGAGGGAGAGATGGAGATTTGAGGCCCAAACAATAAGATAATCCCCTCCACTTGTGAAAGCTAAAACTGCTTTAAACCAAACCCTTAAACAAGCTTAAACAAGCTTAAACTCATTTTTAAAACCCTTGTTAAAAACTTCTTAGAGAAAAAGTGAAAACTTAGATCAAAGAGGGTTTTTATAGCCTCCAAAACCTCAGACCAAAACCCCTTACAAAAAGACCAAAAAACCACCTGCAACGGCTCTAAAAAGAGCCTTTGGGACTCCAGCGGTCGACCGAAGAAAATCGCGGTCGACCGCAAACAAGGTCAGGAACGGAGAAAATTTCCAGACAGTCCGTCGGTCGACCGGCGGCAAAATCGGTCGACCGGAGGTACTGTAGCAGATACATCTGATTTTATAAAATCGGTTAAAAATAGTAAAACAGCTCCAAAAATTATGACATTTTGAGGGAAGGTTTTGGACATGTATGAAAAATGTTAGAGAAAGAATTTCTGAAAAAGCATTTCCCAGTTGAGAGAAATAAATGTTTGAACACAAAAATACAGTTTCTGAAAATCTGCTGTGATACACGATTTTGTAAAATCAAGTAGGCACAGTAAATCAACTTCAAAAATAGTAACATCAGAGAAATAATTTTTCAAATATCACTTCTCATTTGTGAAAACTCATCAGTTTTGTAAAACATGCACGAACATGTGCACGAACGAAAATGTGAATTTGTAAATTCCTTTAAACATAACAAATCAATTCCAAACTTGATGAAACTTTGAGAAATGTTTGCAAATGATATTTTAAACATGTTACAAAAAGAATTTTCTAATTTGCATTTTCCAATTGTGAAATCTCATTATTTTGCAAGTGTGTCCAAAATAATATAAAAGGCAAGCAAGATACAAATAAAGCTCAAAATTAGATTAGCACAATAAGCTAACTTGGATCTTTAACTCAAGGCGATTAGACCTTAAATCAAAGAGCACCAAGCTCTGATACCAATTGTTAGACCCTAGAGGGGGGGTGATTAGGGTCTTATGCTAATCTAATCCGATTAAATGCCAATTAAAAACTAATTAACAAGTTATCCTAGCAAGTATGAAATACCACAAGAATTATGAGCTAGGATAAGCAATGTAAACAATGAGATATATCCTATATGATGAAATATATATATATGCAAGGATATATAAACTAACACAAGGGGTAAACAATGTGAACTAGATAGTGGATCATATAAATAATGAGCTAATGACAATGGCGATAAGAAATATAAACACAAGTATAAATAAACGCCAAAGCACACTCAAACACAAGATATGATCACGGAGTTCGGACCTTCCGTCCTACGTCTCCGCTCCCCACTCCCGGGGAGAAATCCACTAACACAATCCGGTTTGGAAGCCGGAACTTCTTCTACACACTCGGTTTTCTAGCTAACCGAAAACTCTACAACTCACACTCTTGCAATCACACTCTACACCCACTAAGTGTTGGACCTAGCCGTGTCTCCCTCAAGTGCTCGGTTACAACCTCTCTCTAGGCACGTCAACCGACGCCACTCCTCTTGGATTCGACCCCGTCTCTCACCACACACTTCTCTCGGTGTACAAGTGTATTACAAGTGAATCCTCACAATTAAGCACAATATAAATCAATTGATTGTTCTCTAAACAAGGTGAGAACTCAATTAAGCACAACTCTTAGTCACAAACCCACAACCCCAAATTATACTATGAATGTAAATACAATAAGCTCAAAAGGTTGTGTGTGAACAAAGAGATATAAATCAAAACTAAACTCAATGTAGTTCTAGCTTAATAACAATGATAATCAAATATATAAAAAAGCTAGAAATAGAGTTTAGAAAACTTCTCAATATATCAAGAGTGGAGGGAGAAGAGTTGGATGCCCAAACACCAATAGATGATCTCCTCAAGCTCTTGTAGAATTGAATCACAAAAACAAACTCTCAATTTGCTTAAAAGCTTTTTAAACACACTTAAACCAAACTAAAACCCTTGTTAAAAACTTTATTAAACTTGATTAAAAAACTCTCTTAACTACTTTGAAAAGACATCAGCAATGGGGTATATATACCCTCTCAAAACTCAGCCAAAAACCCCCAAGAGAAAGACAGAAAATCCCCAGACAGATCAGCTCAGAAATAGCCGTTAGGAGCCAACGGCTCTTTTGTCGGTCGACCGGAAATTCTGTCGGTCGACCGATTTGAGCTCTCGGTCGACCGGACCGGTCGACCGATGACTCTCTGGAAAAATACTGACGAATGGTCAATTGACCGGTCGACCGTACCGGTCGACCGAAAACAGACATTTCAGAAAACAAAGCTGATTTTAAAACACTGTTTAAAAATATCAAATAAATTCCAAAAAATGTAAAACTTTGGGGAATGATTGTAGACATGATAATAAACATGCTACAATGACTGGTTATCAAAAAGGACTTCCCAAATGAAAAATATCATGATTTTACAAACTAGTCCAAAACATGAAAATATGAGATACTTGAATTTTGATGTTTTGACATAAACCAACTTTTGAAACTTTGTGAAATGTTTTTGTAGACTTAGTAAAACATGTATAAACTGATATTGAAGTCTACAAACTAAGAATACAATATTTTCACAAAATTTCATATTCTATGCAATGTTTTCAAAAACATAATAGAAAATATGAAATATAGAATTTCATATATATAACCATAAAAACTCAAAACATATGTATGTATATATATAACTATATATATGCATAGAAACCAAAACTTGTGTATATATATATAACTATATATATATACGAAGAAACCAATAAATGTGTGTGTATAGATAATTGAGCTTAACGTATTAAACACACATAATATAAACCTATAACTAAAGTTACCCAAGCAATGATCTTGATCTTCATTGTAGCTCAACTTGGTACACGTTGCGGATGAAGCTTGAACTTGATCTTTAACTTGAATTGTATGTTGCTTCAACCCGACATTCCGCCAACCTCCTTTGGATATCATCGTTGAAGCGCAATCCATCCAACCTCCAACTACGTTGTTTGTCTATAAAACATAGGAATGCACAAACACTAGACAAACAACATTAGTAATAAATTGTTTGTTAAACATCGTCAAAACAAGAAGGCCAACATCACAAACGCGGAGTTCGAGTTGATTGGAGGATCGGCTTTTTTGGCGTTGTGCCGAAATCGAGTCTTCTCTTTTAGAGAGGGGACTGTATGAACAGTGCAACCCCCATGGGAGATAGTCTTTAAATGAGTTAGCTACAACTGGAGCTTTATTCTCCTCAGAAACTTTGTGGATCTTGCGCATAGCCTTGGGGCTAAGGGATCCGAAGGAGAGGGCCTCCTCGTACTTGGCTTGATCAAACTCGATAATCAGAGTTTCAACGGTCGTTCCAGTGAGATGAACGTCGGATTACACCACCACTTCTTCGTCAGAGAAGCTAGTCCCCAGCGGAGTCGCCATCTTTTGTTTGTTGGAAATTTGCAGTAAAAAGACAATGAAAGAAAAATTTGACTTGTATTCCTCTCAAAATCAATTACAATTTGGATTCCGATTACAAAAGAGAGGAGAATGGATTTGATTCTCCCCTTTGTTTAATTCTGGGTCCTTCACAGTGGCGATGAGATGCCTCACTCGAATGCTCGCGTCGATTTTGCTTCTCGTTGACGATCCGCACGTCTTGATTCACTGGAACGTAGTCTTCTCCTCACGATTTGACGCCTGGAACGATGTCTTCTCCTCACGATTTGACGCTGTGGAGAACTTGCGTGGCAAGTTTTGAAATAACTCTTGACGAGTTGATAACTCTGAACGAGTTTTAGAAGAACTTGCAGAGCAAGTTTTGAACTCTGATCGAGTTGATAACTCTGACGAGTTTTAGAAGAACTTGCAGAGCAAGTTTTGAACTCTGATCGAGTTGATAACTCTGAACGAGTTTGAACTCTTGAAAAAGAGTTGATTTGAACCGAAACTCGGTTATAAGCCAAGGGAATGCTCCTGTGGTCGATCGTTGCTGAGGATGAACGTCGATTTCCCCCTTGCTGCCAAGCCAAAGATCTCCTCTTTGCTGCCCAAAAAGAAGAATCCAAGAGCCCAGAGCCAAAAGCCTCAAACTCAGTTGAGTTTCTGATATTTATAGGGGGTTACGGGTGGTAACTGCCCCCTTAATTTGCTCCTCAATGGGCTGAGTGAGGGTATAACCGTCCCCCTCTTAAACAGCTCCCTAAATCGTGGGGAAAACGGTTTTGAAACCGTTCTGTTAGTGCTTTGAACGAGTCAAAACGCTGAAAACAACGTTCTGAGCCCGAACTGTGCGTTTCTGGACCTGAAACGCAGAGTTAGGCCTGAAAACGCACAGTTGGGCCTGTTTAAAGGCTGAAAACGCACAATTGTGCTGTTTTAGAGATGAACTCTGCGTTTTAGGCTGAAAACGCAGAGTTGGCCTGTTTAAAGGTTGAAAACGCACAGTTCGTGCTGTTTTGGAGATTAACTCTGCGTTTTAGGCTGAAAACGCAGAGTTTGGCCTGTTTAAAGGCTGAAAACGCACAGTTGGTGCTGTTTTAGAGATTAACTCTGCGTTTCTAGACTGAAAACGCAGAGTTGAGCCTGTTTAAAGGCTGAAAACGCACAGTTGTGCTGTTTTAGAGATTAACTCTGCGTTTAGATGTTGAAAACGCAGAGTTGAGCCTGTTAACGGCTGAAAACGCACAGTTGTGCTATTTTAGCGATTAACTCTGCGTTTTGATATTGAAAACGCAGAGTTGAGCATGTGCGCTTTGACTCTGTAATGCAGAGGCGAACCTTAGGCGGGCTTGGCGAGCTTCAGGCTAAGTCCAATGTTCTGACGAAGTCCAGTCTTGCAGACGGACTTCAGAACATAACTTGCTACGAAGAACAGGTCATAACTTTCAAACCGTAAGTCGGAATTAGACGAATTATATATGAAAATCGGCTATCTCGACGAGACGGGGCCATCCGAACCTAGCCGAAGGCTTCGGTTCGCTTCCTCCGTTTTGCCAAATTCCTTACGGTTTGAGAGATATCTGCATTCTAATATGAAGAGACCGTCAATTTGTAGTCTCTTTTGCTAGAGCTTTGCACAGATCGTCCTCTTGTAATCTTCGTCTTGGCTCCTTGAAAATATGAGAGTCGTCAGATTGTAACTCCCGATGTTGATTGTGAAGGCTGTTGAATTGGGGCTTTCATTAGTTGTTGTGAAGGTCGTCAGATTGTAACCTTCTACGTGAAAGTCCTCAAATTGTAGCCTTCCTTTAGGGGCGGGAAGAGATCGGGAGGAGCGGGGTGGCGAGCTTGCGTTCCTCGGCCTCCAGGGCCCAGGCGTTGACGCCGCCAGTGGCGTAGCCAGAAATATTTTTTGCCCGGGGCGAAAAATAAAGGTGGTCGGCGGTGAGGGACTTGAAGCGACGGAGGAGGGAGAGGAGCTCGATGAGGGAGAGGAGGGAGGCGCGGGAGAGGGGGGAGGGTTGGGAATTGTTGAGATGGAGGTCTTGGAAGAGGAGGGAGAGGAGGTTGGATCTGCGATAGAGGGAGGTGAAGTGGCCGGAGAAGAAGGGAAGCGAGGGGAGGCGGGAGGGGGAGGTGAAGTGGGGCAGTTTCTTGCCCTGGGCAGCTGCCCAGGGCAAGACTGCCCTGGCTACGCCCCGCCGCCCCAGGGCTCGTCATCTTCCTGCTTCGCCTATAGATCTGAGAGAGAGAGAGAGAGAGAGAGAGAGAGAGAATGATGAGTTTGGTCTTTTGACATAAAATGGACGGGACTACTAGTCCCGTCTATTTGGTTTGACATGCTACTCCTAGATTAGCATGCTTTAACTACATGAGACTAGTAGTCTCGTGTAGTTTGAAAAATTATGCGTAACAAAATCGATCCTTTTCATCTGAGTTAAGATGAAAAAGGTCTATTTTGCTCATTAATTTCGAAAAAAAAATGTTGTTTTCAAAAATTTGTCCTTATCCCCCTATTCATTTTCTCCCGTGCTTCACACGGAGTACCCCACTTTTAAATCGGACTCTTTGGTTCCCATTGGCCATCGGGAGGGTCAACAGGTCTGGGGTCCGCTCCATCCAGTCACCAACTCGGTGGGATTTAACTTTTTGATTTGACCAAGATGGAATTTGAGGGAAAGAATTTCTATTTATATATACCTCTTAATTTCCTCCAATTTTTTTATATTTGTGGCCGAATGAGGAACGCTTAGAAAGATTCAGCAAATATCGCCATCACCAATTAAACAAATCATCGAGCAAAAACAATACACATCCCTACTATAATATATATAAAAGCCCTAGCGTTACGCGTAGGCGTAGCATTTATAACGACCGCAGAGAAAATTAGCAGCAGCAGCAGGCTCCGTCGAAGAGATGGAGAGTTTCTTGAAGAAGAACTTCGATTTGCCGCCGAAAAATCCATCGGAGGAAGCTCAGCGTCGATGGAGGAACGCCGTCGGCAAAATCGTCAAGAATCCGACGAGGAGGTTTCGGATGGTTCCCGATCTCGATAAGAGATCCGAGGCCGAAGCCAAGAGGAAAAAAATCCAGGTTTTATTCTAACTTCTACAGTTTTTTTAAAAAAAACCTTTATTTAGCTTTTCGTTGGCTGTTTCGCCCCCGATCGTCTATCCTAGATCTTTTCGCGGTAGAACTGGGTCAGTATCTGTAACGGTCTGCTCACCGTCCGGTACGGTTACCGACTGGTGATCAGATTCCGTTAAAATTAGCGGGGATCACGGGAGCAACAGGCCACGTGCTTAGTGGCTAGAAAATTTGATTTTTTTTTAAATTGTATATTTAATGTTTTATTCTGAATTAGATTTGATTTCTTTTATTTTTTTTAATTGTATATTTAGTATTTTACTCTGAATTAGATCTTTGAATGTGAACATTTTCATAATTCAACTTCCAACTAATGCTTACGTTTCATTGACGCCATTGGTTACGCTGGAACTGATAAGAATGCTAAAGAGCGTAGGACCAATAAATTGAGTAGAGATCAATAAATATATTATTTATATATTTTTTAAGATAGCTTTTTTATTAGCACCGTAAAAAAGCTATATTTTTTTAAGAAAAATATATATAATTTAATTTTTTTAAGAAAGTTTACGTTGTTTGCCACTTGAATTTGTTGTGCATGCTTTTTGTGACCCAATTAATTAATTAATTTATGTTAATTTAATTTTTTTTGGTTCAAGCTCTGTAAATAGTTGTATAGGTAATTTGTTGTGCTTGCTTTTTATGACCCAATTTATTAATTTTTATGTTAATTTAATTTTTTTGGGTTCAAGTTGCTTTTAATTTATCCCCTTTGCACGTTGTTTTGCCACTTGAATTTGTTGCGCTTCCTTTCTATGACCCAATTAATTAATTAATTTAATTTTTTGGTTCAAGTTACTGTGCTGGTTTTTGTATTTTGTATGTTGTTTTCTGGCTGAACATGATATATACACGGGAAGTTTCCTAGAAACTTCATTTGAAATACGAAAAAAAAAAGCCAAAAAAAAAAGAGAAGTCTACTTTCAATTACTCCTACCCAACCAATTGGCTGCCACCGTTTGGACCCATTTGCCTTTGTTTTCTGTACTCATTTATGGGTCAGCTTCCGTCCTTTTCCTTATTGTTCACTCGTCAGGGTCAACTTCTACTGCTTGGTCTGCTAAAAAAAAGTCGGAAATTTATTATAGGAAATATATTTTCTATAATAATATTTTTTTTATTTAATTTAGTTTTTAAATTTAAGAAAAGAGATGGGATGAATTGAGTTGCACCATGTTAGGGGATGATGTGCCTCATGTTTAAGAAAACTCATTTCATTTTGGCCGTGTTTGGATTTCAACGGGGTTAAGGAAAGCTATGTGAGAGAAGAGAAGAGAAGGGAAGGGAAGGGAGTTCCCTTCCCCTTGGTTACACCCCAATTTGAAGGGTGAACTAGGGTGAATAACTTCACCTTCTAAGTGTTCCCAAACAAGGTGAATGGTTCCCCTAACTTTCCTTCTCCCTTATTCCCCTCAATCCAAACAAGCCATTAGGAAATAGATGAAAGTCAAAAGTTTCGATGATTTTGGTCCCCTATTTCCTTTTCTTTGATTCTAGAATAACAGCCAAACAGGCCTGCAAAGAACTTGTCCACGACCCTAGCCCACCTCTAACTACTTTCTCACGTACAAGGAAAGTGGAACCTCAAGAAAAGTAATATGAAAACACAATAATAGTTATTCAACGTCATCTTACATCGACTTAGCTAGGGTTGGTATTCCTTGACTTGGGCTGCTTCATGCTTTCCTACCTTGATCTTTTTGAAAATACTTAAATTCTTCTGAGAGACACTTTGGATTCTTTCTTCACAAGCTTTTCACATTGTTCTCTGCCAAACAGATTCGATCTACTTTTAGACTGAAAAAATCCATGATTTGACCAGTTGTGCTGACATAGGGAACGTGTTCTTAAATCATCTTGTTCATGATAATGAGATAAAAGAATCATTCACATAGCAAAGTACTGTAACCCTTAAACTTTATAGGATGCCTAGTTCAGTCGTCACACAGTTTTAGTAGATGGAGATAACCTCAAAGATTCTCCTAAACTGAAACATAGTATTCCTTGGATATAAGTGACGTGCAAACTTCTCTATCCATTGAGACGTCCAAAACGGCAAACACGAGTATTCCTTGGATAAAAGAGGAGGATCTAAAGTATTGGAAGCATAAGCTTTACATATAATTGAATTTACAACTTACAAGCCTGCATATGGCTGATATTAATATCTGCTCTGTTTGGACATCTTTACTTCTTATACAGTAAAAAGTGTCTCCTGTGCATAGGAAATTTATGCATCTCAATGGTTTAAATGTTTGATGTGGTCATGATAACGCGTCACTATATAAGACGGTTTAAACTTTCATTGGATTTCAAAGTTAGAAGTTCGTCTATTAGTGACGTTTTCATTACTCAATGCTATGTTAAATGCTATAAATCGGATGTGAACACACGTTGGAGGAAAGTAAACTCATGGTCCCTCCTGAGTGAGGGAGGCAGGGAGGCAGGGGGCTATATCTTCAGTGTAGCCAAAGAAGATGCATGTTCTTTGTGAGTGTATGATCGACGGTGTTGGGCATGCTCTCCTTGCTTCAAACTGTTCTTCAATGAAAAAGGATGTGGTTTCAAGATCATTAATTGATGAACACACAATATGGCTTGGAAAACTCTTCTTATGGGGACTAACTAGGCTTTAGTTGTACATTTTTGCCATAAAATCAAAAGCCGTTATTATTGGAGGTATTTTTAAAAATCTGCATGATCTGGGCCTACTCTGATAGAGGTCAATCTGCTTTTTTCATGTGGAATCATCTTGAGACTAGTAGCAACAACCTGCTGCTTCTGCTGGAATATGTGATGTCACAGGTTTCTGTATGTCTGATTCTGAAATCACTTGATGTTTACAATGAAACAGTGCTGAATGGAAGATGGACGTGACGCCATTGTTTGTCATCTTTCTAAGGAATTTGGAAAAGTTGTGCAAGTTAAATACCTAAAACTGAAATATATTTTCTTCTGTTATTGTAGAACCTCTCTCATGGCAAACAACCTTGTATGTATATTCATATTATTCTGTAAGCCGGTCTCTGAGAGATGCTTTGGATCTATAACGTGCATAGGATTGTTCTTTCTACAATTATGTTATGCTATTTCTCGAAACCTGTAGTCTATTATTAGGTCTACTTTTGACAGATTTTATTTGCTTGAGGACAGATATCTAATCTACTTACCTTTCATGTTTATTTGGTTTCATCCAGGAAAAAATTCGGGTTGCCCTCTACGTGCAAAAGGCAGCCCTGACATTCATCGACGGTGCCAGTTCTACTATTAGCCACAGACTCGTCACTTTATTGTACTCTTAGCCTTCATGGTCTTTATTATTGTTATTGTTTTTCCAATGCAGCTTTTAAGAAAATTGAATACCAGATACCAGAAGCAGCAAAAGCAGCTGGGTTTTCTCTTAGTCCTGATGAATTGGCGTCCATTGCACGTGGTCATGATATCAAGAGCTTGAAGGTTCATGGAGGAGTTGACGAGATATCTAGAAAAGTATCTGTATCACCGGATGACGGTGTCAATTCTAGTGATCTTTCACTCAGACAGGAAATCTATGGACCCAATCGATATGTTGAGAAGCCATCGAGAAGTTTTTGGATGTTTGTCTGGGATGCTTTTCAAGACTTGACTTTAATTATTCTTATGGTATGTGCTGTCATTTCTATAGGGGTTGGGCTTGGCACTGAAGGATGGCCTAAGGGTATGTATGATGGGGTGGGTATTCTACTCAGTATCTTCTTGGTAGTCATTGTCACGGCAGTCAGTGACTACAAGCAATCTTTGCAATTTAAGGACTTAGATAAAGAAAAGAAGAAGATTTTCATTCAAGTAACTAGGGATGGCTATAGACAGAAAGTCTCTATATATGACTTGGTCGTTGGAGACATAGTTCATCTTTCAATAGGAGATAAGGTGCCAGCTGATGGGCTATACCTATCTGGATACTCCCTTTTAATAGATGAATCGAGCTTATCTGGAGAAAGTGAACCAGTATATATTTCTCAAGATAAACCTTTTCTTCTGGCTGGGACCAAGGTTCAGGATGGATCTGCTAAAATGATAGTAACTGCTGTAGGTATGAGGACTGAATGGGGAAGGTTAATGGAGACTCTTAGTCAAGGAGGAGAGGATGAAACACCATTGCAGGTTAAGCTAAATGGTGTTGCAACTATTATCGGAAAGATTGGTTTAGCTTTTGCTTCATTAACGTTTCTTGTCCTGTTAGTGAGGTTCTTAGTTGACAAAGCAACGCATGTCGGCTTGCTGAACTGGTATTCAGATGATGCATTGACTATATTGGATTATTTTGCAATTTCAGTTACTATAATTGTCGTTGCAGTTCCTGAAGGTCTACCTCTTGCTGTGACATTGAGTCTTGCATTTGCAATGAAGAAGCTAATGGATGACAAAGCCCTTGTAAGGCATCTATCTGCTTGCGAAACTATGGGATCTTCTGAATGCATTTGTACAGATAAAACGGGGACTCTGACAACTAACCACATGGTAGTTGATAAGGTATGGATCTGCAACGAGTCCAAATCTTTCAAGGCAAAAGAGACTGCTAATGATCTAAAGGCCACAGTGTCGGAAGAAGTTCTAAGCACCCTATTGCAGTGCATATTTCAAAACTCTGGTTCTGAGGTGGTGAGAGGAAAAGATGGTAAGCCTACTATTTTGGGTACCCCTACAGAAACAGCACTATTAGAGTTTGGCTTGGATTTGGAAGGAGTTGTTGGTACTCAGCATCAGGATAGTACAAAGTTGAAGGTGGAACCATTCAATTCAGTCAAAAAGAAGATGTCTGTACTTGTGTCATTGCCTTTTGGAGGAGTCAGAGCTTTCTGCAAAGGTGCTTCTGAAATTGTCTTGCAGATGTGCGACAAGGTTTTTGATGGTAATGGAAATGCTGTACCTTTATCTGAAGAACAGTCAAAAGATATCCTGGATGTCATTAATGGATTTGCCTGTGAAGCTTTAAGAACCCTTTGCTTGGCAGTTAAGGAGATGGATAATGAATACAGTGAAGATGAAATTCCAGCCGATGGTTACACACTGATTGCTGTTTTTGGTATCAAAGATCCAGTACGGCCCGGTGTCAAGGATGCGGTGGAGGCTTGTCTTGCTGCAGGTATTAAAGTCAGGATGGTGACAGGAGACAATATTAACACGGCTAAAGCTATAGCAAGGGAGTGCGGCATATTGACAGATGACGGTTTAGCGATAGAAGGACCAGATTTTCGAAGCAAAAGCCCAGAGGAGATGAGGGAAATAATACCGAAACTTCAGGTTCTTTCATATCTCATGGACCTTACAATTTATTTTTCAGGATAAAATTTCTGCTTACATGTGAAATTGTATAGGTTATGGCCCGATCATTGCCTTTGGATAAACATACCCTTGTGACTAACTTGAGGAATATGTTTAACCAAGTTGTCGCTGTTACTGGTGATGGAACTAACGATGCTCCTGCTTTGCATGAAGCGGATATTGGCCTTGCAATGGGTATTGCAGGCACTGAGGTATTGCCTACTCAACATTTTATAATTTTCTTCGATCTCTTTCCACTGTAATTTTCTTTTAGTAAGGATTAGATTATACAGCACACATGGTCTATTGAGTAACAGATCAACACTGGATTCGTTTTATCTATGTTTAGCTGCAGCAGATGTCAAAACATCAATTCCGGCCAGCTATTACCTTGTTTATTTTAACTTCATCTGTATATTTTGTTTTCAGGTTGCAAAAGAGAATGCTGATGTCATTGTATTGGATGATAACTTCACAACCATTATCAATGTAGCCAAATGGGGTCGTGCCGTTTACATCAACATCCAAAAGTTTGTTCAGTTCCAGTTGACTGTCAATATTGTTGCTTTAATGGTCAATTTTGTTTCAGCATGCATCACAGGTATATCATTAAAGGATTGAACTTGTACCTATATTGTATAATATTTATCAGCCGTTATATCTTGCAAATCATCATTATACTTATCAACATTTGGACCTTTCAGGAACTGCCCCTCTTACTGCTGTGCAGCTACTCTGGGTCAATATGATTATGGATACACTTGGTGCCTTGGCCTTAGCAACAGAGCCTCCAAATGATGAGATGATGAAAAGACCACCAGTAGGGCGAGGAGAGAATTTTATCACAAAGTCCATGTGGAGAAATATCATTGGGCAGAGTGTATATCAGTTAGCTGTACTTGGAGTTCTCATGTTTGATGGGAAACGCCTTCTGAAACTTAGCGGTCCAGATGCTGATGCTGTAAACAATACGTTCTTATTCAACACATTTGTTTTCTGTCAGGTATGCATTTATTTCATTGAGAATATCAAAACAACTAAAAAACATTCCTAACAATTATTTGCTGACATCTTTACTTCAGTTATGAGCTTAATGTGATATAACTTGGCATCTTAGTACAAAACTAATTTTGGTAATTGACATAGCCTGCTTGGTAAATGTATGTTACAATGACAGTTTGAAAGCTTCATTTAATCCATTTTCAATGATGAATTTATTTTTTAAAGTTTAACCTTATTTCTTTTGTATTACTAAATGGAACTTTGCATACTGAATTTATAACTAGAACTTGCTAAACATGATATCATCGAGGATCATTTAAGGTAGCAGAAAACTGAATGGAAGAACATGTTCTGTGCAAATGACACTAATTTTAGTGGGATCTGCTGTTGTGTTTGACATGTGACCTGCAACAAGTGCTTAACTGATGCCAACTAATTCAGATATATCTGTTTAATTTTTCGAGAATATGCTTAAGAACTGGACTATATGGTGCAAGATGCAGTATATTTGCAATAAGTTCATGTTTCTGATGTTGTGTTACTAGCCTTGTTTTAACTCTTCACTATACATCATGTACCATTAAAAAAAAGAGAGGAGTTGATAGGGATTTTTCTTTCATGTTCTGGTTTTCCTTATCAATAGTGGTCATCTTATGCTTATTAACCTGGAACCAATCTTCAGTATTTGCTGCATTCCCAATTCCTTGATTTACAGCTAATACCTAATTATAGAATTTTTGGTCAATAAGAGGTTAAAAAAGTATAGAAAGTATAGGCATACTGCATATACATACAGTGTTGTGTTTTAGTTTTGCTACCCATAACATGACAAAGGATTTGGATAGATTTTTACTAATAAGAAAAAAATCATTACAGTATACATAGGCTTAACGTCAGTATTAACCTTGGTGTCCATTTTTTGGTATTTGTATAGGTATCGGGAGTTCTGGATGGGGATTATTAAATTGTTGCATTGCTGGCTTAAAATCTTTAAAATTGTTTGAAATTACAGAACTAAGAAGAGATAATTCCCAAGGCTTGGTATTTCTTGATTAACTAGCAAACGTATGAAAATGAATAATTCTGTTTGAGAGTAAATCTTGGTTTAGTACTTCTTGCACCAATCACTTTGCAGCTTCCAGTTTCAGGCAAATATTTCCTCTTCACTGTACGAGTTACCTCATCCTCAAACTTCCATGGCTAAGCATGCCTAGATCATGAAATATATCTTCCTGGATATATGTTAGTTGTGTGTTGCAATAAGTACAACCAGCATATCTGATAACCTTACGTATGATAATTTGTTTTTCGAAGCTGATTTGATTATTATGCTCATAATTGTCCTTCAGGTCTTCAATGAAATAAACAGTCGGGAGATGGAGAAAATCAATGTGTTCCGAGGGATATTTGGCAGCTGGATCTTTGCTGCTGTCTTGGTTTCAACCGTCATATTCCAAGCAATAATAGTGGAATTCCTTGGCGCTTTTGCAAGCACGGTACCTCTTAGCTGGCAATTGTGGTTACTTTGCATTGCTATTGGATCAATAAGCATGATCGTATCCGTTATCTTGAAATGCATCCCCGTTGGATCTTTTCATCTACCGACAGGTCCGGCACCTGATCAGAATGGTTATCAGCCACTACCTAGCGGTCCTGAAGCAGTTTAAAAGCTGTTTTATTCTTATTTTGTTGTTCGCTAGGAGATCAGTTGCCACTTCAACTTCTAAGCATATTGAGAACACGGGACACCAGAGCCTCCTAAAAAAACAGCTGGCATCGTGTTCATGTCACGGAACTCTTTTTCCCGCAAAATTTAGTTCCTTTTTTTTTCCCGCTTGATGTCTAGGTAGGTCAGAGTGGTGGTTTGGATAATGTATGTGAAGCCATTCTGTTGACGTCCAGCTCTGGTGGCTGGAGACTTTATTTTTGTGAAGGATAATGATAACAACTGAAAACAGATAACTTTATTTTGGATGGTGTACATTTTGATTTCCCTTTTTGATAAAGCCATGGGCGGTGGAGGAGGTGCGAGAAGTTATTTGATTTTGCCTTTGTAGTCATTGTAATAGAGGTAGCCACTTCTGCTCGATCCAACTCTAATAGATGTCTGTGATCTCACTGTTTGGCAACCAAAAAAAGTGTCTTATCTAAGAGCTTGTGTCTTATTGACTTGGTCAAATAAGTTAGTAGAGCTGTTTGGTGACCAAAAATAAGAGGAGATTATTTTAGAGATTGTGTTTTTTGCAAGTAGCTTTTGAAAAGCTACCTCAAGTAGCGTTTGTCTTTGGGAAGGAGTTGCCAATTTTTATCTTCCATTTTTGCCCCTAATAATTCTAATTTTATATCAGTAATATTGCATGTTTTTTTAGTCATTTAACAAACTTAAGCTAGTTGTACAGCTACTTTTGCCAAACAGCTCTAGTCAATCAGCTAGCTACACAGCTAACAGCTTTCAGCTACAATTTCACAGCTTTTAGCTAGCTTAACAGCTTTCAGTTATAATCTCGCAACTTTCAGCTAGTTTTGCCAAACAGAACCGATATGTTGGCACTCTTGACACATGTAATTCAATTGATCATGTGCGTGCACAGAATTTTGCTTCTGTTTTTAGCTTTGGGGGCAAACCCTATACACAAGCTCTAGGCTGTCCGCAGAGACTCTAGGAGATGACGGACAAAATAGTAATTTTGTATCTCATGCACCGTACATACCATGAAAGTCCTGGATCTTTCTTATTTTAGCAATGTAAGGGAAAGAAGCCGAGTATTAGTTAAGAAGGAACACGGAGATGGCAGAAGCCGTTACGATGTCTTTACAAGTAGGCACAGTTGCTTGTTCTTTTTTGGCTAGGATCAAGCTCAAGCTGATTCTACTTGCGACCAATATCTTCAGATGGATTTGACATTATCTCCGTATTATGGAATTCTCAACTTTCTTTAGAGAATCAGACCTATCACCGTAAATGACACTTTCATACTACCAGTTGATAATTTTTTAGTTTTCGATAATCAAACTCGGAATCGAAACCAAGATCGTGAGAACCATATTGAAACCTCCAAACCATCGAGATCGTCCTCAACGGGTTTACTACCGACGGATACTAAATTGCCTACCGGTCACAAAAGGAAACAGGGTGACAAAATACAATTAATCGCAAAAGCATCCTAGCCATAACAAAAGAGATATGAGCAGAAGATTTCACATAAACTGGTCTCACAATCATGTGAGCTTAGTACATATTAACAGCCTTTCATTCTTTGTTTGCTCTAATGCCCCTACAAAAATACGCGTCGCCATCCAACCTCTTCTATGAATTTTGTAACCGTCTTTTCTGAATAATAGTTAAGAGGACTGGAGATCTGCGATGTTACATAGCTGGGATGAACAATTTTTCAAAACAGATCCCTTTAGAGTTTTATTTTTCAAAATCGACCGATTTTTTTTTTACCAAAACCGACCCGATTTTGTGATTAACAGCCTAATCACCATCCTAAATAGTCGGGGTTGGCAACCCCAACTATTTAGAAGGGTATTAAACCCTGATTAGATGCTTTAAACACTAAAAATTAAGGTCCTAAATAGTCGGGGTTGCCAACCCCGACTATTTAGGAAGGTGATTAACCGGTTAATCACAAAATCGGGTCGGTTTTGATAAATAAATAAAAAACCGGTCGATTTTGAAAAATAAAACTCTAAATGGGGCTGTTTTGAAAATTTGTTCTAGCGGGGATCTATTCAGATTTGCACTTGAATCTCGGGCTTGTGAACAAGAGCCATGAGGGCTGGCAAGTTTCTGTTTGAATCATGACATACAACGCAGCGGAAAAAACATATCATGACTATTAATCAAAATTAATTAAATATTAGAAGAATACCTGAAACGCTTTCCGAATTTCTACAATAATCTGTCCCGAGATCAATCCAAAATAGCTTCCTCAAGAGAAAAAGCCTCCAATTGAAATCCACCCGTCACCGTAGAGGAGCAATACTGAGAGATAGGTTCTCAAAAATCTATTTCTTCATATTATCTTCATAAGATTTTGAATCTCTTCTCTTTTTTTTTCATAAGGCTACATATGAACCCTATTTATAGGATTACACTAGTCTTAGAGATTTTAACTTTAAACAATTCATAATTATCTAGAACTCTATCCATAACAATTAAGGATAGAATAGATTTGTTCAAAAACTTTATCCATAACAATTAAGGATAGAAATAGAATTGTATTGCATGTATACCTCTTCTAATGACATTAGTGAAACCAATTGGGTCCCATATCAAGAACCAATTATTAATCAAATTAATAATTTTAATTTAACAATCAAATCCCTATCCGACCAATTGTTCATAAAAGATCTTCCATAATATGAGATTAATTATTAATAAATAATATCTTACATTCACTCCCTTCCAGTATCATTTATTTTAGGCAACTCTTTTAAGCAGGACAACCCATCTATTTGCTCATGCCTAAATTTACAATTCACATGAACATAAATAAAAATTATTTTGAAACATCAAAATATTTTTTTTTATAAGAAAATAAATTTTTAAAAATATTTTCAAAAACACCTGCCGGCAGGAATTTAATAGCTTCATGGGGAATGCATAATAATAAATTAACTCATCATAATGAGCATACTGGATTCTATCTAGACATCCATCATTTTCCTAAATGAAATTTAGCAACCCAATGTTTCAGGTTGTGTAGCGCTTGCTAAACAAGCTTAACCATCACATCAAAGCATACTAAATTATCAAATCGAAAATGACAATATCATCAAGTCAAAGGGACCATGTAACAATTTGAACTCTCTATCTCTTAGGTGACTCATCCTAGAGAATTCAAATACGGTCTAGTGCTACACACATCATAATGCGTGCTTATGACATACACCCGGAGAATCTCCATTCTCGATGGTTGAGACCCACCACCATATCTCATATATCGGTGTCATGCATAATAACCTGTTATAACAAAGTTATCCTTTACTAGTTATAGGTTAAGCACAAATTTAAGAAATTTCTAAGTTAGATCATATCTCCAAGCAAGTGGCCATCACAGTGCATGCTCTAACAAAATAACTTCTCTAAGGATATATATAACAATTATATAAATAATAACCAAATTATGTACAACAATTAAATTTATTAACATTACAATATTATTACATAATTTGTATTGGATGTTCAAGGGCAAATTATTATTACTATTCCAGCAGTTTCCTCAAATCAATGGTGGAAGTCCACGATGACCACCTCCTCAATGGCGTATAATAGCCAAACTAATTTTGATGTAAGATTTTCAGATTATTTTTTAGGATAAGTTATGGAATTTAGACTTTATTTATTTATTTATGGAATTTAGGTTTTTATTTTTATTTTTTAGATAGAATTTTAAACCTTAGAAATTAAGGCATAATAACGTTCCCTGAATTGACCTAGAAATTCGTTTGAATAAAAACTCATATTTTTACATTTCAGAAACATCTACGAAATAGTGATTTATTATATAGTTGATGAGTTCCAGGTGACCAAGAAAAATAACTCAATTTAGTTGTAAATGTTTGGTGGAATACGGGTATTCTTTTGAGGTGGGGTTTACCAACGGGGAAGCCACAAGATGCGCTTGAAAGAAGCTCTATATTCAGGTGAGCTATTCTGCTTTTTTTTTTTTTTTTTGAGCCTTTTTATTATATAGTTGATGAGTTCCAGGTGACCAAGAAAAATAACTCAATTTAGTTGTAAATGTTTGGTGGAATACGGGTATTCTTTTGAGGTGGGGTTTACCAACGGGGAAGCCACAAGATGCGCTTGAAAGAAGCTCTATATTCAGGTGAGCTATTCTGCTTTTTTTTTTTTTTGAGCCTCCTCGATGTGCATTTGAATAATTACTCTGTTATAGGCAACATGGGGTCCTTGATTCAATGTAGAAATGTGATGTCATCTTGATCTTTTGTCGTGTCTGAGAGAGAACGGCTGCTTTGTTCAGGTTGAAAGTGTTGAGTTCATGATGACTCAAATCAGTTGATAAGTAGGATTGGGTTTGGACTCTAATTAGGATTAGTTATACTATCCTAATTAGGTTTGAACTGAAGGAATTAATTGAATTGGGAAATCCAATTAGGATTCAAGTTAGAGTTCTAATAAGATTGAGCAAAATCAATCTCTATATATATTGTATCAATCCATGTGTTTAACAACAAGAAAAAAGAGAATCTATATTCCATCATTGTTAGGGGTGTGTAGTTTCAACATTTTATAATCTCTTCTCAAAAGAAATAAGATCTTCCCCTTTCTCCCCATGAATTTACATGGATCATCTTGATCGCGTGGAACCACGTTAAATCTTGTCGTTTGCTGTTCGTCTTGATTACTTGGTAGATTTGGGGTTTCTTGATTGTTTAAGTTTTATCTTCCGTGGCTTGAATATTCCAACAATTAGTATCAGAACTACTATGGCGACCAAGACAACAGCGACCAAGTTCGAGGTGGAGAAATTTGACGGCAAGTAGAATGTTCTTTTGTGGAAGATGTGTGTCACGACCTTACTCGTGAAGGAAGAGGCCCACAGATCCCTAGACGGTTTTGAGAAGAAGTCATCCACTTTGGATGAAGATGAGTGGAAAGACATGAATGTCCGCGCAAAGGCTACGATTATCCTGTGCTTGTCAAATGAGGTGCTCTACAACGTTATGAACGAGAGCACGACTGCGGCTATGTGGTGTAAGTTGGAAAGTTTGTATATGACGAAGAGTTTGTCAAATAAACCCTTCAAGAAGAAGCAATTTTATGAACTTTGGATGAAGAAAGGTACGCCTATTTTGCAACACTTGAACATCTTCAATAGGATTATTGATGATTTGTTGGCTCTTTGAGGTGATGCTAGAAGAAGAAGACCAAACTCTTCTGTTGTTGTGTTCGCTTCCACCCAGTTATAATCACTTGGCGACTACCATCATGTATGGGAAGGAGACTTTGGAGTTGGACGATGTCATCTCGGTGCTTCAAAATAATGAACTCATCAGGAAGATGGACACCATGGAGGAATCTTCTGGTCTAGTGGCCAATATAAAGAAAGGAAATTCGAAGGGCAAGGAGCCGATCAAGGCTCAAGGAAATTCTAGTTCTATCATCTGTTTTTGGTGCAAACGACCAGGTCACTTCAAAAAGGATTGCAAGTCGCATAATGAGTACTTGAAGAAACAGGATAGCGAGACTGACAACACTAAGGGTAAGGATAACCATGATAGTGTTGTAGAAGAACTCTGTGATGTACTGACTGCGGAGTCAGGTACCGGCAAGTATACTGATGATTGGTTACTTGATTCAGTATGCACATATCACATGTGCCCAAGGAGGAAGTGGTTCAGCACTTACAATCCTATTTTTGGAGGATCGACTCTCATGGGGAATGATGCAGTGTGTCGGATTGTTGGCATTGGGAACGTTATGATGAAGATGCACGATGGACAGGAAATGACTTTCTCCAACGTTTGGTATGTTCCGGACTTAAAGAAAAATCTTCTTTCACTAGGACCTCATAAGCCACTAGGGTGCAAGTTCAGCGGTGAAGGTGGAGCTATCACAGTCACCAGGGACGCTACAGTTGTTCTGAAAGGGGAGCGCACGAGGAACTTATACGGACTGGTAGGCAACATCATTGAGGGCGAGGTTTCAGCCGCAACAGAGAAGACTAATCGATCGAGACTTTGGCACATGCGTCTAGGACACATGAGTGAAAGGGGTCTGCAAGTACTCTACGGCAAGGGCGTGATTTCAGGAATAGCTCAATGCAAACTTGACTTTTGTAAGTATTGTGTTATGGGGAAGCAGCATAGAGTATCTTTCTCTACTTCGCAACAAAAGTCCAATGGGTTACTAGATCTTGTCCACACTGATGTTTGGGGGCCCTCACCGAAGACATCCATTAGGGGTGTGAGGTATTATGTTACCTTCATTGATGATTTCTCCAGGAAGCTTTGGATCTATTTCTTGAGGCAGAAGTTTGAGGTTTTTCAGAAGTTCAAGGAGTGGTTAATTATACCTTCATTGATAATTAATTACTCCTATACTAAGAAGATTAAATCCTAGTAATAAAAAGTCTTAATTTAATTAAAAAATAGGGTTAATTACAATTTGATAGATTATAGCCTTTAATTAGGCATAATCTATGCTTAGAAGATTAAGCCCTAGTAATAAAGCGTCTAATTGCTAGGAATAATTAATTAGATAGGTTATAATTTCTAATGAAATATTGCTTATACTTTTAGGGTTCTAGTTAATAGGAGAGAGTAAATAAAAGATCTAGGTTAGAAAACCAAATAGAGTTAGCTTAAGTAACCTAGTTAGTTTATTAAAAAAACCAACATCTTTCAAAAACTAAAATTTTCAAACCATTGAATCTTAAGATAGAAACCTCCTAAACTAATTTTTCTCAGATGACAACTTTTAAAGACTACAACGAAAGCTATGCACTTGAAGAGTATACAAAAATAACTCATCAAGTGCACATCTTTCGTTGTAGCTTTTACATCATCCTCTGGGAAATTTGTTAGGAAGTTTATATCTTAAGATTTTATGGTTTGAAGAAAGTTTTTGAATATATATATATATAAATCGGAAATTCGTCCAGCAGCTCTCGCTCAACGTTCTTCAGCTCTCTCGTTCATCGTCCAGCAGCTCTCGTTCATCGTCCAGCGGCTCTTGTTCATCGTCTAGCAGCTCTCGTTCGGCGTTCTTCAGCTCTCTCGTTCATCGTCCAGTATCTTGCCATTTTTAAACATTTTATGGAGATTTAAATGGAGAGTTTGAATTCAGGTGTGTAGTGTCTAGTTGTTTTGATTGTAATGAATCGCGATTCAGTATTTAAATTCTTAGTCATATGAATTATTATATAGGAGATTACATTCTTAAACATTTTATGGAGATTTAAATGGAGAGTTTGAATTCAGTTGAACACGTTATAGTTGTTAATCTAGATTAACTGCATTGAATCGAGATTCATTGTTAGAGTTTGCAGTGTTTTCATAATTTATTCATTTGTTTACTGCAGTGAATCGAGATTCACTCCAGATTAATTTGCAATGATATGAATTCAATAAAGTTAATCGAGATTCACTCCAGTGAATCTAGATTCATTGCGATGAATCCAGATTCAGTATATCAAAACTTAGTCATATGACTTATTGTCTAGGAGCTTACATTCTTAAACATTTTATGGAGATTTAAATGGAGAGTTTGAATTCAGTTGAACACGTTATAGTTGTTAATCTAGATTAACTGCATTGAATCGAGATTCATTGTTAGAGATTGCAGTGTTTTTCATAATTTATTCACTTGTTCACTGCAGTGAATCTGGATTCAATGCAGTGAATCGAGATTCACTCCAGATTAATTTGCAATGATATGAATTCAATAAAGTTAATCGAGATTCACTCCAGTGAATCTAGATTCATTTCGATGAATCCCGATTCAATATATCAAAACTTAGTCCTATGACTTATTATCTAGGAGTTTACATTCGTGAACATTTTATGCCAATTTAATTGGAGAGCTTGAATTCATTGAATCCAGAATCACTAAAGAAAACATGGGAATACATTATGAAAAATCATTACATTCTCTAATAACTAGAACGTGTTCAAAGGGATTCACGTGTTTAATGAAGTGAATATGGATTCAATATAGTGAATCGAGATTCACTTGAGTGAATCGAGATTCATTTGTTTTATTTTCAGTTGTAGGCAGCAATGAACAAATTTACATACCACATGTTATAAATGCATCGGACAGTGATTTTTTGGAAGATGGAATGGACGAAGTTAGCTCGATTCCTTTTGAATCACCAGGTGGTGGTATGTATTGGAAACCTCGGGTTGGAGCTGAATTTAAACCTTATCTAAACCAAAGCTTCCGATCACTAGAGGATGGTATAGAGTTTTACCGAGAGTATGGACGTAAAAGTGGGTTTGAGATCAGACGGCATACAGAGAAGAAACATGAGGACGGTACAGTTCTTCTTAAACACATTGTTTGCAGTAGAGCTGGCAGCAATGAATCAAAGATGGATGTTGATTATGAGGATTTTAGTAGCAGTTCGAAAAAGAGAAGTAGAACTGTATCTAGTAGATGTGGTTGCAAAGCTAAAGTTGTTTTTAAGTTTGATGGTTTGAAAGGATATAATGTTCTCTCCTTATTTGAAGAGCATTCTCATTTTTTGGTCTCCGGTAGTGGGAAACAATTTTTGAAGTCAAATAGAGTTCTCG
>NC_033798.1:90886593-90903945 GCF_001876935.1 Asparagus officinalis
AGAATCCAGCCGGCGTAATGAAGAAGATGAGACTATCTTCGACGATCCTCCTCCAGATAAAGACAATTCTGGAAGCGGTCCGACCAAGTCATCCACTCAACCTCCGTAAGTTTACTTGAAAAAGAGTGAGGAAGAGGATAAGAAGATGCATGATCTCGAGAGCAAAGTTAACGCTCTGATGACGGCCCAAGAAGTAAAGAAAACGGGCATTCCATACCCGTACCCGAGGGAGTGAGACTTGATTCCTTATCCCCCAAAATTTAATTTGATTAACTTTACTCCTTTTGATGGCAGGGGTTCACCCACTCAGCACTTGATCTATTTCAAGTCGCATCTCGGCGCAATATTCCGGAACGAAGCCCTGATGGTCCGGTCATTCGTAGGAACCCTTCGCGGGCCTGCCTTCGATTGGTACCGACAAGTTTGTTCCTCAGCAATTTCTTCGATGACGACACCGAAGTGTCAATCGGATCCCTTTTAGATGAGAAGCAAAAAGACGGAGAGTCAGTCGACAATTTTGTCAAGCGCTTCCGTAACATGGTAATGAATTGCAGAGATCCGGTTACAGAGGAGTTCATCCTGCAAACATGCCATAATAATCTCTCTATCGATGTCTTGGAAGCCCTGGGGTCGTACCATTCAAAACTTCGAAAGATTTGAAAATGCGCAGTGAACAAGCTGAACATTTTCTTAAAAGAAAGAAAGCTGAGAGAAGCCGACCGATGACGTCTGCAATCACTGAGAACGCGACTCCTGATCCGAGGTTTCAAAAGGAGTATTCTTTCGAAGATGATGAAGCTCCAGCCATCTTAAAATACCTCCTCGCCAATGACAAGATCGAGTTACTACCTATTAAAGATCAGGAGGGAGCTAAGAGAGTTACGGATCCAAACTATTGTGCGTACCACAGAAGGGTTCTTAATCCCACCGAGATTTGCTTCGGACTCAAAAACAAAATCCAAGCCTTAATTGACTCTGGCGTCATAACGGCGAAACAAGCCAAGTAAAGACGACTCTAACTCCATTGGATACACGAGTATAAACTGTTCTCCTTAACTCCGAAGAGTATACGAGTATAAACTGCTTTCCCCTAACTCCGAAGAGTATACGAGTATAAACTACTTCTTCATGTCACTCCAAAGAGTATACGAGTATAAACTGCTTCTCAAGCCTCCAACCCTGTTTTTCACTCTTGACGGGAAGTTCCTGGAGAATTTTTACATGTAATATTCTTAAGGATAACCCAGTCATGTATCTCAGTATGATGTTAGACCCAGTTTCGCGAAGGAAGCTGGGGGTGGATAGTTCATATAACGGGAAGTTCTCGGAAGAATACTATATGTAATTTTCTTAGGGATAACCCGATCATTACAAACAAAGTGATAAACACTACATCCCCACGGTGATTTCTGAATACTCTTTTGCTGAGATGAGATGAGATCACTTCTTTAGATCAATCTTCCCTCACAAAACCCCATTTGGTCAAACCTTTAAACAGTTAAGACCAAAGCTAAAATCCCCTCTCGATTCCTTCCATGAACGAGAGGTCCACAAATTGAACGATCAAACCTTTAAACAGTTAGGATCATCTCAAATCCTCATTTGGTCAAACATTTAAACAGTTAGGACCAAAACCAAAATCTTCTCTCGATTCCTTCCATGAACGAGAGGTCCACAAATTGAACGATCAAACCTTTAAACAGTTAGGATCGTCTCAAGTCCCTATTTGGTCAAACCTTTAAACAGTTAGGACCAAAGCCAAAATCCTCTCTCGATTCCTTCCATGAACGAGAGGTTCATAAATCGAGCGATCAAACCTTTAAACAGTTAGGATCGTCTCAAATTCCCATTTGGTCAAACCTTTAAACAGTTAGGACCAAAGCCAAAATCCTCTCTCGATTCCTTCCATGAACGAGAGGTCCACAAATTGAACGATCAAACCTTTAAACAGTTAGGATCGTCTCAAGTCCCTATTTGGTCAAACCTTTAAATAGTTAGGACCAAAGCCAAAACCCCCTCTCGATTCCTTCCATGAACGAGAGGTCCACAAATTGAACGATAAAACCTTTAAACAGTTAGGATCGTCTCAAGTCCCTATTTGGTCAAACCTTTAAACAGTTAGGACCAAAGCCAAAATCCCCTCTCGATTCCTTCAATGAATGAGAGGTCCATAAATCGAGCGATCAAACCTTTAAACAGTTAGGATTGTCTCGAATTTCCATTTGGTCAAACCTTTAAACAGTTAGGACCAAAATCAAAATCTCCTCTCCTTCCATGAACGAGAGGTCCATAAATCAAGTGATCAAACCTTCCTACAGTTAGGATCACCTCAAAACTCCCACCTGGTCAAACCTTACTACAGTTAGGGCCACAGTCAAAATCTCTTTTCAATTCATTTTGTGAACGAAAGGTCCAACTTTGAATTGGATAATCAAACCTTATGACAGTTAGGATTATTCAAACCAATCCAAATTCTCTAAGTGGAGATCCTACTTCGAATTTCTTTTACACCAGGAGATAGAATATAAAATTCTTCCTCTCCGATTTCGGGTTCATCTCTACCAACAAACAAGAGATCAGGAGATAGAATATAAAATTCTTCCTCTCCAATTTCGGGTTCATCTCTACCAACAAACAAGAGACCAGGAGATAGAATATAAAATTCTTCCTCTCCATCATTGGGTTCACCTCTACCAACAAAAAAGAGATCAGAATACTCCAATAGGTATACGAGTCTAAACTATTTCCCTAATCCCAACAGGAAGTTTCTGGAGAATATCACTCGGAATATTCTTAAGAATAACCTGAATACTCCAATAGGTACACGAGTTTAAACTGTTTCCTTACCCCCAACAGGAAGTTGCTGGAGAATATCACTTAGAATATTCTTAAGAATAACCTGGCTACCTCCCAATGGGTATATGAGGTTAAACTATTTCTTGAACACTCCAATGTAGTATACGAGTATAAACTATTTCTCCATTCGTCGACGGCAGTTCTAATTCAAGACTTCGATAACGGTCACGCGATAAACACAGCACCGGAGGAATCTTAGCTATTCTACTAAGCATTGAATAGGCTAAAAGATGAAGAAGTCAAGGATTGAAGCCATTCACAGACCATTCTACGCAATTTCCTCAACAAAGTACTGAAGAAATTACAAGGAAAACTTATCATATCCAAAGTGTCCCAGACTCCTCTCTAAAATGATAAGTCTGAGATACTTTGGAGGGGGTATCTGTAGGCGTCAAAAAATACTTACAGACATCCAAATACCAGCTTAAGAGGAGATCATCCAAAGATCAAAAGAACACAAGAAACACTATAGCGCGGTAACTTATGGTGCCGCGGCTATTATAGGGGAGTGCTGCGGCGGTTACAAGATAGTTGTACGATGATTATTTGAAACCCACGTGGCAGCATATCAGAGATAGAACATGTGCTGGCGTGGACAAGCAGTTAAACCATGAAAAAGGTGGTTAAAGGTCGTGGGAGAACGGTTTCAAGCACGATGGAACGTGCTGGTAACCGTCTCTTTGGCCGCGGCAGCCCACACTGCCGCGCCAATAGCCGCGGCAGCCCACACTGTCGCGCCAATAGCCGCGACAGTTTCGACTGCAGCGGCCAAAGATGGATTGTCTGGTCGGTTATTTCGCTTCCATTTCAACTGTTGTGCATTGCTACCCCTATAAATACTTCCCTAGACACGAAATAAAGGGGGAGATTGGACAGAGAGCATTTTGGAGCAGAAGAGACTTGAGTTTTTGGTGAATTAGAGTAAGAGAGAGAGTCTTCCTTCTTCACAAATATCCTCAAAAAGCTTTTTGGTGATTCCTAGAGATCTAAGCTCAGACTTGATCTTTGGAAGAGTGAATATCTTACATCGATAAGATATTCGCTTTAAATTCTTACTTCGATAAACGAAGGAAGAATTCCCAAAACCTTCACGATTCAATCAGAATCTGTGAATCAGTGGTCCACGGGCTAACGCACCCCCGGCACAGGCAAAGATCCCACGCAAGCAGCGATCCAAACAACGATTCTGCGTTTGTTTCTAAAAAATTATAATTTTCCTTTTGTTGTGTAAGAGAAGTCTTATAAAAAGACTATTTCTTTTGAATTTGTTGTAATCGACCGAAGATATAATGAATTCCACAATGAAACTAACTTTTGACGAAAACAACGCCGATCCTCCTCCAGAAAAGAACGGCCCACAGAATCCGCCATCTCATTACGTCGCCCCACTGTCTCCTCTCCTCTGAAGTGTCTCCAACTGCCATGAGCTCGGCACCAATGCAAGAAAGAACCCCTACTAGAACTAGTACGACGGGTAGCCTTTCTGCCCATACATCTCCTCCAACTATTGTGGACTACTAGGGCTTCATACCAAAGGGACTTGGTTGCAACCCATATATGCCTAGTACAATTCCTAACATAGGAAACAAAATACTGATTACCTCCCAATGATGCCTCCATGGAAGGCCCCCAATGCCTGACTGAACACCTCCTAAAAGACCACTCAATCGATGGATAGAAGTGCCAAACTCCACCTCGGTCTTCTCGCTCATCCCACTGTGCTCAAAGGACTTCAATTTACAGGTCATAGCACTCCTCAACAATCTATGACCGACATAACCAATATTATACCCCAGCACCAAACAATGTCACAGTCTAGCCAAAGAAGTTGTCAGCGCTCTATCAATCACCATGCTCCCAAGCAGATAATACTAGTTACTCCTCCTGACGTCCTTCATCACAATCATGGACCCCAATGTAACCTTCAAGCGAGAATCCACCAAGGTCACCCTATAGCCTGCTACCTCCAATACACCAAGTGAAATGATGTTCTTCCTCAGCTGAGGAACAAACCTCACATCAACCAACTCCCGAATCATCCCGTCACTCATCCGAATCCGAACAGTATCAATACCATTAATTAGGCATATGTGATCATTACCCATAAGTACAACATCCCCTCTTTCCAACTCTTGAAAGCTGGAGAACCAATCCCTCCTAGGACATATGGGAAGTAGCACCTGAATCCAACATCCACTCGATGGAGTCGGCAACACCAACTGACGGAAGAGCTGGGCATGAATAGCCTGAAGAATCTGAATCTGAAATGTCGCCACTAGCCTTGGTAACATTCAACTCTGAAGCTTGAATAGCTTTCACCTTATTCTTCCCGGCTTGTAATTTTGGGCATTCGGCTTTCCAATGTCCATCCTCTCTACAAAGGGCGCACTGATTCCTACCAACTACAAGGTGCCCCCCTCTAGACTGCGACATCCTACCACGGTTTGGACTTCTAGCTCTTGCAACCAATGCCCCTGCAACCGGCTCAATGGAAGTCTTCTTGTCCTTCTTTCTAAGTTGATAATTCACAAGAGCCGCGGTGACCTCACTATACGAAAGAGATGTCTTCCCATTAATAAGAGTGAGGACGAATGTCTCATATTCCTCGTCGGGCAAGGAACTCAATAACAACAATGTCTTATCCTCATCTTCAACCATAACATCTACATTCGCCAAATCTGCAAGTAGCTTCGTGTAGTGGTTCATGTGATCACTAATGGATGTCCCCTTCTTTAATTGGAAGCGATAAAGCCTCCTCTTCAAATGCAAGCGATTTTCGACGCTTTTCGTCAAATACTTGCCCTCTAGGACTTCCCAAATCTTCTTTACCGAAGTCTCATTCATCACACCATATTTTAGATCTTGAGTAAGACAAGAACTAATCACACCACACGCCATTCTATTCATTTTCTTCCAAACCTTCTCATCAATGTCGTCCGGTTTCCCGTCCAACTCCAACGTATCTCCCAAATTTTGCGCATTTAGTGTATCTAAGACTTCGCATCTCTAAAGTCCAAAATTATTTATGTCATCGAACTTCTCCACATCTATCTTCATAGAATGGATATTCAAACTTTGGACGGTCTTCAAACTAGAAGAACCCTCCCTACTTTTATCTTTTCCGGCCATATATCTCAAAGCACCCAATAAACAATTGCGGAACAAACAAGAAATAGATCCAACTTGAAAAAGATAGAAACTTTACCACAAAGATCTCACTTTTATCACCAATCGAAGCTCTAGATGAACTTCCCAACTAAGCTACACCTCCAAAAAGCCCAAGCGTTTCCCGGAGCTTTGATACCACTTGTTGGAGAGAAACCCCTATGCCGAGATCCAACCAAATAGCCGAGAGAAGATAAACAACACACCAAAGAAAGCACAAACACAAGATACACCAGATTTTACGTGGTTCGGCGAGATGCCTACGTCCACGGGACAAGGAAGGAGGAGTTTTCACTATTAGAAATCAAGAGGAACAAACTAGGGTTACAAATCTCACAAAAAACCCCTCAACAATCACTCTTGATCTCTCCCAAATACTCCAACAATAGAAGCCCAAGAAATCCCCCACAATGGCTGCTAAAACCCTCTTGCCTAACCCTAGAACCGTGACTTTGGGTATTTATAGAAAACCCAAATGAAACGGGTCTGCAAACAGAACCAGCCCAAAACCTCTGCGGCGGTCGAACCGTTGGCGGTCGACCGCGATCCATTCACGGTCCAACCGCCACGGTGGACCGCTCTCTCCCAGAACACCTCAAATCCAGAAACTTCTTGCGATCGAAACGTCACGGTTTGACCGCAACAGGTCCAGACGCACAGTGAACGCCTGTACAAGGCGAACGCGGTCGCCGGCCAGAATCACCCGCGGTCGACCGCTCAGAATCCCGCGGTCGACCGCCAGCCTGCCAAACAGCTATTCTGAGCCATCAACTGCCAATCCTACAGTAAGATGATCAGTTCACATGTTTTTCGGCTAAAAACATAAATAAGTTTGATATTACAAACTTGTTAGCTAGTAAATGTACTAATAAAAAAAATTTAAATATGATAAGTAGTAATTTTGATAAACATAAATTTTTTTTTTTATGTAAATTATTTTTTCCTGACAATCATTAACCAGCGGCACCTATAGTGTGAGTGGAGAAACATGAATGTGGTTTGTGTACTTGTATAAAGCACTGGCTCTTGCTTTCATTTGTTACAACCCAATATAGTTGGTAGAGCTCGTCATTGCTTCCAAGAAAAGGTCCTTACAGGCCTGCAGGCTTTGTTGGCTTCCCCCGATTGTGTGCATATCTTATCTTACAAGGTAGGGAAAAACAACGAGCGAAAGGTCTAAGGATGTGTTTGGCAATCAACTAAAAACTAGATCAGGTTCAACCCTGACCGAGTTTTACTATAAACCAATTTAACATTGGACCACTGCTCCTTGATCCAACACTAAATTAGTTTTATGGTCTCTTTTTGGCCTAAGAAACACTGGGTGAGGCTAGAGCCGATCTCGTTTTTTCCCAATCAAAAGCATACTAAAAAACTGGGCCAAGTTTAGTTCTGACCCAGTTTTAGGAGTTTACCAAACACATCTAATATTCTCTTAAAACTTTTCTATGAATTGCTTAAAATTTTCTGATTGTCGAGAATGCCTATAATTATGAGGTGGATAAATAAAATTGATTGATACAATGGACCCCATAATTAAGTGGGCTTTTACACAATTTAATTTATTAATATAATACATGGGTCCATAAAGTGAAAGGAAGCTTATTGGTAAGTCGTAGACACCCTTTATGATATTGGATATAGAGGATCACATGGTCCTTAATAAAAAGGTTGTTTGGTTGGCCCTGTATTAAACAAACTGATTTTGTTTCGGACCTAGGGGAAGATGGTTCAAAACAAAAAAGCATTTAAATGCCAATTTTGATCTTAAAAAATTGGGCCAATATTAATCTAAGTTTGTCCAAATAAATTTTTTTCTCAAACAGGTTTGAACCTGGACCCATTTGAAGAATTGTCAAAGACGCCCTAAAGGCCAATATAACTTAAACTTTAATAAAAAAAGTTAGATTTGATAAATAGCCCTGTCACCTCTAAAATAATTAACTTAACAAGAGGGACGGAATTGCAAGTACCCCAATGATACGAGGGACCTATAATGTATTCAGCGATTGGAGGGACTAAGTTCAAGTTAAGGAATATAATCAGGGACCAACATGAAAGAAACCCAAGAAAGTAATCCATAACCCTACAACGCTAGTCATGGTGACGGGTTATCAAGGGACTCCATGTTGGCCAAATGTATATAAATTACCATGATTTTGATAAGGCTAAATATTATAAAACACCCTTAACTTTGGAGAATTATCAAAGCCCCTTAACGTTCAAATTATCATAACCCCCCAAGCTTAATTAGGGCTTATTAGAAAATCCCTTTAACTTTGAGATTAGGGGGATTTTCTGATAAAATCTCAAAGTGTAAAACAGTTTTCTAATAAAATTTGGAAGCTAAAGAAGGATTTTGTAATAATCTCTACAGAGGTGTATTCTGATATTTAGAAGTTAATTAAAAGGGTTTTTTTCAATTTCTTTCTTTGCAAAGTTGGTGTTTGGGCTGAAGTAGTAATGCGAAGCTTGTCCTGCATTTTGGATTCAAACTAAGACAACGTAGTTACGTAGGGACCATTTAATAACAACGTGACAGAAAGCACCCTGGTTTGGTTACAACAATGCACTACTGTATATTTTGATAATTAAAAACAGTACTTTTACGCTACTTCATTTATTGTGTTCTCATTTTGTTTCTCTAGATTCCCCTCTATATTTTACCTGTAATATATAATTGCATTCTACTTTTGTTATGTGTTTCTGTGGTAAATCATGTTTAAGAAATGGATATTGTAGAAACCAACAAGCTTAGATCAGATGGTAGCTATTTCTTGAATCCTAGAAATATTGGTTTTAATTTTTCGTTTATTAAATTGATCATGCATGTATCCCTAATCCCTTTTCGGTTTTTTTAACAGATGGTAGCTATTTCTAGAACCAAGGGTTGTAGTCTCTATAAAATGACTCTATTTTAAAGATGGTTTCTAGAGGGAAAACCATTAGATTTAAATTACCATCAATTAGTAAATGTTGGATTCTTTTATAGAAAGCAGAATGAGAACAACTTAATCTTCATAATCATTTTCCTACTAATCTTCATAATGTTTTTTTTTCTTATCCTTTGCATCTATATTTTTGATCAAATGATTGTCCCAACAATTGTATAACTTTGTTAGTTTTAGTTTGTTATTATAGGATACAAAATAAATTGTGGGCTATTATATGCTGCTCCATGATTTTTAGATGACATGTGAAAGTCATTCGCATTGAGTAGCTTAATATGTTTTAGGAAAATGGTAAAGGCACACCCCCAGGCACAGCTTGTGCCACACCCCCTCTCTCAGCTACAGTGCACGGGGCCCACACATGGGATAAAATATCCTATGTGTGAGCCCCGTGCACTGTAGCTGAGAGAGGGGGTGTGGAACAAAATGTGCCTTTAGTGCCACCCTATGTTTTAGATCATGTCTAGTAATTTTGATGTATCATATCTGCAATATAACAGTGAAGACTGAAGTTCACCATAAATGAGAGTACCAAATTCGGTTTATTCTGAAATAAAAGTAGATACCCGATAATAACTCATTTTAAAAAAGTAACCGCTACAGATCCCCGCAAAATAAAATAAATAAATAAATAAATCATACTCCCTTTAAAAGTACGAGTTTGGGAAAAAAATTTCATGGTTAATATTACCCTTAACTTTTTAAAATATTACATTGTTATCCTAATCTATTCTAATTATTCTATCTTCTTATTTAAAATATTACATTGAAAATTATAAATTTTACTTATTTCAATTCAGTGAGAAATCTGAAAAATATATGCTAGCGAGAAACTAAAATTTTTTTGACTTTGGAGAAAATATCTTGTAAGTTTTGAAAATTACAAAAATACCCCTAAAATTTTAAAATTTATAAAAAACACCTTAAAAATTTTAAACCTATAAACACACTAAAAACCTACAAATAACACAAACAACCCCCGAAAATTTATGAAATTTACAATAAACACACAACTTTTTACAAATTACAAAATAAAACCCTTAAAATTATAAAATTTACAAAAATTCTGATAATTTCTAACCTAACAGTGCATTAAAAACATAGGAATTACAAATATCCCCTATATAATTTATAATTTATACAAAACACCCTTAAAGTTTTAAAAATTACAAACAAACTATTAAAATTTAAATTTTACAAAAGCACCCTGAGAATTTTAAACTCATTAGTAAATTAAAAGCATAGGAATTATAAATAGTCTATAAATAATTTATAATCTGTAGAAAAGGCCCATAAGTTTAAAAAATTGCAAATAGCCCCTAAATTTTATAATTTATAAAAAAACACCATGAGAATTTCTAACATATAGTTATTAAAATGAATATGCAAAATTACTAAGAACCCCTAAAAAATTAAAATTTTACAAAAAATATCATACACCCTTTAAAAGTATAGGTTTAGGAAAAACTTTTCATTGTCAATATTATCCATAACATTTTTTAAAAGAACATAACTAATTAAAAATCTATTAAATTTGAAATTTAGTACATTACAAATTACCCCTACAAAGTTTAAAATTTTTTAATGATTTTTTGTAATTCCTTAATTTCAATGTAATATTTAATAGTTTTGCATATTTATAAATTACAAGATTTTAGGGTGTTTTCTATAATTTTTAAAACTTTTGAGGGTGTTTATTTTGTAGTTTTCTAAATCTTCATTGTGTTTTTAGTGTAATGCATAGATACTTCAATAAATAATGATATTGAAGAGTAAGTTATTCTTAATAGTGTAATGCATAGATACTTCAATAAATAATGATATTGAAGAGTAAGTTATTCTTAAGATTATTAGGCTATAGTTAAGTGTGCACATCACTATTCCTAGGCAGTATAATTTATATATGTAAAAATTTTCAAACAATCTATATAGTGGTTAAAAAGATTTTGACTTTAATGTACTATTTTTATAAATTATATTTAATGTGACCCCAACTGAGTTTGACTGTGGTCATCATAATTTTAATATGTTTGATTGATTGACTATATATGTATATTGATCATAAATTACTTTACTTTCTCACATGAGCTAATATTTGGCGGTTAATAATTTAAATTATTATTTTTAAATTTAATATAAAGAGGAGCTCTAATAACATTTATTTATTTACCTACAGGATAATCCAATCTCAATTCCTTTTTTTTGCTTGAGATTTATTATATAGTTACGAGTATTAAATTAGTAACTAAAATAATAATTATTTATGCTTAAATTAGGATGATTGTAGTTGGTCACTCGCTATGAAATTTTCATGAAGATATACACCTTACTTTCTATAATTATTTTAACTACCCATGTATATTTTATAAATTAGTTATTAATTTGACATATTAAATTACTTTTTCTTTGAAAAAATTTCTTCTTTGACTTTTGGATCGTGTAATCACTATATCATCATTCTAGCGTAGAAAAAACCTCACTCTAAATGGTTTCAAGCTAATGTTTGAGTTAAACTGAAGTATATACTGTTGCTACTATGTGTATATATTTTTTAAGAAAATAATGTCAACATTTTAAAAATAGAAAAAAATATTCTAACATTTGATATTATAAAAACTAAATATAGTCAATTGAGTGATTAGTAAAAGAGAACTTACATCAGAAAAGCGTGAATAATAAGATAAAGAGGAAGGATGCTGATATTGCCAACAGTACTACAAATAGCAAACTACAATGTAAAGTTAACCTATTTTGTGGAGACCACCTACTGACTATAAGCATTGAGGTTTCTATATATATATTTTATAATTTATTAAAAATGTTCATATAATCTTATATAATAAAATTGATTCGGTACTGAATAATAATATCATTATAATAATATTCTTATCAGGGGAAATTCTTCATGAACCAATATGTTCTTTACAATATATAAGCTATACACTCCAAATTCTTGGGTCTTTACAGAGCCAAAAAGTTTAAATACGAGTCTCTAACATGTTGTTCTTATAACAGCAAAATCCACTTAGCAACTGTGAATATTTCAGATGAGTTATATGTCTTATATACAATATAATTGCCCCAGGCAAATGAATTATAATAGCATTTTTTATTCACATCGTTTGGGGTAAGATTTGATAGGGATATTGTATTAAAGAATTTTTTTTATATTTAGAGCTCATGAAGAAATATATCATAATCTCCCTGCTCTAATTTCGCAAGAAAAAATTTATTTATACTTTCAGTTTTACTTCTATGGTACAGAGAATGAGCTATAAAATTGAATGAGATTATTTTATAATATAAATATGAGTGAAATCACAACTAAAAGTTAACGTGAATATGAGTCAAACCACAACTAAAAGTTTAACGAACATATTGCAAGTAAATTCATATACAATATTCCTTTGTGAATTGAATGATCACCCATCTTTTGAAGACTTCAAGATACTAATAAATAGAGATGTTGTACTAGATTAATTTGTTTATAACTCACAAATAGTAGATCACGTGGCCACAATCTGGGTTGAAGGAAACAATGACAATATTTTATTTGAGAGAAAGATTATTAAGTTGATGATCAATCTCACAAAAAACTTTATTTTTTTTACTTTTTTTATCAATTTAAATAATCATGATATTCAATTATGCATCTCAACTAGTAAATAAAAAGATAGAGTTTTAAAAACCCAGGGTGAGAAATACCAGAAATACCTAGCGAGGCAGATGCAATGAACGCGCGACATGCACGTCCACGTGGCACACCGACATGGCTCGGTGCCCGAAGCTCCCCATTCTTTCTCTCTCCTCCTTTACAAACAGGAGAGAGAAAAGAGATAAGAATTATGAGAACAACAGCTCCCTCATTAATGCTCCCCTTTGCTTTCCTAATCCTCGGTCAAACTTCCTCCTCTCTCTCTCTCTCTCTCTCTGGGTGCTTTCCCTCTCTTGTTTTATTTCACAGAGTATCAGTTCTCTTGTTCCTCTTTTTGGCTCTTTCGCTCTGATACCTCTCTCTCTCTCTTCAACTGGATACCTATCCTTTCTATTTTCTTCATCTGTTGGTGTAGGTTGAGAGTAGGAGAACAGAGGAACACCAATCATTGGTATGTTAATTATGTGCCTATTGATTGCTCTGCGACTAGATTTTTTTTTTATGGTCTATTTGAAGGTTTTGATTTGTTTGCTGACATGGGTTTTCTCTTTTAAATGGGGGTTTTAACTCAAATTTGTGACTTTGCGTTGTACGCGAATTTAATAATAGGACTTGATTTCGGTTCATTTTTTTTCTGTATTTCTAGGATTCGGGGGGTGATTTGGTGATTTGGGTTTGTTTTATTTTGTTGATTTTTGGGGTTTTACGTGTCATTGGGATGTTTTCGGTTTATTTCAAGGAGTTGGATTGTTTTTTTAGTTGGGTTTTCTTTGTTTTGGTCGGAAGATGATCCCAAGTTGGAGCTTTTTCTCTTTTTTTTTTCCTTTTCTTTTCCCTGTACTTTTATGGTTTGTTACAGAAATCGGGGCGGTCATGAATGGATTTGGCTACCTTGCAGCTGTTCCTCTGTAATTGAAAGATTTTGTTTTGGGGATTTGGGGTGCCCTTTATTTTTATTTATTTATATTTTTATTTATTTATTTGCCCACATTGTGTTTAATATCTATGGGAGTGTATTTAGATTTATTACATTTTTAGTGGGCTTAATTCCTGCTTGTTTCCAATTCCAATTGATGAGATACTAGACTCTTTCTTTTATCTCCTTCATTTAAATGTCTTTTGATCTTTTGATTGAGGGGGTCGTTTCTCCTTGTCTCAATACTTGAATTGTACAGACATTTTCTAATTTCCACCATTGCGATTTGTTTATTGCATGTTTTTTTTTCGCTGTATGCCCGTTGTGATTATCTTTCCGCAGCATCCCCCCCCCCCCCCCCCCGTTCTCCAATCTATAGTCTTGGAGATTTGGGTTCGTTTTATTGTTTTATTTTCTGGGATTTGTGAGGTTGTGTTTTAATCATATATATCGTGGAAGGGATTTGCATTGGTTCCTCTTTTGTGTGTTGTGGCGTGTACTGATGATTTGTAATGAGATCTGAGATCCTCTTTGCTTTGGTGTTTAGCTTCCTCCAAAATACTTTTGCTTTGTTATGTCTTCCTTCATTTTAATGCCTTAAGCTTGTAACAGATGTTCCTTCTGCTGCAAGAATTGGGCTTGTGTGCGTCTCTCTTTCCATCCCCATTTTAGATTGAAGTTGCTGTTTTTTCCCCGCTTCTTAGATCAAAACAAGAGTTCCTGTCTAATTTTGGGAAAGGGCTGGACCATAATCTTAAAGCATGGATGAGAAAATGACAATCATTGAGGATTGGGCACCTCTAAATCCCAGTCCAAGGACCTTTATGGCAAATTTTTTGAATGAAGAATTCAATTCAAAATCATTCCCTGATCTTTCGGCCGAAAATCGCAGTGAGAAGCCCTTGTCCCAATCTGAAAGCCAGAAAGTGTCGATGATTTCCAAGGAAGAAAGCAATGAGAATGAATTCAATTTCTGCACTAATATGTCGATAGAATCGAGCTTGTTCGATGGTAGAAAGTCAAGCTCAAAAGGGGGGCTTGCTCAGAGGATTGCAAGATCTGGATTTAATGCTCCGACAATTAATACTGCTCGTATTAAGTCTGCAAATATGAGTTCTTCACCTTCGGAAGTTCGATCTCCATATCTAACAATTCCTCCAGGTCTCAGTCCAACAACGTTGCTGGATTCTCCAGTTTTCCTTTCCAATTCTATGGTAAGATTTTTATCAGTGAAAGTGTGCTGTTCTTTTTTATAGAAGTTTTCTATCCTATGGCTGGTAATCTAATTCTACATGCTTTTCGAACGTGTATCTTAGCTTATAGAATAATATCTGAAGCATTAACCGTAGGAATAGACAATGAAGTGGATCTTGCAGTGGTTCATATCTAACTGTATTAGTTACTGTCGACACAATTCTTGTGACATTTGATGTTCTAGCCAGTATCATGAATAAAGTTGTTGCTTTAGTATTATCAGAGGTGAATTTTTTGTGAGTAATATTCGTATCAGTAGCTCTTGTTCAAGATTTTTAGAAGAATGTGTGATTTATGAGCCTAATGGTATTCTTCACCTTGTATATTTTATAATTTAGTTCTTTTAAAAAAAAAGTTCAATCCACTACATAATTTGATTTGTGCAAAATTAATATTGGTGAGCAGCTACCATTTCATGTTCATGCAAGTTACAACATTGAACCTAGCCCTCTGAAAAGTATAAAGTCATCTTATTGGGCCATTTTGAATTGTGTTGATTAAATTATGCACTATCGTTAAGTATATGAATTGTAAGGAGCATTTTGTGTTTGCTATTGAGTTCTAGTATATGTGGCAGCTCCTTAAATTGTTTTTTTCCCCTTCTGAGATATCTGCTAACCTCCTGATGAAGTGACCTGATATTGCTCTATGTTTATATTTTTGTTATAGCAGAATATATTAGATACTTAACATTACTCAAGTTTTCGTCTTTAATATTTTCACAGGCTCAGCCATCTCCAACTACAGGCAAACTTTCATTTTCAGGCAACGAGTCAGCAGATCCAGATAAAAGTAAAGATAACCTCCCTGAAGACGTTGCATTTGGAGGATTTGCCTTCAAACCTCCTCGTAATGCATCATCGTCCTCATACTTCTCAAGCATGGAAACAAAGGTAATTGCTTGTTTTGTCAGCATTTGTTATTTACTACAGAATCTTTTTCAACCATTAATCACCTCAATCCTTGCAGAGTAGTGACCTCTCTTTCCAAAAGCATTTCAACATCCCGGCTAGTGTCTCAGAATCATCAGATACAAAAGCTTGTGCAGATGATAACTCAATTTGCCTGAGGCCGACAGACTCCTTTGTTGGTAATGAAAACTCCTCACCTCTCGAGGACCAGCCAGAAGGAGAAGCAGACACAAAGGCGGAATTTTCCTCATCAGCTGTTGCTGCACCAGCTGAAGATGGATACAATTGGAGAAAGTATGGACAAAAACATGTGAAAGGGAGCGAGTACCCACGTAGCTATTACAAATGCACTCACCCGAGTTGCCCAGTAAAGAAGAAGGTCGAGCGATCTCATGAAGGCCACATTACTGAGATAATATATAAAGGTGCACATAACCATGAGAAGCCTCTCCCCAATCGTCGGTCTGGAGTGCCATCATCTCACCCCTTCAGTGATTCACAGATGGAAGCAAACTTTGATGGTAAAATGCCTGTGTGGGCAGAAAATACTACCACGTCTTCTTCAATTGCTGCTGAGTTTGGTGATCAAACCCAAGATGGGTCTCGGTTTGGATCCCCAGAGGCCGTTGAAGTCTCTTCAACTGTTTCTAATGGCGAGGAAGAGGAGGAACAGGTGACTCATGGCAGTGTCTCAATTGGGGGTGATGTTGAGGGAGATGAGACCGAGTCTAAAAGAAGGTTATTTTCTCTTCAAGTTCTGTGCAGTTGTTATTATCATCATATAACTTGATCCTGATTTGAAGGAATTACTAATATTGATTCAGGAAGCTGGACGCTTGTGCTGTGGAAATGAGCACTGCTTCAAGGGCAGTTCGTGAACCAAGGGTTGTGGTTCAAACGACGAGTGAGGTTGATATCCTCGACGATGGGTATAGATGGCGCAAATATGGACAGAAAGTAGTCAAAGGAAATCCAAATCCGAGGTATGTAGCACTTCTTGAATTTGTATTCTCTTGGCTTACTGCAATCAACAACATGCCATTATTCTTTTAATTTCCAGAAAATATCTTTTGAACCATCTGCTGAGGATCAACTTATCTATGTTTGTCACGAATTTCATGAATTATCATAAGCTAAGGATGAATTTGCTTCTCATAATTAATTGGTACCACCTCAGTTTGTTTATTGCTTCTCCTGGTTTTTCCTGCATTTGCTGAATTTTCAATAGAAATTAAAAATTGAAAACACATTTCATATATCAAATTGGATTCAAATTAAGTCATCTCTACACTTCCTAATAGTTTGAAGTGTTTAAACTTTTACATTGAATTGGATCCATTTATAGGTATTAGGATCGGTAATCTTGAGGACAAATCCGTTGATCTTGAGGACAAACTTTCTTTTACATTGTTCTACGTTAATTTTAGGGAAGATGGCCTTTTGTTTTTTGGGATAGAACAAGAGGGTTATTCTTGCTAATAAACAAAGCAAATTCCTTTTAACAGAAGCTATTACAAGTGCACGAACCCTGGGTGCACAGTTCGAAAGCATGTAGAAAGGGCATCGCACGACCTCAAGTCAGTGATCACAACCTACGAAGGAAAGCACAACCACGACGTCCCTGCAGCAAGAAACAGCGGCAGC
>NC_033798.1:90903955-90933274 GCF_001876935.1 Asparagus officinalis
GGCAGCCATTCTAGCTCTGTGCCCTCCACTACTTCTGCATCGACCTCAGCAAACCAACCGCATACCCTCCATCGAAGACAAGACCCCACTCAAAACAGTCTAATGAGGTTCAATGGCCCATCACCGTTGAGGACTTTCAACTTGCCTGTAGGAGATCAACCAATTGGATTGGGCCCAGGTTTCTCTTTCGGGATGGGACAACCGGGCCTTGCTGGGCTTGGGCTTGGAGGTTTGGGGGTTTTCGGCTCGATTCAGTCTTATATGGGACAGCAAGGGGGGAGTGTTGGTCAAGGGTTTGTGATACCGAAGGGAGAAGTGGAGGAGGAGTCTGTGGCTGAGTCTGGATTGAATGTTTCGAATGGGATGGCAGCTTATAGTCAGATGGTTGGTGGACTTCCTCTTGGACCTCAGATGTAAATAATGTTATAGGAGAATAGGTTTCTCTGTTCTTTCTATTTGTATACCGGTGTGAAGCATCTTTTACTTGATGCATAGAAGAATATTACTTTCTGTTGCTTTTATCTTTCCTCTTTCTATATAGAGTTAGTGTCTTGTGTGAGAATGAGGTGTTAGAGCATATCCAAGGGATCCTTACAATGTCCCTTAATCTAGGGGGAGTTTTAAGGAAGGGGGAAGTTCTCCTCCAATGGTTCCCCCTTAAAAGTCCTCTTACCCCTTAATTATTCATATTTAGTGTTTTAATTTTATAGATTAAGATTTAATTAAATATATGGTTTATTTATAAATGAATAAATAATTAAATATTAATAACTAAAATTAAATAAATAATTAATTTAAAGTAAGAAATTATCTTATATAATTATTAAATTAATTAATCATATTAAAATTTAATAAATAATTAATTTATATAAATCATGTTAAAAGTATTAATTATACATTAACTATATATTAACTAAATTTAATTAACTATACATTAACTTTATTTAAAAAGAAAATATTAATATAAAATTATAAGGGGAAGGTTAAGGGACTTTAACCTTCCCCTTAATTTGGGGAGGGAGTTAAGGGGTTTGGGTGAAGGGGAAAGTTTTCCGGCCCCTTGGAGCACCTTCCCCTTCATTCTCCCTTAATCTAGCTAAGGGGCCGGATTTTTCCGGCCCCTTGGAGATGCTCTTAGAGCAAGTGCATCAAGCTCCCAGTTGGGAATCCTAGTCAGCAAGCTCTCAAGAACTCTCAAGCATTTTGAAATAAAAAATTATAAAAATAAGCCTTGGGAGCAACTCCTTATTTTATGGAGCTCCAACAAGCTCCTAGTTAGGAGCTCTATCAATATCAAAAAAACCCCTCTTCTATCAAAAAAACCTCACTTCTTTTGCAAAGATACAAAGGCCAAAGACTTTTTCGTAAAAAAAAAATATTTTTTTAAGGCTAGGGTTTAAAAGTAAGGGGGTTTTGTAAAAAAAAATTTTTAATGCTTGGGAGCTCCTAAGAGCAAGGGCAGCAAGCTCTGAAGGAGACTCTCAAGGCTGACGTGGCCATGGAAGTTGGCAGCCCCCCCTCCAGCAAGCTCTGAACCCCTCCCAAGCCCCTCTCCTAAGGCTGACGTGGCCTTGGGGAGCTTGGGAGCTCCCAAGCGATCCACAAATTTGTGGAGCGCTTGGGAGCTCCCAACTGGTAGATATATTAACAAACCCCCCCCAACAAGTTCCTAATTGCAGAACTAACAAAAAAAAAAGGAAATCTGCACAAAAAATCAAACCTTTGCTTGGTTCGACGGAGGTTGCGGGAACTGAAAAAAAGGCGGAGGCGGCGGAGGTTGCGGGAGAGGGCGGGATGTCGTGATTGGCGCTCGGTTGGGGCTTGATTCGAAGATGACGAAGGGTCAGGTGGCGCTCGAACTGGGGACGAAGATTTGAAGAGTTGGGGCAAAATTTGGGGCTTGATTGGCGCTCGGTTGGGGCTTGATTCGAAGATGACGAAGGGTCAGGTGGCGCTCGAACTGGGGACGAAGAATTGGGGATGAAAATTTTTGAGGAGGAAGATTTGAGGAGATGATTTGGGGAGATGAGTTGGGGGCGACAGTGTTTTGATTTGGGGCTACGGGTTTTGATGTAATTTTTTTTTAATTACCTTTCAACTTCGCGTGGAACAAAGAAAAAATACTACCGTTGTGAAAAATTATTACCGTTGATGGGTTGTACGGTTGAGTGAAAATTATTACCGTTGTGTGAAAAAATGACTGTTGAACAGTAACAAAAAACTCTATAAATTCAATTCACTACACAACTCATTCCATACAACTCTCTCATAAAAAAACTCTATATTTTCCTATCAAATTACAAATCTCATGGATCCCTCCCAAAACAACTACTATTCGCATCTCCTTACCGGTGAAGGATCGACCTTATACTCGCCGTTCTATACAGAAGTCGTAGAAGAAGTGTGCAACGGTTAGAAATAAAATACAAGAGGTTTAAATATAATTAAAAGTAATGGATGAAATATTAAAATAGAAGAGGGGTTTTTTTGATATTGTTGGAGCTCCTAACTAGGAGCTTGTTGGAGCTCCATAAAAGAAGGAGTGCCTCTCAAGGTATAATTTGTTAATTTTTTATTTTAAAAAGCTTGAGAGCTCTTGAGAGCATGCTGACTAGGACTCCCAACTGGGAGCTTGCTGCACTTGCTCTAAACGCTCCACAAATTTGTGGAGCGCTTGGGAGCTCCCAAGAGCTCCGGTGGGCCTCACTGGCCACATCAGCCTAGGGAGCCCCTTGGGAGCTTACTGAGAGTTTGTTGGAGGGGGGTTTAAGAGCTCCCACCGTCACGTAGGCCTTGAGAGGGGCGGTGGGAGCTTGGTGCACTTGCTCTTATGGGGGTGCATAGATGTGAGCAAGATAGAAAAATAACCTTCAAAAATATTATATATATATATATATATATAAAGAAAAATGAGTATGTTTGATACCAAATACAAAATTTGTGCTTGGTAGTGATGTGTCATATTTTTATCCATTCCAATTCTCAACCACTCTCCAACTCATGTGAATGTGGGCTCCGATTTCAATGAGTGGTGGGGAATATGTCACCTCACTGCCAAGCATATGTGCCTCGATTTCAATGAGTGGAGGAGAATATTCCACCTCACTACCAAGCATAAAAACTTGTGCTTGGTAGTGAGGTGACATAATCTCATCCACTCATTCAAATGGTTACATATCCCCATGCATTCCTCAACCCATGTGAATGTGGTCCTCCATTTGAATGAGTGGAGGGGATTGTGCCACCTCACTACCAAGCATATTCATATTTCTCATATACAGAGCCGACCTTAAGCTAGGGTCACGAGGGCTACAGCCCGGGGCCCACAGCTGAGGGGGGCACAATATTTTTTTTAAGCCTATGTATATATGTGTATAAAAAAAATTTAAAATAGAAGAAGCAGGTACCTGTCGTTGGAAAATGGAAAGAGAAGCTAATCAGCCTTTATTACTTAAATCTCAATTTTCAAGGAGGAGGTAGTTGTCATTGAAAAGGGAAGTTCCTTTCATTATAGAATATAATATAAAGCAAATCATTAAATCAACAAATATGGAGGATAAAAAGTTCTCGGCCACAGTTTAAAAAAAATAGCTTAGCCACAAAAATTTGAAAAGCCCTCCGACCTTCTTTCTCAGTTCATACACGCAAGCAATTTTTTTAGTGACTCTCCTCTTCTCAATTCATATCACGCAAGCGACTTTCTTTGAAAGTACTTTTTTTTAAAGATAACATATAGAATTTAGATGTATAAATTTTGTAAATTGTAATACATATCTTTTTAATTTTTTCTTATTTATTATTTAATTCAACAGAAACATTGACTGGGATTCTTGATCTTTATAATTGGAAGTTTCAAGTGGAAGAACATATGCTCAAAATCCAGGTTTTATTGTTCTTTGTTCTTTGTTAAGTGTTTATTATAAAAATTAAAAAATGTTTCCTAAGAAGCAACTTTCCAGAAATCTCAAGAGACAAAAAAAAAAGAAAAAATTGATGAAATTGCTCAAAGTTTAAGAGGATCTTTGAATAAATATTTTGTTAAACAAACGAATGCTTCACTTGAAAATTTAGATGAAGATTTACCAAATGAATATGAACACCCAATTCTATTGGAAGAATTAGTAGAAAATGAGAATGATGTGAATGAAGAAATTGGTGATCTAGATGAAAATGAAAACAATGATGAACCTTTCCTTGATGAAAAAGAAAATATTGATGAACCTTGCCATGAAAATGAATGTCCCGAAACAAGATTTGATTTGAATATTTATGATCCACGAGTTTGGGATAATCTTGATGCAAAATTGAGAGATTTACTTGTAGAAAAAGGTCCCTTAAGAGAAACTAATCTCAAATTCCCCATGGACAAACACAATAGACATTTTTCTTTAAATTATTATCTTCGTACGTTACCAAATGAGGAAACTAAGGATCGAAAATGGCTAGTGTACTCAAAGAAGTTGGATAAAGTGTCATGTTTCTGTTGTAAGTTGTTTAAAACAATGAATTCTAGAAGCCAGTTAACTAGTGAAGGAATTAGAGATTGGAAACATCTTGGTGAGAAGCTTAGACAACATGAAAGCAGTATTGAACACCTCACTAACTTGAGGTCTTGTGTTGAATTGCAAATCAAATTAGAAACAAATCAAACAATTGATACAGAATTACAAGAGCTAATCAAGAAAGATACACTACACTGGAAAAATGTTATTGTCAGAATCATTGCTGTTGTGAAATATCTTGTTATACATAATTTGGCTTTTCACGGAACAAATGAAAAAATTTATGAAGATGGTAATGGTAACTTTTTAGGCCTACTTGAAACGATTGCAGAGTTTGATCCAGTAATGCAACACCATTTTCGACTCATTCAAGATTAGAAGATTCATTATCATTATCTTAGCCATAAAATTCAAAATGAGTTGATAGCTATTTAGCATCAAATGTTAAACATGCAATCATTGAAAAAAATAAAAACAACTAAATATTTTTCTGTCATTCTTGATTGTACTCCTGATGCAAGTCACAAAGAACTTTTTCTGTCATTCTTGATTGTACTCCTGATGCAAGTCACAAAGAACAAATGACTTTAATATTGAGGTGTGTAGATGTTTCAAGTACTCCGTCACAAAGAACAAATGACTTTAATATTGAGGTGTGTAGATGTTTCAAGTACTCCAATAAATATAGAAGAATACTTTTTAGAGTTTCTGAATATGGAAGATACATCTGGATTAGGACTTTTTAATGAATTGTAAAATATAATTGAGTCCCTTACACTTAATATTGATGATGTGAGGGGACAAGGTTATGATAATGGCTCTAATATGACCCTTACACTTAATATTGATGATGTGAGGGGACAAGGTTATGATAATGGCTCTAATATGAAAGGAAAAAAATCTAGGTGTACAAAAAAGATTGCTCTAATATGAAAGGAAAAAAATCTAGGTGTACAAAAAAGATTACTTGATATAAATCCTAGAGCATTTTTACATGTCATGTGGTTCTCATTGTCTCAACTTAATAGTTTGTAATATGACCAACTCATGTATTAAAGCAAAATCTTTTTTTTGGAGCATGTCAATGCATATATACGGTATTCTCTAATTCAACAAAGCGATGGAATGTGTTACTTGATTACATAGATGGTTTGACTTTGAAATCATTGTCAACTACACGTTGGGAAAGTCACATTGAAAGTGTCAAAGCAATAAAATCTCAAGCTTCCCAAATTAGGAGCTTTATTTAAATTAATAGAAATTAGTGAAGATGCCAAATTGAGTAGGGATGCTCAAAGTTTAGCATCAGGAGAGCTTTTAAGTTTTGAATTTATATTAAGTTTGGTTATTTGGCATGACATTTTGCATAAGATTAACTTAGTTAGTAAAAAGTTATAATCTGAAGACATGCGTCTTGATGTTGCTGTAAGACAATTAGAAGGACTTGTGTTATTTTTTGAAAACTATAGAATAAATGGGTTTGTTTCTGCCATGATTGATGCTAAACAAATTTCCCTTGATATGGGAATTGAGCCTATATTTCCAAAAAAACATCAAGTTTGTAGAAAAATGCATTTTGATGAGGTTTCCAATAGTGATCGGGAACAACAATCAGCTGAAGAATCATTTAGAACTGATTATTTTCTTGTTATAGTGGATATTGTTCTTGGTCAATTAAAGAGTAGGTTTGAACAATCGTATTATTTTGAATCTATTTTGGGTTTTTATTTGATGCTGCAAAATTGACTTCGCTTGATGATAATGAATTGAAAAGTTTTTGTGTGAATCTTGAAAATGCTTTAAAACATGGTGATGTTTCCGATGTTGATGCAAGAGACTTATTTTCAGAATTACAAGTGTTGCAAGTGATGTTACCAAAAGAAGCATATGAAACAGATAAACCATGGACATCCATTAAAATTCTTGAGTTTGTAAAGAGTGTGGATATGTTTCCTAATGTAATGGTTGCTTATAGGATATTATTGACTATACCTGTGACTGTGACATCTGCTGAAAGAAGTTTTTCTAAATTAAAATGTAATTGAAATCTTACTTGCGGACCACCATGACTCAAGATAGGTTAAATGGATTAGCGATATTATGCATTAAAAAGGATATGTTAGAGAACATTAAATATGATAGTATAATTGCTAAATGGATTAGCGATATTATGCATTAAAAAGGATATGTTAGAGAACATTAAATATGATAGTATAATTGATGATTTTGCATCTAAAAGTGCAACAAAACATTAAATATGATAGTATAATTGATGATTTTGCATCTAAAAGTGCAACAAGAAGACATTTTAAATAATGTTTTGTAGTTGAGATTTCATTGCTATTTTTATTTTGTAGGTACATGTGATGATTCTTTGCTTCAATTAATTGTGGAGGATGAAAAAAAGATTGATCAAATAAAAAAATGCTTATGGAGATTTGGGAGGAAGCATGTAGACTCAAATATGTAGTTTTCGTTTTTTAATGCAATGTTTACAATCCGGGGTACTCTTTTTCTTTCGTTTGGGGTTTTGTCCCATTGAGTTTTCCCCAACCAAGGTTTTAATGAGGTCCCAAAGTGTTTTTCCTTGTCTTTTGTAAAATCTTATAATTTTACTAAAATTAATTAATTGATAATTTATTTGTTTAATTTGTACAAAGAGGCACACTTGAGAAAATTTGCCTTGGGCCTTAGAAAACCCAGGACCGGCTCTGCCTCTTATATATATATATATATATATATATATATATATATGTGTGTGTGTGTGTGTGTGGATTTTTCAGTTGCTCCTTTGTATATGACTGTCTGCTATATTGATACTCTCTGATATATGGTTTTCTGATAAGGAGAGGCGTTATCTGTTTCTTTTTTAAACTACTCTCAGCAGGACAAGTGTTAGTGTGCGAAAAGAGATTTGGGCTACACCCTCATCTTGTGTCAAGCGCTGCACTCATATTTCGCATATGGCTGCCTGCTATCTTGTTAGCCTGCTATCTTGTTAGCGCAGGAGAAAAAATGAGTGCAGCGCTTGTATCAACTGAAGCTCATATTCATCTTGTGCGTTCTCCAATGAAACTATCTAAAAAATGAGTGCGACGCTTATATCAGCTGAAGCTCATATTCGTCTTGTGTGTTCTCCAGTGAAACTATTGCAAGCGAGACCTGGGGTATTGTTTGGCAATTCCAGTAATATTCACGGGTATGTATGTCTTTAGGGGAAGTTGTGGCTACTATCTGGGGCTGCTTTGCTTCAGAGGGAAAATATAATCTGCTTTGTTAATTTCAGCTTGTAGATACGCGTTGGTGAATCGTAAACCTTGGCATTCCCAGGTACATTTGTACAGGTTGTTGGAACGATACATTTTCACTTACCTCTCCACAAAGAGAGAGAAAAAAACCCACAGTAATATGCTATACAGTGTGTTGCAAGTTAGCAACACCTGCAATCAGAGGCCTCAGGCCCTATAGGCTACAAATTTGTTAGCAGGAAATGGAAGCATGCCCCTGTTACTGGGACAATAGGTATCCACATAACTAGATATTTTTCTCTTAAAGCCTGTATTGGTGGTGAGCATACGGATTACGAATCATGTTACAGTGCTGGGGGTCTCGTTAGCCCCTCTTTGTCTTCTATACTTTCACAAATAGATACAAAAACTGTGCAGTCATGATTAGGAAGAACATCAAAAACATCATGGCTATACCTTAAAGATCGAAGATGCTGGAGAGTCTTCCAGTTTGTATTCTATCTTTTCCTACTTTCTTGTACCCGTATTAAATGGAAGCATCCTCTTGTAACGGAATTTTGAGATGCAGCTGCAAGGTAAATATACACCCACTTGGAACTGCCTCTCCTTATCAGGCAGCGCACAACCAATTCTCATGTTGCTGCATCTTGTTAGTGTCCATTTGTAGTAATTTCTGGAAAGTTTTCTCTCCTCTGTTGGTAAATAGTTTTCTTGCGCTCCAATTCCTCACTGCAGACACATTGCATAGTCACATTAATGTCATTAATTTTGTATATGTCACGCAAGAAAATAATAATTATTCTATAAACACATTAATTGATCATTTGCAATTTTGATGACAAGGGACTCTGGGAAGGAGGAGCCATGCGTGTGTGCATGCTGCCTTGACAAAACAGTTATGCACAGGGCTTGAAACGGAACTTAAAGGAGAAGCACACCTACTAATCCTTTTCTTTATAAATGAACATCTAGAGGTGAAGTTAGATGTGAAAGTGAATGGTCAAATGGGAAAAAGGAAACACAGTCTGTTCAGATAGTTGTGAGACTAACGCAAAACATGAAAAGGAAATCACTCTAATTTCTACATATACCATTGAAGTTTGCAAAATAGTAGATGTAAGTGCAGCCACAACAGAAATAGAATATTTCTTTCCTCGAAGACAAAATACATCACATATGGTCAGCTCAAACCTCCAGTAGATATTAAATAAATGTGTCATACAGAAAGAGAGATCACTCTAATTTCTACAGATTAATCATAAAAGTTAGTCACTCAAATCGAATGCAATTATGATAGCAAATCTATCATCTTTTCCCTTCTTCTGGACTTTCCTCTGGTCTAAGAGAATTCGAAAAACGCCAACTAGTATTTTAGAACTATAGCAAGCACTACCAGTTATTATAGTCTCTCAGCTAGGAAATTTCATGGAGACTTGACTTAGATAATGACTGGTTCAGGTATTTGGAAACAACATAGAAATATGTCCTTCAAAGTTAATTGCACAAGGAATTTGGAGGACACTAGAAACTATCAAGTCACAACACAATCTCATAGATTGACAAGAAGCCATCCATCTTTATACTCACTAATAAGATGATCTTAACATAAATATAGTTTTTCGCTGCAAGTACCAATATACTAGCCTAACGAAAAAGTGTAATAGTAGGTCATCAGAGAGAGGCAGGGATGAACAGGCATGAGTGGAGGGACATTCTGATCATAGTTACGTACAAGATTCTTGCTGCTTTTTTTCCGCTTTAAATCGTTGCATTGTTACTTGATTGTCATGAAATCACCAAAAAAGTGAAAGCAGCAACCGCATAAACTGGAAGCATTCAGGATAGCATAGGCCAGCTAAAACCATCCTGTCAATCCATCTCGCATGCTCATACTAGAAAATGTTATGCAAACATATATATGAATTCAAGTAGAATCTGATTTCATAAGTTAGTTATAACGGGATACATGCTCTGGCACTGTCATATTGCAGCACTGTCATATTGCAACTTATAAGCATGAACTAAAAGCTTATATATTATTCCGCCCCATCCTACCCATTCAGTGTTTTAAAAAAATAAAATAAAGGCAGTAGTGCTTTGGCAAGAACTGATGGTTTTGCAGAGCATAGGAACAGGAAGCTGATGCAATACAAAAAAAAAAAAGATAAGCAAGATATCAGTTGACTCTAGCAGATTCATTTTTGACAATGATGCTGAAACCCTAGTTCTTCCTTCAATCGATTCTCTCTTTGACCACTGTACCAAGCACCTCTTTCCTTGACAACTATCCACATATGAGATTACTCTCTATCTTGCAAAATATTCCTCTTATACTATGTCTCAAAGCAACTAAATCAGACTTCCAGCGTTGGCACCTTATGGTGTGTTGCTGGTGGAAAGGGTACTCATATTCCAATTAATTAACAAGCATAAGCACATAAGAAATCACTTCCGGATCATCTTTTGCAATGTCAGATGATGTTATACACGATAAAGCCTAAGACATCACCTAGCTCAACTTATGTGATCTTTTTAATGGTTACATGAGGTGCCATAAGTACTCTATTTTATGCTGCCGAATAGAGGATTTATATCAAGCCTGCAAATCAAGGAGAGAGAAAAAAATCTGCTGATGTCCACATGACAATTATAAGACAACAAAATTATCATTTATTTAACACAATTTACATGCCTGTGCTTCAGATAAAAGGCTTAAACATGAGGCATAAGAGGTTGGATTCTTCTGGTCCAGTATAATAATGAATAGCTGCAAAAAAGGTCATCACGCTAATGGTTTTACATCATGAGTAACTGGAAAAAGGACCAACTATTTCTTACTTCATGAGAAGTTGAAAGTTGAATATGAATGAATCCATGGGTGTGACGGCATGATATGGACACAATACAACATTCTATAGGGGGAAAAAATCCAGATGCTCCAGTTATGTGGAGCTCGAAAAAAAATGAATTGATGGGTGTCTTCAAAAGGTAGTACATAAATGTGGACACGAAAAGAAAAAAATGTAATATATCAAGTAAACCTTTAAGAACATGACCCAACTCCCTGTATACTACTTTTCTTTTTAACATTCCTGATATTATCTGAGCAGATATTATAGGAATTCGCTTATAAATGAAATCTAATTAGCTGTGTGAATTTGGTATTGATGCAACCCAACAAAAGGAACTAAAATATACAACGGAACGAAATGAAAGGACTGGCTTCCAATTTACTTGAATGGCATCATTATAGTTGAATATTACCCAACCATACATACAATGTGATGTATTCTTCATAGAGTAGTTTCTACTTTTTTCATAATATATTTCATATGTGAGAATAAGTATTATTCTTTACATCGTCTATATGACCACGAGCAAAACTCTGTCTCATTATTGCGAACTAACCTGCTTTGCATAGAATGGGAACACTGAACTGGTAAGTGTAGCTTTTTATTTCTTGTTGATTTTTATGTGCTCTCACACAAAGCTGTAAAATTGAAAATAAAAATTAAATGGATGACGCAAAAAATGATTCAAAACCAACACTGACCGAAGATAGCGCCCAATTGATTCATAATGAAGAAGAGCTATAAGTTTACGCTTCCTAGGATGCCCACCACGCTTGACAACTGGTAATTGTTTTACTCCTTTAGCCTCCATAAGCTCCTTTGCCGTTGTCAAATCTGTGTCTGTAAAACAAGTTACAAGTCCACGTTTGCCACCTCGATACTGGAAGCCCCGGGTAAAGTATGATGAAATTGAACATGTATTCACCTGCATAATCTTTTCTATGTTAGAACATTTATGTAATGTAAAAATTGAATTTTGAAAATTCAGAAACTTCAAAGGATGCATAGGGTATAGAAGAAAGAAAGGGAAGATGCATAAATTGTCATAGGCTCCATCCTCCCCTTTTCCGGCAGTAGGTGTGTTAGGAGGGCTCTTTCAATGATTAAGTTCCAGTTGAAGATAATGGTACAGAGATGTAAGGATCTAACTCCCACATAAAGCTCTGAGAAATTCGAATCAAGGTATTGAGCCTAGGAACAAACAAACAAATAAGAAAAAAGAAATGCCCACATGTGCAAGGTCCTACTTCCTCCTTTGGTGTTTCATGTTTGGGATCTTTGGATTATGAATTGCTCCGTTTTGGGGCTCAACATACCAACTGACGAGCTTTATCTGGATGTTTATAGCCTGATCCACAATGTGTTGAAATGGGCCCGCAAATTGACTATGTCAGTACCATAAGGGTATGTTATTCAGTGTAGAAACTCTAGAAAAGAATCCAGAGTACGATCATTACATGTCATCCTGTCCTACCAACCCCAGTAACCTTCCCAACCTATGCACCGTAAGGTGGGAGACATATTAAGTGGCTCACACATACAAAATCCTCGAGTTCTTGAATATCCACATATTAATGGCTACACAAGTGATTTGATTTACACTTTAACTCAATAGTTCATGCTTGCAGCAATAGAGATCTTATGAATTCTTGAAAAGTTTCCTGAACTTGCATGTATGACCTATGAATCTTCCTGAGAGAAAATATTGTTCTCACATATGAAACAGAAGAGAACAAAACAATTATTTGTGGAGACCCCCATAAAACCAACGAGGCTAGCCAACAATTACAGAGCTCAGCCTAAACCAACTCATGGGTCCCAAGGGACATCATCCTAGAGCAAACAGTTACTTGAACCAACATGACTACATTACCAGGCAGATCAAATGCACCTTTAACATTCTCTTAGGGCAGCATACAAGAAAAAATAGGCAACAAAGGGGCTAATCAGGTATGCGATATAACGTGCACAATAAGCTTTTGGTTCATAAATCAAATACTTAACATTGTAGTTGACAGCCAACCAGATGCCCATTGTTCAAGGGATGCAGATCAGATCACAAACTTTAATTGGAAAACTTGAAAAAGGAAGGGAAAAAGTGTAAGAGTAAATACAGGCTAACGTTGTGCATATCTGTAAAATGATGCATCTTCAAATTTATAAAATAGCTCTATAAAAATTGACATAGCACACCAAGTACAAGATTGTATGCAAGAGGTAGGTGGAGAAACCATGATAAAATGCAATAAAATAAAATAAAATAAAATAAAATAAAAAATAAAAACAAAAAAAGAGAGCCCATGAAGAAGTTGAGGGAATGCTAGTGAAATGACAGCTAAGTCAATGTGAGCATGCTAAGGCTAAAAGGGGCGATGAAAAAAATGTCTTGATCTAATATACACACTACACATTAAGATGTATCATGTGAATACTAAGAGACATCAAATGGCAAACTTATGTAATCATGCAAAAGTCTATTCCAGACGCTACGTACATCAAAGATTGCAGAATCCCCAAGATTGAACCCTCTCCTCCTTATGTCACCTAGAGTGAGAATTCCCTCCAGAAAATCTTCAGCATCAACAACAAGGACACAATTCTGCTGTTTATCATGCATGAGATCCATAACCTCTTTCAACATCACAGTCGATGGAACTTTAACAAAATTTGTCGACATGGCTTGAGACACCTGATAATGAAAAAGGTTATAAAAATAAACACCAATTTTGGACCAACTAAATCTGTAGAAAATGATTTAATACCAAACATTATGAACGGTCAATCAAAGTAATCAGAGCCTACAAGTAAAGAAAAGATTAAACCTTTAGGTCATCCAGAAGTGCCTCCTCACTAATTAATCCATAGTGGTGAGCATCATTTTCTAGAACAGAGAGTTCAAGGTCAATTCTACCATCTGGATGTCTCCACATTGCGTCACTTTTATCCTCAGCAGAAAGTGAAGAATAACCACGGGCAGCCTTTGTCTCAACAGCATCATTGGCCTTGGGTTCATTTACTACTGAAGGTACCCATATCGCTAAACCCACAGCACCCTATTGACAAAAGGTCTCCAAAATTACAAGCGGAAAAATAGGTTCATTGCAGTCATCTTTCAGCCATATAAGAAAATCTGAGAACTCAAATAACAGTTTTAAAGCATTTTCCAGTCCATTTGGATTCTATTGTTAGGTGTGAAGATATGCAAAACCTCAAATTTCAATATATATATATATATATATAATTAAAAATTAAAAAAATAGATAATTGAAGTTACACATACAAGCTGTCACGTAAAGTATCACTCATTCTCAAGATAGGTTCAGTATTTCTAAACTTCAATATCAACAACAGTAAATAAATCCAAGATGACTGACTGGTTTCATGATTCATGATCCAAAGAATCTTTGCCATATAAATTACTTATACCTAGTTTGACAAAGAGCTTTCAAGGAAACTCAATGGACGGAAGGTTCTGATACTCGCAATTCAATGTGTAAAAACTGAACCATGACCAATAGATGCTTCTGAAGTATTGAAGGTTGACTCATGATTGATGATTCTATAGAAATGAAGTTTTAGCTGATTTCAGAAAATTCATCGAAAAAGGCAACAAGGAGGATTACCTCACAGGTTAAGAATGAACAAATAATTAAAAAGAAGATAGTCTGTTATTAATTACAAGAAGATATACTCTAAAGCAGAAATACAGGCATTCGCAATTCCAAAATTAAAAGAAACACAGAGAAAGACAAGAAACTAGTTTTCAATTGTCATTTACATGTAAAAGAAATCAAGGGACATAAGGCAGCGATAAACAGTAATGAGATTCCTGATCTAGAAAGAGAATAAAAGAACATGACCACCTATTTTACCAAAATAGGTTAATTAATATCTAACAACCATATTTACTTTTGAACCGAAATTTTATAGGAAAGTAACCGCAAAATGACAAATAAATTATTTCTAAGAAAATAAGAAAAGAAATTATTTCACAAATATTTGATCATGCATATTCACTAATAGCTTATCTAATGAAAACTCATTCCACACATGGTTGAAAGGAAATGAAAATTTTAACAGTCATGTTAATAGCTGTTGTTGAAAATCTCTGTAGAAGAAGAAAATGAATGATTAAACAAGTTCACATTATGTTTCTGCAAAAAGTCTCAGAAAGTTGGTTAGAATTTTTCAGAATTCAGGCAAGATTGTCAAAAAGAAATCAAAGACACAAGTTAATAAAATTTTATAGTAGATACAAGCTTACAAGCTAAGGAAATATATTGACATCAAAACCAAGATAAAATGTAGATGAGCTCAATATTTACCATCAACGGAAGCAAAATTCGGTAGTCCTTTGTAAGCTCAAACAGTAGTAGCACTGAGGTTAATGGAACTGAACAAACTGATGCTAGGGTAGCAGCCATTCCAACCTGCATGTCAAAGAAGCACGTTCATCTTATGCACCCCAAACTTCTACTTATTTTATTTTCATCTGCTTAACAAGATCTTACAAGTGCATAGGCCTGTGGCTGAGCAACAGCAGCATTTCCCGGAATTGCTGAATTTATTAATTCTGCAGCAGAACCTCCAAAGACAGCACCAACTGCAGCACCAATCATTAAGCTTGGAGCATAAAGACCGCCTACAAGTCCAGAACCTTTGCACAGAGCAGTAGCTACAACTTTTGCCCCAGCTAGCTGAGCTAATAGCCAGATACCAGGGGCTGAAGCAGTCTTCCCTGTATGCAGGATCTCTTCAACATTGGTAAAACCCCAGTACAACACTCCAGGATACTTCAGCGCAATCATGCCAGCACCTAAACCACCCAAAGCGGGGCATACAACACCAGGGAGACCAAACCTTTCCTTTATGTATTCAAAGAATTTTGTGAACCAAGTCACCAACCGACTAAAAGCCACACTTACTACCCCGCACAACATACCGAGGATGAGGTACAATGGCAATTCTGAAAGGAAAATAAGATGTTAGACGATGAATCCTGGAATGAAACAGGTCAGAACTAATGCATATAACGCATTCAACAAGAAGAAAAGGTCTCTCAACAAGCATTCTTTTCTGCTAGCATGCTTATCAATTTTCAGTCAAACTGTTTTATCAACAGATGGAAGGGCTATGGGCGTCCATATGCATTCAGCCAGATGAAACTCTAGGTCTATTTACAGATTTCAGTTAGACAAACTAGGATGCAGGAGGGAACAAACAGGGTGATTTCATTTTGACATCAAAATCCGCTAGTTTTTCGCCTATTAGATCATCAACTTTCAATCTGATTATCCAAATATAAACCTCCGTTTTCTAAACTGAAATTTTGTACTCTCTGATGATATATAAAAAAAAGATAAGACAGCCTAAAAAGACAACATTTCCAATGCTTTCGGCATTTAGTCATGCGCACGTTGTGGGATGTGGGGATTAATTCTTCAACTTCATATCTTTTATAATATTCCCTCAAAACACCAAAACGTCAGACTACACAGATGCATAGAGCATTACAGATGGCAGGCAAAGACACACTTCGGAATTATAAGGATCTTTCCATCTAAATACTAAAAAGCATAACCTAATAATAGAACACACTGTTATTAAAAAGGAGTCAGCACTGATTAAAAAATCATTTATAGAATTATAGCAGGAGAGAACTTTTATCAGATTCCTAACAGGTACCAAAATGTTAAACAGAACTATGTATTAATGTAACCTTCACAATATTAATCTGGAGAATAAGATAAAATACCGGCAGCAGATTTTAGATCATACGTCGGCACAATAAAAGCTGGCCTTTCACCGAGTAAAACATTTGAGACAGTAGATGATATAACAGATGCCAAAATTATCATAGCAGTGGTAAATGGAGGTGAGTTTTCTGCTCTAAGTGGCCTCAATACAGTTTCAATGGCAAAGAAACACCCAGCAACAGCAGCATTAAACCCTGAAAATCCATAGCATAGCACAACAGTTTTAAGTTAGTATTTCTTGGGAATAAATGAGAGCTTATGAAAAGAATGAGTCAAGAAATAAAGAAGTAAATAGAATATGCTTGCTGAAAGGATCTTAGGGTGCTGTTTTATAAATACAAATTGAATAAGGTACCTTAGGCTCTGAGAACATAGAAGAAAATTAAAGCTTTAGCTGATAAAATAAAACGGCAAAAATAAATTCTAAAAATATTCAAAGTAGATCTAAGGCCTATCTTTCAGCCTGAAACATAACTTTGCATAATACTCAATGTTCAAAATGTAGTTTTCAAAGTAACTAAGGTTCTAGTACAACTATACAAGAAAGAAAATTGGTACATTCTGTGATAAGAGCAAAATTGAATCCATATGCTGTTGAATTCTATTATTGGATCATTTTGCTTTCCCTGGAATACTTTTCTTTTTATTTTAATTTTTAATAAAGATAATAGGAATGTTTAGCCAACATTTTAGTGAGAAGGTTGATGAATATTAAAGTGATGTCAACTAATAACTGTATATAGTTCATCAGATAACATTCTAAAAGGTTTCACACTGTCAGAAATAGTAATGCAGATATTTCAAAAATTAATAATCAATGGGTGACTTCCGTCTACCTTACTGCAAGAGAAAATAAAATCACTCGACAAGCGAGTAAAAAAAAGACACCTTCATAATTTTGAAAGTATATGATGCCAAACCAGAAACAAAGTGATAGATAAAAGAGAAAGCACTTGATTAAAAAAAAGAAGGAAAAGGAAAGGTGAAAGACTAGTTAAGAACAACAAACATCCCAGGAGGAAAAGGGAGAAAAACGATGATAACTCTTGACTTATGAGTGCAGATTATGGAACAAACAATGTAAGATGAGCATCGGTTGACAGTGTTAGCCATATTGTGAAGAAAAACCAGGTACATAGATAATAGATTACATGGAGTATAAAGAGAAACTTAAAAAGGAGTCATGTCATTACTCTTTTCCAACATGTTAGCTATATAGCAACGATCTATAATAATAGGTATATACTCCAGTATGTATTTGCCATTATAAGGCTTGATGTTTCATGAGCAACCCACAAACAGCACATGGTGATATTGTGATTCGCTAGTGTTCTGTTTGCTCTGGTTACAGAGATGCAAGCAAGCCACATGCATACATAGCATCTATGCAAGCCATGGGCATAGGCACATATATTTAATATATACAGCATCTCATATATATTTTTCACAAAATCATGTATGTGTATAAAACTGAAACCATACAGACACACTTTGTCTTATATGTTTATGGAGTAGGGAATAAGAACTTGTATTCAGTTAACACCTGCCTCATCACTATTTCAACAATTTCTAGTTTCTAGTTCTATGATGTGACAAACAGAGTATTAAATAATTCTGGATGGTGTGTTTCTAAAGAAAAGCTAGTAGCCAAATTACTGTGAGAAAGGCATTAATTAATTTTAGATTTAAAGTAGAGTCTTTAGTCAACCCTAGACACAGACAAACATACAGACACATACACTTCCCTCTATCCAATATTTTGATCACTACTTATCTATTTAACAGAATAACATGTAACCAGGTTTACGAGCTTTAAAGGCGGAACTAGGACAAGTGGGTATCAGATTGAACATAGGGCAAACAAAAAGTAAATAGATACTTATCAATAAACAGGTGATTTTTATAGGATAAGGAATACCGAGGAGAATATCAATAAACAGGTGATTTTTATAGGATAAGGAATACCGAGGAGAATGATTTCTTTTGAAAATATTGCTTTACTAAAAGAATGACTATTTATCACGGTACTTTTCCATAATAGTTGACATGCATTAAATTCTCTTTAGTCATTTCCGTCATGCAATAGACTAAGGTTACCTACTGTATGCGTGTCATTCAGCCTTGTCCTTCAATATTTAATTATTTATAATATTAAGTTAACTATTACTCAATACCATATCGCAACCATTATGCTAACAGCCCATGTAACATAACAATAAACAAATGATACCTGAAGCAATTCCAGCAGCTGAACCAGCTGCAACGAGAGCAATCCTCCTCTCTCGATTGTTCTCCATCATCTCCGAGCAACCAATTGCACATGATTTGCCAATGTCAACACTTGGACCCTCAGGACCTAAGGAGCAACCAGTACCTAAAGTCACAGCAGCTTGGATGGCCTTTATCGTAGGGAAAATTCCTGCCAACAAGTCAATACTTTGCCTTTGTGAGGATCTTGACTGCCTTATCTGCTCAAAGATTTCAACTAATCCGTGCATCATCCCTACTACCACTCCTCCTGTCACGGGAATTAAAAGTATCCTGTGCCAAGTGTCTGCCAGTCTTTGTAATCGGAGCCAAGCAGCACCCTCATTCGGGGTACCTGCCCAAGCCCATTCATGGATTACATGAACCTAAATCAAATCAAAGATGTAGATGATCAGAGAAATGTAGTTGAGTGAATTCTATCAAAAAACCATTACAAACTCTCACGTAATCTAGGTTCTAGGAAATGGTGGATGCTGAAAAGTATCAATCCATGCCTTAAAAAGTGTAAAGAGATATTAAAGGAAAAGTGGTATCGTAACAATTAATATATGGATAGGGAGATCCAAAAAATGTCAGCATTCGGACATCGTCTATGTTAGTGCATAATAATCAATGGGACCACATAAAGTTTATTAAAATAAAATTACAAAGAAGTACAAAAATAAGAACAATCAAACAAATTTATTATTAATATACAAAATTCAGCAACTCACATTGAAACCAGCAAGACCAACAATCGACAGGTGTCCTCAACTGAAACGTCTGATTTCAATGTAAACATAAAATATCAAAAGCATAAGCCAAATAGGTTAGCAGAAACATGCAAGCAATTGCCAGGTAGGTAACTTCCAGTTTGCACGCTTCACACCAAATGCAACACAAGTTCTTTTATTAAAGTAAAAATATTAAAAAGAATCCCATCACCCTAACAACTTGAGAAGCATTAGGATCCTACTCCACTGAATGCATTTCTTGTAATTTCTATTCGTTCGCTTGAATAATCTACTAATTGCATCATTTTTTGGGCCCTAGAAAATATACTAGTTCATGCTAAAAGCAGGGATACATACAACAGCGGTGAAGACTTTATCCAGACAACGGGTCAGCTGCATGAATACTTTTCCTCCACTCAGGAGTCAGAAAGATACATGCAACAGGAGTTGGAAAGATACATACAACAGCAGTGAAGCCTTTATCCAGACAATGGGTCAGCTGCCTGAATATTTTTCCTCCATTCAGCTTCACTAGGGGTCATCTTTCGACATCTTAGTTATATAAATTTATTTTTAATTGACTACATATCAGTATCCGCTTACTTCCGGTCCTCATTTCTCCACTAACTATAATACTTAATTTCTCCTAGTTGTGCCTTCTTTATATGAATTTCTTTTTTCTTTTTTTCTTTGGGGGGTTTTTTTTTTTTTTTTTTTTTTTGGGGGGGGGGGGGGGTTTTCCAGGCGTTTCTTCAGTATCTGAGGGGGAAATGAAGGGGGGAAACTCTAAATTCTGAGTTCACTCATATCCCATTTTTTTCCCTTCTCATTTTCACTACAAATTTGTTTTGAACCTTAAAAAGAATAATTTGATGAACTTAATTAGATAGAATTAGCCATTTTCTCCCATAAAAGAAAATTTGTGATCAATCATTAGCAATTATTGCCAATTGCATTCACGTAAAATTATCAATAGGAATTAACACAGAATGCATCAATCAAATCCACATAAACTAAGAAATTTCCTTCCTACAGACATTTTCTGATAATGGTTTTACCTAATGTCAAACCCCTATAATGAATTATGAGAAGAATCTTCAAATATATATATGATTAATCAGCAACTTAAAGTAAAATGATTTATCAGCAAACTAAAATACTGTCCAACAACAGATATACTTATTTAACATGATTCCTAATTCTGCTTCATGTAAATTGTTGGCACAACGCGTCTGCTTAAACTTACATATTGATGAAGTGGTTAACTACGATGATTTCATTGCTTCAAGACCATGTTTGAGATGTATTATACTATTATTGGATTAAAACCTCATGGATTTCTTACATTTAGTTACACCATAAATTCTACCTTTCTATGTGACCCAAAAGCACAAATGAGAGTTGCCGAGTGTTATGTTCAGCTTGTGCACTATACATTATTAACCCCATAATCGGTCAGCTTAACCTTTTACCAATGTGGTTCTATGAAGCACGGACACGCATAACATGAAGCCGTGTCGTGTCGTGTCCGTGTCGGACACACGTGTCAAACACACGTATCCTATGTATTTTTTAGGATTTGCCTCGTGTCGGCGTGTCGGATGGCCGTGTCGGATCCGTGTCCGAGCTACATAGATGTGGTTTCCTAACAAACGTTAAATAGCTTCTAACAAAAAGTCATCATTTATTTCAATCAGCCAGTCTCAAAACCACTCTTTCTCCATAGACATATATCTCCTCACTTAATGGCATAAAAAAGAGCAAAAAATATTCATCACATGATTAGATCACACAACACAAAAAGTCTTTGGCTCACACCCCAAATAATTAAAGGAGTTTCCTTTTCTTAGTTCAATCGGGGAAAGAAGTCACTGTCACTTTTAAATGCTATATCCTGTAAATCATTGCCTCGTTTCTAAAGAATTTTCCTAGCTTTGTTGGAGGCACATTGTGCTTAAGAGAAGATGTACCTTTTAGATATGCTTGACTTGTGTGGTTAATTTCAAAAACATGATCTATATATGTAGCGCTAGGGAAGGGATCCAGACCCTCTCTAATTAAGTGGTAATTGGAAAGGGTTTCATTACCTCAATTATTATCATCTATTAGGGGTGGAAACGAACTGAATCAAATCACTTATCTTAGATTTTAGATTCTAATTCGGTTGAATTAGGTGAATTCGAATCTGAATTTGGCTTGAATAGTGAAAAGATGTTCAAATTCGCTTTGATTTAAGTATTGGTGTATTCAGTAAGTATTAACGAATATTTGAGTAGCACACTAGGTTGAGTCTTGTGACTCTTGAGTTTGAGGTCTCGAGTCCGAACGATATTGTTGAGATTTTTTAGTTAACTATTATTATGATATTTCTGTTATATTAATTCGTTAATATCTGATAAAGAGGTGTAATTCAAGGTTCGTCCACTATGTCTTTCATATTGTAACATGTCACTAAGTAAATGTTCAAAGCCGACAGGTACATAATCTATTATAGTAAATTTATCTTAGTAGTTTACATAAATGAATATTTAATAATCAATGAATCGAATACACATATGATTAGATTCTATTCTTTTATGAACCGAATAATAAAATCTACATTTACTAGTAAATGAACTATCAAATCAAATATAACCGAATACACGTACGAATAATACACGAACTCTTTATTAATTATTTGGTTAGTTTCCACCCTTACGATCAATTCCAATTCAAGGGGTGGGATTAGGCCACGTAGAATTTTCACTTTTGTCTTGAAAAATTCAATCACTATTACCATAATGAAAATCCTACATAAAATAATCTCATTTCATTAAATGGAATGAATGGTAAAGATTGGATAATTGGACTTCTCCAATTACTACTTAATTGGAAAGGATCTGAATTAATATGGAGGAATAGATGATTCACTCATGTTCTTCTTCTTCCATTTAGGGGATGTTTGGTTCGCTATTATAAGGGGCGGAAAACTCAGAAAACCCCTCCACGTCAGATTTTTAGCCCTCCACGTCAGTTTTTTTGTTTCCGTCCATTTCTTTGTGCTGCTTTGGTTCGCTCGGATGAAAGAGGGAAAACTCTGTTGAAATTGCCGCCAGGTCAGATTTTTTTCCCTCTCCGATTTTCTTCCCGTGAAATTGATAAAAACTCTGCCACGTCAGATTTTTTCTTTCTCTGCTTTGTTTACAAAAGTTTTCCTTTTTTTTCTATGCGAACCAAACACAAGAAAAATAAATACATTGGTTTCTCACCATTTTTTATGTGCGAACCAAAGCAAAACAAACTATTTATTGGAAAAGTTTGGAAAACTCAAAACTTATATTTCTTTACATGGAATTGCATTTCCCTATATCAAGGAAACGAACCAAACAGCCCCTTAGATCATCCTCTCTTGTTCTTCTTCTTCCTACGCCATTATGCTTACTTATTTTGTTCATATATGTTTTTTTAATTGAGTCATGTAGCTCGAAATTCAGTACTCAATCTTGCTTTCGCTCTCTCTCTCTGACAACTGTTGTATGCTTCTAACACTTATAGAAAAGACTTTCAATCAGCTCTATCATAAATTAATTAGATTCACGCCGAGCAATAAATTTTCTTTCCTATTTTCCCCAGTCCATAGATTCGTTAACTATTATATCACATGACATGACCCTAACTAAACATTAGGTTGCGACATCCATTTTGTTCTAACAATTATAGTAAGTTCATATTTTAGAAGAAAAAAAAGAATTCCGAAAAAATAAGATGCACAAAAGCAGTCCAATAAAACAACCAATCACGATCCATCAAATTCTTCCCAAATAATTTCAATCAAAAAATATAAGAAACCTATTGTTAAGTCCCACATTGATCCCAAACTAAGGTAAGAACCATATAAATGATCAGAATACAATAGGCTTTACTTGTATCATCACAAAACAACGACATTTTCGCTTAGTTATAAAAAAAACTACATTAAGACACGCCAATTTCATACGAAATCAAATCCAAAGCGCAATTACTCACCCCACGGTTAAACGCAGCGACACAAAGCCCAGTGGCGAGCCCAAGAAGGCAACCAACCAACAGCAACGCCCACTCCGGCGGCGCTCCATCGGCCAAAGCGTCTTGGTTCAACCGCTCATCGACCGGCGACGGCGATGGCCCTCGATCCGACTGCCTTCTGTTCAATCTCCTCCCCGATAAGCCCCGATCTAGTTGCCTCAAGAGATCGCCGATCCCGCTCCTCTTCGGCGACGACGACGGCTGCGCCTCGAGATCGGGTTCGGATGAAGAAGGAAGCGTAGATCTAAGGAGGGATTTGTGATCCTCGTCGTCGGGGGGGCCTGACATGGATCTGAGATGGAGGAGAAGGGGAGAGTTTAGAAAACCCTAGGTTTTCGATCGAGATGAAATCGGAGGGATCTAGTAGTTGGCGATTGCTTCGAAAGGAAGCGGGGAAATAAATTGAACAATATTTTGTTTGTTCGTGAGAGATGAAGAAGTGGAATGCTTGAGAGTCTGAGACACGGTGCGTTTTGTGCCGTCGCGTTCTTTTCAGGCTTATTTGCATATCAGCCCCTTAAAAAAGTTCCGATTTTATGTAAGCGTGCGATGTATAATGTTACTGGTTTTTCAGATTTCGGGAAAAAGAGTAAATTATTTATCATTCAGTATTAAACTTTTCACTTCCCAACATTCTTGTATAATAGGGGGAAAAACAGTTTTGATTCAATTATTAGATATTTAATGACATTTCGAAGGATGTAAGACTGAAAAAGCGTATGTTAATAATTTTTTTAAAAACCATATCGTGGTTGCATGCTCAGTTAATATAATGCAACAACGTTGCATATGTATTCATTTTTAAAAATTATTGCCACAGTTATAATATATAACTTTTTCGTTATCTTTTTTAACAATATTAATTTAAGTAGGAAAATTTGTTTCAAGGCCCCAAATTTCAAAAGTCAGTGTGCCACAACCCCTCATACTTTTTGGTATATGCTGCAACCCCCAAATTTTGAAAAAAAATGTGTCACAGCCCCTCTAGCTCATCTTTGACCCAATTTTCTATGTATTTTACCCAAAAACCTAACTATACCCCTCCCCAAAATCACCTCTCTCAAGATCCTCTTCTTCCCCTTCATGGCCCCCGGCCACATGCTCCCCGTGCTCGACATGGTCGCTGTCTTCACCGCTCGTGGTGTCGAAGCCACCATCCTTATGACCCCAGGCGATGCTCCTCCTTCGCAGCCACCGTCTCCGGCGTCAACCTCCTCACCGTCCCCTTCCTCTCAGTCCCCGACCTCCCCACTAAGTGCCAAAACCTCGTCGCGTCCTTGTCGACCTCTCCCCCGACTGCGTCGTCACCGACGTGTTCCTCCCATGGACTGTCGATGTTGCCGCCGAGCGTGGAATTCTCAGGCTCTCCTTCCAAGGGACGAGTGCCTTCGCCAACTGCACCTTTGACGTTCTTGGAAAGCTCAAGCCCCTCCAAACACTCCCGTCGAAGGCAGAGGACTTCGTCCTTACCAGTCTCCCTCACAAAATCAACCTGTTCAAGTCCCAAATCGGCTCGTCAGTTGATACTGATCCTAAAAAGTCCAGTATGTTTGCCTCGATTAAAGACCCCGAGCATAAGAGTTACGGCTTGATGCTCAATAGCTTCTATGAGCTCGAGTCTGAGTACATCAACCACTATCGAAACGTCATCGGGCGGAAGGCCTGACATATCTCGGATACTCAAGTTCTTCAGCTGGCATTGGGCCTCGATTTATAAGGGAATGTATGTCGCTAGGACACTGAATGGATGCAATAAAGGTGTTTGATGAAATGCCACACAAGAATGATGCTTCTTGGAGATATGTTATACTATTAAAGCTTGAATTCATCAAAAAAATAGCTCAAATTATTATAGTTGATTGACTGCTAATGTTTACATGTTTTATATTAAATATAATTGAGAAATAGTTAATTTTAAATTATGAGAACGTAGTGTACCAAAAGACGAGATCAGGATAACATGTTCCTTTTTGCAATTTATTTGTAACCTGTTAACTAACACCTTTATACTGTTAACTATTAATTATTATTTGTTAACTATTATTTATAAATTGTTAACTATAATGAATTATCTATTAGCTATTATTTGTAAACTGTTAACTATAATCTATTATCTGTTAACTGTTATTTGTAATCTGTTAGTTGTTATTTGTAATTTACTATCTGTTAATTGTCATTTACCGTTAGCTGTTATTTGTAATCCATTATTCGTTAACTGTTATTTCGGGTCATATACACGTTAATATAGTTCTCATTTAACATGTTAACTATAATACGTAGTTAACTGTTATTTCGGGTCATATACACGTTAATATAGTTCTCATTTAACATGTTAACTATAATACGTAGCATGTTAACATAATCATACACGTTAATATAGTTCTCATTTAACATGTTAACTATAATACGTAGCATGTTAACATAATCTGTTAACACGTTAAGTGAGAACTATAATACGTAAATTGATAACTATAATACGTAGCATGTTAAATGAGAACTATATTAACATATTATAGTTAATATAATCCGTTAACACGTTAATATAGTTATCAATTTAGCAATTAAGGTTAACATAGTTTATTATAGTTAATATAATCCGTTAACACGTTAATATAGTTATCAATTTAGCAATTAAGGTTAACATAGTTCTCATTTAACGTGTAAACGGATTAACACGTTAATATAGTTATCAATTTAGCAATTAAGGTTAACATAGTTCTCATTTAACGTGTAAACGGATTACGTTAACATGTTAATATAGTTCTCATTCAACGTGTTAACTATAAATATATTAACATGTTAACTATAACACGTTAATATAGTTCTCATTTAACGTGTTAACATGTTAACTATAACACGTTAATATAGTTCATTTACGTATTATAGTTACCAATTTACGTATTATAATTCTTATTTAACGTGTTAACGAATTACGTTAACATGCTACGTATTATAGTTACCATGTTAAATGAGAACTATATTAACGTGTATATTATCCGGAATAACAGTTAACAGATAATGATTAATAGTTAACAGGATAAGGGTGTTAGTTAACATATAATGGATTATAGTTAACAGTTTACTAAATATAGTTATCAATTTACCAATTAAGGTTAACATGTATTATAATTAACATGTTAAATGAGAACGTTCACACATGAGCGTCATATAGAACCGATGCATTTTGTTCAACATGAATATAGCTGCCTGGATTTGTCTCTTTTATCATGCGCTCATACATATAAAAGTAACAAGCAACCATTCAAAGTTAACATGTTATCAGTGTAACTTAACAAGCGAACTGCGAAAGTAAACATGTTATCAGTGTAACTTAACAAGCGAACTGCGAAAGTTAACATGTTATCAGTGTAACTTAACAAGCAAACAAAGAAAGTTAACATGTTTCGATGACATAACAGATAATGATTAATATTTAACATGAATTTTACTCAACCAAACACTTGATGATAACAAAAGTCGACTTCAAGTAACTGAATTGCTACATCCCCAAACACTTGGCACAAAAACGTATAACGAACAGCGAAACACAATATTAATTTGATAATTACATATTTTACTCAACCAAAAACCTTCCCTAATTCCAATAAACAATAGGAGTTCATCAAATCAGCACAAATGATAGAAGGGTCTCATCCATTCCCAAAACTCTTGAAATTTGAAAAAAAATGATCTAATTAACGGTAATTTTTTCCAGAATTCCAGCTCCCTGGTGAGGGGAGCAGTAGAAGCTGTTGGACCCTTTCTCCTTCAGTGTCACCTTGTAGGTCTCGCCGAGGCCATTCAACAGGTCCTCCTCGCTCATCGAGATCGCCCCCGCGTCGACCCCCAAAGGGATCTTGTCCTCGTCGAACACCACGTTGTGGGGGAACCCGACGTTGTTCTTGAACACGATCTCTTTGCCCGGGGCGATGCTTAGCTGGCTCGGTACGAACACTCGCGACCTGTCGCCGCCGCCAAGGAGGAACTTGACGGTGAGCGCGCTGCTGGCGAGCACCGTAATTTTTTCTGGCGTTTGGGGGCTTGAGGGGACTGGGGGTTAGAGGGAAGAGGATTGAAGAATAAGTGAGGAGGGATAAAGTTGAGTTTTTAGGTAAAAAAAACATATAAAAGTGGGCTAATTATGAGCTGGAGGGGCCGGGGCATAATTTTTTCGAATTTTGGGGGCTGCAACACATTACAAATAATATGAGGGGCTAGAGCACATTGCTTTTTGGGTTTGGGGGCCTTGAAGCAATTTTTCCATTTAAGTATGTTGTAGAGAAAAATAATGTTCATTTTAAGGACGATTATCCATCAACAAACATAAATAACAGCTGATTTTATGTTGCTGTTTGTTTGGTAAAAGAGAAAATGAAATGCATTGCAATATTATATATGAAGTTATTATTTTCGTCGAAAGTTGATGCTATTATGGAATTCATTATATCTTCGATCGATTACAATGAATTCAAAAGAAAATAGTCTTTTATATAAGACCTCTTTTACACAATAAAAGGAAAATTATAACCCTCTAGAAAATAACACAGAAATTGTTTATTGATTCCTGTTTTGTGGGACTTTGCCTGTTCCGGGAGTGCTTTGGCTTGTGGACCACCAAATCACAGATTGTGAAGGGGTTTAGGGATTCTTTCTTCGTTTATCGAAGTAAGAATTTAAAGCGAATATCTTATCGATGTAAGATGTTCACTCTTCCAAATATCAAGTCAGAGCTTAGATCTCTAGGAATCACTAAGAGCTTTAGAACCAATTATAAGGAATGCAGACTTTCTCTCTTACTCCAGTTCACCAAAAGGCTTAAGCTTCTTTGCTCCAATCTGCCCTCTGTCCTTTGCTTCGTGTCTAGGAAGGTATTTATAGGGATATGGATGCACAACAGTTGAAATGGGGGCAAAATAACTGACCAACCACACCTTCTTTGGGCGCGTCAGTCTACGCTGCCACAGCTATTAGCGCGTCAGTATGGACTGGCGCGGCCAAAGAGGCAGTTCCAGCCACGTTCCATCATGTTTGAAACCGTCCTCCCACGACTTTTAACCACTTTTTTCGTGGTTTAACTGCTTGTCCACATCAGCACACGTTTTTTTTATTATGGTACCACGTGGACTTTAAAAAAAATATCGTATAATTGTTTTGTAACCGCTGCGGCAGCTCCCTGTAGCTTGCGCGTCACCAACAATTGTCGCGGCTATGCGCGGCAGCAATCATTGCCGCAGCAATTGCGCGACAACAATCACTGTCACGGCTATGCGCGGCGACCCGCACTGTCGCGCCCACATGTGGCAAGTTTGCATTGTTCTGTGAATTCTCATTGTTTTGTGTTAATTCACAGATCCTTTTTGCTTCATTTGGTCTTGTATAATCTCCCATGACTTAGATAACGGCGTTTATCATCTTCTCTTTGTCTTGAGCAGTATTTGGATGTCTGTAGTATTTTTTGACGCCTACAGTTATATGCAAAACTTATATTTGTTACGACCGGATCAGGATCTGATTTTAAATCAGACAATAATTATTTTAGTGGTTGACCTGCTGCTTTGTGTACACAAATGAATCGCATTTAGGTTGTTTGCTCCGAGAGAATGGGTGGTGAGCTGACCCATGAACAACAAAGTGGGCCCATGATTATTAAGGTGTGAGGTCAGTGACTTTAACAATGGGAATCATTTTTATATTAAATACATAAAAAACATTTTTGTGGTTTATTAAAAATATTTAAAACCTGAGTCATAGCTAGTTTAAAGCAATGAACACTTTGATGTGACTCAGAAGTTTTTCGGCTGTCGTTCGGAATCTGGTAATATTCATTTGGAAGGAGATGAAAGTAAGCAGCTCAAGGAAAACTTTTGTTACTTCCAAATCTCTTTCGGTAGCTATCTTAAAAAATAAATATATAAATAAATTGCAAATGCATACTC
>NC_033798.1:90933284-90979069 GCF_001876935.1 Asparagus officinalis
TTGTTACTAAGTATACACCTATTATTGTCAAGAACATTTCCCACTGCATCCCGCATGAATTGAAAAACTAACTGAAGTACATGATTCGGGGGTCGAATATGGTAATAGAATAGAACATAAGTGACAAATAGTTGCGCCCCATAGTTCTGCAAAGAAAAAAAAGGACGAAGAGGATTGTTTGATGATGTATTTGATAATTTTAGACTGGGCTTGGATAAACTAAATTAACCTGTCATTTGATTACAGTAGATGAATGCACATTCTAGTTAATGGCTACTTGTTTGTCACATTAGTAAATTGTACATCGACAATTTCTAATTAAAACCATTAACGGAGATCTTATGGGGTTTTCTAAAGCATTATTTAATAAACTTTTAACTCTACAATATTTCATTAAAGATGTCCTAATAAATTCCATAACACGCACAAAGGAGGTTTCGCTCACCATTCTCTTTTCAAGAGGTGAAGGCTGTTGTCACAATATAGAGATAATAGTGCCTCCTATATAAGGAGCCCAAAAACAATACATTAAGCACTTCGAAAACATCAAACCGAGGAGAGTTTCTTTGAGGAAAAATAAAGAGGGGTCTTAGTCAAATAATTACCACAAGAAAGAAAGAAAGAGAAGAGATCTCAAGGAGAGGCTTTTTTTTTTTGAGGGGGGATGAGTTTCCTTCTGGTCTTTGTTTTCTCTCTCCTCTTCACTACAGTGGCTTCTATAGAGCAGAACCCTTGGTCCTGCACTTCAGAAAACAAAGGTAAATTTTTTATTTGAATAGCTTTGATGAATCCGATGTTCACTTAACTTTGCATAGATTTTATTTTAATTTATCTTTAAGAAAAAGAATGATTTCTGACAAACTCTCATTGTCCAATTTTTTTTAACATGTAGGGGGTGATTGGCAAACTGAAAGCGGATGTGAAAGTAAGAAAGTGCGTGAACACCATGATTCGGGTGAGATACATTGTTTTGCTGCAACCAAAAAAAAAATCTTGAAAACAAAGAGATAAATTAATGTTACGTTATAAATATTATTTCGTTTTTTAAGCATTTAATGATATATTAACAAATCAAATAGTTTTAATTAACACTGATCCGCTTTTTTATTAACATTTTTCTTTGTCTGCACTTAAATTATTTCACACGCGCTTTCAATGAAACACGCTCACTTTGGTAGTGTTTTTCCACTTTTCATGCAGAAAACACCCTGTGGGACCACCCTGCCGAATAAACTTTGATGAGTTTCTCGTATGGGGTCTGGTGCAATATAAGCCCATTTCATTGTTCTTCCGTATTCTGGCCCAATGGCCCGGTCCAGTACAATCTATCCTTAATAAAGCCAATTAATACGTATCATATCATACTCCCTTTAAAATCATAAGTTCAGAGATATCTTTCATTGGTCAATATTATCCTTTATTATTTTGAATATTCTATTTATATATTAATCTATCTTAATCATAATTACATCCTATCCTAATCCTACGAGAACTATCTATAGGTTAACAATTTAAAAAAATAATATTAATAAAATATATAAAACATATTTATGGTATTAGTTTGTTATGATAAATAAATTATACGTAGCTAACATACTATAATATATGAAGTATTGCAAAAAAAATCCTAAAAGTTTTAAATTAAATTGCACAAAATACCCAAAAATTGTTTAAAATTATAAAAATTATTGTAATGTCTCAAAACTTAAAATAACAAATATGAAATCAAGAAATTAATAGCAGTTTGTAAAGAATTTAAAATTTATAGTTAGAACCTCAATGTCTAAAAAATTATAAAAACACCCTCAAAAGTTCACAAACAAGCACCCTGAAATTCAAAAATTTTAAAACTTATAAACAACATAGATGAATTCTAGGGATTACCATAATGCACCTAAAATTTTCTAAAATTTCAAAACTTAAAACAACAAACATGAAATTAAGAAATTAACAGTAGACTCTCAAGAATTTAAAATTTTCAACTAACACCTCAATATCTCAAAATTTATAGAAACGCCCTCAAAAGTTTAAATTATTAAAAATCATCCTAAAATTCTAAAATTTTAAAATTTGCAGACAACAATAGATGAAATCAAGGTATTACTCTCATGCACTTAAAAATTTAAAATTTACCGAAATTAACCTCAAAGTTAAAAAAAATTGAAAAAAAAACTCATTCAAAATTTAAAAATTATAAAAAAAACTCATTCAAAATTTAAAAATTATAAAAAAACTCTAAATTTTTAAAATTTATAAGAAGTACACATCAAATCTGGAAACTATTCATAGACCACTAAAATTTATATTTTTCCAAAATTAATTTATAGCTTTAATAATTACAAAAAAACACCCTCAAAATTTGAGTTGTATAAAATATCCTGATATTTAAAAAAATTACCACCAATACATGGAACATAGAAGTTATACTACCAAACTTAAAAGAATTTTTTTTTGAAAAAACTCTCCCAAAGTTTTAAAACTACAAATCACACTCTCAAAGTTCAAAACTATAAAAAAGACTAAAATTTTAAAACTTGGCAAAGAAAAGTGTAATTGTTTGGTAATTTTTTCAATAAGATGTGTGTGTGTGTGTGTGTTGTGTGTGTGTGTATGTGTATATGTGTGTGTATATGTGTGTGTGTTCTAATTTAGGGTTTACTATCCCTTTTTAGCATCTAAAAATAGTATAAGTTGAAATTGGTAAATAAAAGCAATAAGAATTGATTAAAAACATCCGGCTAATGAATAAATTTTTTAAAAATATTATAGCTTAAAATTATCACTACTATATAAATTAAAGTAACTACATATAATTTTACTAGCTAATAGGTTGGAGCAGCAAAAATACATTAGTAACATTAATTTATAAATATTTAAATCCATAAAAATGATAAAATACTATAATATAATAGCTTAGCATTAATTAATTATAATTTAGCAACATTAATTTTTGATTTTAATAATATTTATAGGGTAAGAGAATATAAGGAATTACATAGAGAGAAAATATCAGAATGTTCAGAGATACCCTTCAAAAGAATTAAGCTATTTCTATTGCAAATGAGAAAGTAGCGGAAATAAATTTAAAATTCAGAAAATATCCATACATCACTTGAATTAGCATTAACATAAAGCATATCTATTAAAGAAGCACCAATTGAGTTGCGTTAAAAAATTATTTAACAACTTTATCCCAATCAAAGAAAAATTCTTCATGGAAGATATAAAAAAATTAGTAAGTATTCATAAATTTTATACTTTGTTCTTCAAATACTAAAGAAATTAAATATAAATATCACAATTTAAGGTAAATTAGTAATAAAAAATGTAAGTATTTAGTTTAGATCTCAGTGAAAAATAAGAGGGATAGAGCAAATGTAATATCATTGATATAATAGAAACTCTTATTGGATGCATATCAGAAGAATTCATTGTAGAAAAAAGAGATACCTTCTAATCTTATTTAAGTAATAAACTAGAAACACAAATAATTTTATATATATGAAATTAACATTTATTCTCATTAAAATAAAAAAATCAAAGTCTATATTTTAAGCAGTTTGTGTTGAACATCGGAAATACATTTAACTTCTTTGTAAAGTTAAACAATAAGATAAAAAATTAATGAGCTTAGGAAAGATAACAACATAAAAAATATAATTCCAACTTGATATCACAATCAATGTAGATGATAAAGACACGAGAATTTCCCGGGAAAAAGAAAAAGATGAAGAATGATTGATCTTAGCTCAATAAAAAATAAAACAGAAGAAATAAAAGACAATATTTTCTAAATATATTATAGAATAGTTTAATTATTTTGAGTGAAATTATGAATATTTAGAATGGAGTTTCATGAACTTTTTCAATATTTTCATATGCTTATGTGGATACTTTTAGCACATAAAAGTATAATAGGGTTAGTATTAATCTTTAATTTATAATTTTTTTATGAAGTCTACCAATGATTAGAAACAAACTTCATATTTTCTTTTATATCGTTGTAGCATATTTTTAATCAATCATTTTACATTATTAGTTTTAAATATTCACCTAACACTATTTTAATATTTTTACTTTTGCAACACTATATTTTCTTAAGTAAAGCTTGGTTTCATATCGATCAAAATAATATAAAAATTCAAATTAGCTTCAAATTATATTTGTTTTTTTCAATTCAAATATCAACATGAAAATTTAAATTGGGTGTAACCCATGTAAACAAACATAAAAAAAATACAATGTCACAATCTAGTTAATCACAATATGAAAATTTAAATTGGGTGCATTACACGTGTATAAAATCTAGTTAGCGGGAAAAGCGTGGGAAAGTGTAAAGGTGTAAAGAAATTAAATCTGGATTCAAAGACCGAATATAAGACCAATTTTTCCATCCCCTTGTTAGCCATTGACTTTGAATAGAATTCAATGTCACGATGTGCACATCAGGGCTCGTAACTTTTACACTCAAAATTGCCTTTTTAACTCATTTTGTACAGTTGAATTTTTGAAGTTATAATATGTTGTGCTCTGATATCAAATGTTGCGCACCGTGCGGAAGCGTGCTCGACAACCAAACGAGTCGGTGAGTGATGAGAGAAGAAAACCAAAACCAAACAGAAGTGCAATTTACAAAATAACGACCAAAATTATACACAAACACATGAATTTACGTGATTCGGCAATTGCTTATGTCCACGGGGAGAGGATGAGAGATTTCACTATATGAAGGAGAAATACAACGGGTTACAACTCACAAAATCACTCAAATATAACTCTAACCAAAGCTCTCAACTCCCTTACAATATCTCTCTCTCAAAGTGCTCAAAACAATGCTGATCCTCTCCTTAAGAAACCCTAAAAAACGTGGTTCTATTTGTAATAAAAAACAATCCCAAATAGATTAGGATTCTAAAAATGAGTCTGTCACACCTTGGTGTGACACACACCACACCCATAGCAAGCAGGACAGATTCTGCCACACCAGGGTGTGGCAGACACACACCCATGATAAACAAGACAGGTTCTACCACCGGTATGGTAGACACCACACCAAGATGTGGTGGAGTCTGTTTTGCTTATTCTTCACGTTTTTCTTAATTCCTTCGCTGTTTTCATAATTCTTCACCTCGGCGAAGTGTTCCCAACATCGAGCCGACACCAACATGAGCACTAATACGTCGTCTCTCCAAACTCGGCTACACCAATGTAGTTGCCTACGTATCCCCTCTCCCAAGGGATCAAGCCGTCCGTAGTTTATCCAAATGGCCATCAACGGCCTCAACAATTACGAATGTATAACAAGTTTTGATAATGATCAAACTTGTTGCTCGGAACCATCTTATTGAGCATATCCGTCGGATTATCCTTCGTGTGGACTTTCATAATCTCTATATCGCCATCTTTAAGAACATCCCGAACAAAATGATAACGAACGTCAATGTGCTTCGTTCTCGCATGAAAAACCTGATTCTTCGCCAAATAGATAGCACTCATGCTATCATAATGAATAGTGAAGGACCACTGCGATATACCAAGTTTCTCCAAAAGTCCTCGAAGCCAAATAGCCTCCTTCACAGCCTCTGTAATCGCCATATATTCTGCCTCCATCGTAGATAAAGCCACTGTCAACTATAAGGTGCATCTCCAATATACTGGCGCACGGGTCAAAGTGATAACATACACCATCGTAGACCGACGCTTATCCAAATCTCTGCATAATCCGAATCAACATAGCCAATGCATAGCTACCCACATATAGTGTCCTGCTCATAAACCAAACCAACATTGAGCGTACCTCTAATATACCTCAAAATCCATCTCACGGCATCCCAATGACCCACTCCTGGATCATGCATGTATCTCGAAACCATGCTCATCGCCTGTGATAAATTCGGTCTCGTATATACCATCGCGTACATCAAGCTCCCAACCGCACTCGCATATGGAGTCTTCGACATCAACTCTCGACCTTCAACTGACTTTGGTAAAAGACCAGCTGAAAGCTTCAAATAGGCTCCCAATGGTACACTAACTGGCTTCGTATCCATGATAACATGAAATTGCTGTAGAACCTTCTTCAAATAATCTACTTGTGTTAAACAAATTCTACCTTTTTTCTTGTTTCTGCCGATCTCCATCCCTAAAATGTGTTTAGCCTCACCTAAGTCCTTCATCTCAAACTCATTTGAAAGCCGAACTTTTAACTCATCTATAGCCGACCTGAAAGTAGAGGCAACCAACATGTCATCGATATAAAGCAACAAATAAATATACGCACCTCCTCTCAACTTGCGAAAATACACGCAAGGATCAAACTGGCTCTGAGTGTACGAATGTCTGAGCATAAAACCATCAAATCGCCTATACCACTGTCGATGAGACTGCTTCAAACCGTATAGCGATTTTTTTAACCTACAAACCAATTTATCTTTCCTTACAGCTCGGAATCCTAATGGCTGAGTCATAAATATTTTTTTCATCAAGATCACCATGAAGAAATACCGTCTTTACATCCAACTGATCTAACTCTAATCCATACTGTGCTACCAAAGCTAGCAAAATCTAAATCGAAGAGTGCTTCACCACCGGAGAAAAAAACCTCATTATAGTCAATACCTTCCTCCTGTGCATAGCCCTTCACAACCAACCTAGCTTTGAACCTCAATGGAGTTCCCTCAATGCCCTCATTCTTCATGTATACCCACTTACAATCAATCGCCTTCCGCCCTTTTGGAAGCTCAACAAGCTCCCATGTATCGTTCTTATAAAAAGACTCCATCTCCCCATGCATAGCTACCTGCCACGAATCAGCCTTCGAACTCTGTTCGGCCTTTCTGAATGTAGTAGGCATCATCTCATCGATACTCTCCACCGGAAGTACATACGCAACGGTGTCGGCATACCGTGCTGGCACTCGTATATCTCTCCTCTATCTTCAAACCATAATAGAATCCTGAACCTGAGCCGTCAGTCCTTGATCCTGCACATCAGTACCGGTATCCTCCGTGTCACCTTCGTGCTCGCCTGGCGTTACCTCAGTCGGTACTCTAATGAATACTGCACCATCTGGACACTGTGAAGCTACATCGATCTCCACCACCAGCGATATCTCCTCTGTCGGGTCGCTCTCCACCTGATGAGAACTAGGAAGCTTCAAGATAGAAACTTCATCGAACGTGATGTCCCTACTCAGCACAATCTTCTTATCAATTGGATCTCATAGCTTATATCCCTTGACACCATACTTGAATCCTACAAATATGGCCTTCCTAGCTCGGGGTTCTAACTTATCAGTTCTAACATGATAATATGCAGGGCAACCAAATACCTTGAGCTGGTCATAGTTATGTACTGTCTCTCCTGACCATATCTCCATAGGAGTCTTCCCCTCAATCGCAGATGAAGGCAGCATATTAATGATGTGGCTCGCATATGAAAGTGCCTCAGCCCAAAAGATCTTCTCCAAACTACTATGTGCTAATAAACATCGAGTCTTCTCCAGCAAAGACCGATTTAACCTTTCTGTCACCCCATTATGCTACGGTGTATGACTAACTGTGAAGTACCTCTCTATGCCCTCGTCTCGACATAGCTGCTAAAAAGGGTCTGAAGTATACTCGCTGCCGTTTTTGGATTACAACGTCTTGATCTTTCTCCCAGTCTGCAGTTCTAATTTCTTCTTTCCACTCCACAAACAAATCTAGGACTTTATTCTTATGCTTTATGGTGTACACCCAATAACGCCTAGAATAGTCATCAACAAACGTGACGAACTAATATCGACCACCAAGTGATGTCATCTTGGTAGGACCCCAAACATCTATGTGCACGTAGTCCAGGATGCCTCTCGTCCTATGAATAGCAGTCCCGAACTTCACCTTCATTTTCCTTCCAAGAACACAGTGCTCACAGAAATCTATTTTTCCACTCTTGGCTCCTTTCAATAGCCCCTGCTTGCACAAAGCCTACGGTGACTTCTCTCCTATATGCCCCAACTTGTAGTGTCAAAGCCTGCTCATGTCCGTCTCTGAAATAGCTGAAGCAACCTGGCCAACCTCGGTGCTCCCCTTCAGATAATATAAGTTTCGACTACGGACTCCCTTCATCACCACTAAAGATCCCTTAGTAACCTTTGCTATAGCGTCCTCAAAGGTCACATTGAATCCCTTCGCCTCCAAAGCTCCAATTGAGATAAGATTCTTCTTCAGCTGAGGAACGAATCTCACCTCCTTTAATTCACGGACTACTTAGTCGTGCATCCGAATCTGCATGGTACCTATCCCACAAATATCATAGGATTGATCATTTCCCATGACAACAACACCCCCATCGAGTCTCTCAAATGATACAAACCAATCTCACCTAGGGGTCACATGATAAGTAGCACTAGAATCAAGCATCCAATCCGATACATCCAAATAGTTCACCTTCGGAGTAATCAAAAGAGAAAAACTCGAATCATCAGAATCATCGCCTTTCGCAACATTCACCTCATTAGCCTTCGGGCCCTTTTTCTTGCCATTCTCCTTCTCTTTGATCTTTGGACAATCTCTTTTCCAATTCCCTTGTTCCTTGCAAAAAGCACATTCGTTCTTTCCTAGCTGGTGACGACCTCTTTACTTTGACCTTTCTTTATTTCCACCTTTCGGATATGGGCTTCTACCTCTCGTCGACAAGGCCTCTCCTGAAGTACTAGCGCGGGAAGTCTCCTTATCCTTCCTCCTCAAATCATAGTTTGTCAATGTAGGCTGTCTAAAAATCACAATAGATACATGATCCCTTATCAAACACCGATGATAGAAGTTATAATCTGACGACTTCTAGAAGGCTATAATTTGAAGACTTTCACGTAGATCGATGAAGGTTACAATCTGACGATTTTTATGATAACCGATAAACGCTCTAATCAACAACCTTCACAATCAATATCGGGAGTTACAATCTGATGACTCTCATATTTGCAAGGAGCCAAGATGACGATCTTTGCAATGCTGCAGCAAAAGAGACCACAAATTGATGGTGTCTTCACATCAAAACGCAAAGGTCATCCCTGTGTTTCACCATCAAAACGCAAAGGTCATCCCTGTGTTATACCATCAAAACACAGAGGTCATACCCATGTTCCAGAGTCCAAACGCAAGGGTCATCCCCAACATTCGAGTCCAGACGCAGAGTTCGTGGACTCAGAAATGCAAAGTTCATGCAGAGTCCAACTCTGCGTCTCAGGTCCAAAACACAGAGTTCATGCAGAGCCCAACTCTGCGTCTAAGGTCCAAAACGCGAAGTTCATCTCTGCGTCCCAACTCTGCGTCTCAGGTCCAAAACGCGGAGTTCATCTTTACATCCCAACTCTACGTTTCAGATTTACTACGTAGCGCAACTTGTGCGTCCAGCCACCAAAATAGACCCAACTCTGCGTTTTTAGTCTAAAACGCAGAGTTCAGGCTATGAACGCTATTTTTTAGCGTTTGACTCATTCAAAGCACGAACTGGACGATTTCAAAATTGGTCTCCCCACGATTTGGGGAGCTATTTAAGGGGGGTGGTTACACCCCATTCAGCCCCACTTACGAGCGAATTAAGGGGGTGATTATACCTCTTAATCCCCTATAATAGTAGGAAACTCAATTGAGTTCGGGGGATCTTTTTTAGCTCTGGGATTGATCCTTCTTTTTGGGCAGCAAAGAAGAGATCTTCGGCTGCTTTTTTAGGGGAATTGCTGGAGCTTCCTGCAGTGACAAAGTTCCTTGGAGCCTTCGGCCTTAGCTTGTCAAATCGATTTTCGGTTAAATCAACTCTTTCATAGAATTTCAAACTCGTTCACAGTTATCAACTCATCAAGAGTTTTAAAACTTGCTTTGCAAGTTCTTCACAACGTCAAATCGTGAGGAGAAGATACCGTTCCAGCGAATCAAGACGTTCAGGATCATCAACGGAGAGCAAACTCGACGTGAGCATTCGAGGGAGGCACTCTATCGCTACCGTGAAGAACCCAGAATTAAACAAAGGGGAGAATCCAGATCATTCTCCTCTTCTTTTTAATCAGAATCCAATTGTAATTGAGATCGAGAGAATATAAATAAAAAATTTCTTTTATTTCTTTTACTACGAATTTTCCACTAAACAGTCAATGCATTAGTCACTTTACTATAAGTGATAAAAGATCTCCCGTTCAACAAAGTAAACACGAAGGTATCATACTCCTCATCCGGTAAGGAGCCCAAAAGAATAATATCCTTGTACTCATCCGTAATCTTCTTATCCACGTTCGCCAAGAATGATAATAACTTAGTGTAGTTGTTCACATGAGCCGCAAGCGAGGTGCCTCTGGACATCTGAAATCTGAATAATCTTCACAGCAAGTGCAAACGGTTCTCAACACTCTTCTTAAGGTACTTATTGTTAAGAATTTCCCACATCTTCATTGTAGACGTTACCCTAATCACGTACATCATATTTTAGTTCATGTTTCAAACAAGATTTGATCACCCCACAAGTGTTCCTATTTATCTTTTCACATATCGCCTCTTCATATTTAGGTGGTCTCTCATCGACCATGATGGTCTCATCCAAATTTTGAGCATTGAGCGCATTCTATATGTCGTTCATCCACAAGCCAAAATTGATTTTGCTGTCATATTTCACCACACTAATATTAGTGTTCTAAAAACCAACTTAAACTGTACCCATCATCTTACTGATTTCACAAACTTCTTCACCTATAATCACAAACTCTAAATTGTAAAGAAAGATTCAAACTTTATAGAATTTAGAAGTTACCCAACTGAACCCTAGATTGGATTCCAAATAGAACTCCTAACCACACGAGGAAAGCAAGATCTTCAATGGCAACTTCAAATCCTAACTCCACCGAAGCCTAGAACTCCAAGAACCAAGCTTCTAACCGAATCTTCCTCCACCTAATCCAAAACCCTAGATCTAAAATCTGAACTCTGATACCAATTGTTATGCTCTGATACCAAATGTTGCGCTCCACGTGGAAGCGTGCTCGACAACCAAACGAGTCGGTGAGCGATGAGAGAAGAAAACCAAAACCAAACACGAGCGCAATTCACAAAATAACAACCAAAATCACAACCAAAATCACAGACAAACACATGAATTTACGTGGTTCGGCAATTGCCTACATCCATGGGGAGAGGATGGGAGATTTCACTATATGGAGGAGAAATACAACGGGTTATAACTCATAAAATCACTCAAATATAATCCTAACCAAAGCTCTCAACTCCCTCATAATATATCCCTCTCAAAGTACTCAAAACAATGCTAATTCTCTCCTTAAGAAACCCTAAAAAACATGGTTCTATTTGTAATAAAAAACAATCCCAAATAGATTAGGATTCTAAAAACAAGTCTGCCTCACCCTGGTGTGGCACACACCACACCTATAACAAACATGACAGATTCTGTCACACAATGGTGTGGCAGACACCACACTCATGGCAAACAGGACAGATTCTACCACCGATGTGGCAGACACCACACGAGTATGTGGTGGAGTCTGTTTTGTCTATTCTTCATATTTTTCTCAATTCCTTCTCTGTTTTCACATAATAAACAATATAATTGTACTTGGTCTAAAAAAATACAAAATTTTATTTTCAACACAATGTTTTTATTTACGCTACTCTCCCTGTTCCCTGCATGCAGATGAAGATCCCCTCCCCCACGAGGAGGCAGCACCAGCCTTTTCCCACAAAACGTCCACCTCTGCCTCCACCACCACAAGCACGCCACCCGCGTCTCTGCCGTCCTCGACCACGACGCCCGCCGCGTCACCTCCCTCTCCTCCTGCCTCAGCGATCGCCTCTCCGATCCGCCTTATCCCCCGCCGCCCCAACGCACCTCCCCCCTCTTCCCGGGCCCCCTTCAGCGCGTGAACTACGTCACCAACATCACCCTCGCACATCTCCCGCCCCTCCCTCTACGCGATGGTCTGTCGACACGGCAGTCCTTCTCCTGCTCAGTGCCTCCCCTGCTCGTCTCCTGCCACCCCAGGTCCACCCCAACCTTCAACCCGCCGCCTCCTCCTCCTTCACCTCCGTCCGCTGCTCTCCCCTCAGTGCTCCCTCGTCGCCAACGCCACCATGATCCCCACCAGCTGCTCAAAAAAACAAGACCTGCGTCTACACAGCAGCTACGGCGACGGCTCCGTCACCGCGGATACCTCGCCAACGACACCCTGAAGATCGGCAAGCTCTCCCTCCGGGCTTCTTCTTCGGGCTGCGCGCCTCAACGAACCGCGGCCTCTTGGGCAAGGCCGCCGGCATGATCGCGGCTTTAGGCGAGACGACATCTCTCTCATCCACCAAGCCAAGCGCAGGGTCGGCAAAACCTTTCACCTACTGCCTCCCGACCCTCCTCCATACGGCTCCCTAACCTCGGACACGTACAATTCGTCGCGTTATTCGTACGACCAAGATGCTGACTACCCCTCTCAACACGCTCTTACCTCGTCAACCTCACCGGAGTCACCCTCGCCGGAAAACATCTGCACGTGCATAAGATCGGCGTACAGTGTCGACACCATATCGATTCGGGGACCGTGATAAGCTCGGCTGCCGCCGCCAGGTTTACTCGGCGCTGAGAAAGGGGTGGTCAAAGGCCTGAAGGGGAGTATAGGAGAGCGCCGGCGTACTCGATCCTGGACACGTGCTTCTTTTGGCAGGTGAGGGACATGGGGCGCTGCCGAGGGTGGCGATGGTGTACGAGGGCGGGGCGGAGATGTAAGCTGACGACGGGGGAACGCGTTTCCTCGATGCGATTAAGAAGACGATGTGCTGGCTTTCGCGCGGCGTCGACGAGGGTGGCGATCGTCGGAACCGGCAGCAGCAGACGTTTATGTTGTGTATGATGTCGAGAAGAGAGGATTGGGTTTGCTTCTGGCGGGTGCGGGTGAGGAAGGGCGGGTAGGCCTTAGGGACAATTAATTTGTTTCTAAAGGGCGGGGGTAGAAAATTCTCTGTATTGTTGATTATTAGATAAATTCTATAATATTCCGTCATATGGATTAATAATATCATTTCATTTACTTAGATTACCAAGTTAATTTTTATCATATACTGTTGAAAGCTCTCTTTGGTCGATCGACTAATACATGGGGTCAGCCCACCGATATAACTCCGAGTATTGTAAATTTTCCTCTGGACGGTCGACCGATCTAAGTTTGTTCTTGTGCATGTTCCGTGTACGTGCGCGTTCGGTCGACCGATGGAGAATATCGGTCGACTGATCCTGGTCGGTCGAGAAAACAATTTCCTATTCTGTTTTGGAGTTAGGGTTTATATATTAGAAGGCTGTGGCGGCTGTAAAATCAGAGTTGATTGAGCACTTTGAGAGGGTGATTCTGTGTAGGTAGTGAGATCTTATTGGTGAGGGTTGGTTTGATTGTTTGAGAGTTGTAACACATTGTATTTCTCCTCCATATAGTGAAATCTCCTCATCATCTCCCCGTGGACGTAGGCATCTTGCCGAACCACGTAATTCTCTGTGTTTGCGATTGATCTTGGTTGTTTATATTGTGGATTGTACTCGTTGTGTTCTTTGTGCATTGCTTATCAACTTGTTGTGGATTGAATCCCCTTCCGTTGAGCACAATAATATACTTCATGCAAATAACTATCTTTCATAGATATTAGAGAAAAAAGGGATTCTGTTGGTCTAAAGAGTAAACTTGTAGGAATTCAGTTAGCTCAAGAATGTAGATAATTCATGGCGTGTGAGTGCGGTTTTGGCTAATATTATGGCATGAATTTGGTGCAATATGGGTGCAAGTTCGTGTTAGTAATTTGAGAAATATGTCGAGAGGATAAGGATTTAGTATTCCATCATATACATACACAAGTGTGACCAACATTATGAAATTTTAACAATGTTACCCTAAAACTATCGGAAATTATTAAGTCTTTATGTCTACGATATGAAATCATTTCGCCCAGTTTTCCGCTTGATAAAGGTATATACATGCTCCCCCATTGTACCTATTTGATTATAAAATTTTAAATTACAAAAATCCCATATAGTTGATGGGCCTGTTTGCATACTGGATGACCCTATTCATCAATTGGTCCAATAGTTGTCCTGGGCCTGGACAGCCGTATGTCTACATTTCCAGGCCTTAAAGTCCGTACTAGTATCCTCCTTAAATATCTCTCACTTGAAATTGAAACCATGACTCTAAAACATATTTGGATTTTCTTCACTCTTACAAATTGATAGGTTGACCAATGTTTTTAATCAAATTGTCTGCTATCTAATAAATAATTATAGTTCAGTCATATTCTAACAGCCGCTATTTATGTCTCCAAAAATTTCAAATAGACCCAATCCCAACTTTTATCTCAAAAATTGGCCTATTCCAAAGGTTATTATAGAAATCAACTCACTTTCTGGCCATGTCAGCATCGTGACCAGAAACTGGGTCGTTTTAGAAAAATTTAATTGCTAATTAGTTGAGGTTGCCAACCCGACTAATTAGGAGTACCTCTCACTCCTGGTGCGATTAGCAACCAGAATTAGGACGTCAAACTCTTCGGGATTGCCAACCCCGACCATAATGGTCGAGTTTGCCAACCCCGATCATTTGGCAGACGCTTTACCAAACCTTCCCCCTCCTCGAGACGGCCACCAAATGGTCAGGGTTGTCAACCCCGATCATTTGGTAGATACTTCCCACAAATCTCTCACTCGCTCGAAGATGTGGAATCAGCTAAGGGTCCAAGTAGTTGGGGTTCCCAACCCTGACTATTTATGGTGGCGCTCGTCCGCTTATATATACCAACCGATCCCCCTCTTTCCTCAAAATATCGACTCTCTCTCTCTCTCTCTCTCTCTCTCTCTCTCTCTCTCTCTCTCTCTCTCTCCTCTGTCTACCCGAATCCCCCAAACCCATTTTTGTAGCCGAAATTCAACAAGGAAGTTTGCAAAAGATCTCTAGGGCACTTTCTCTTTCTTCTCTTTTCTTTTAATATTTAAAAATGTAGGGGTTTTCATCAAAATCTAATTCCTAGGGTTTGAAATTTAATATCAATTACATATCTTTGTGGTGATTGTCAGTCTTTGTGTGTGGATTGCTTTAATTAAAATTAAAATTCTAGGGCATGGAATGCTCATTTTGGGGTTTAGGATTTTTATTTATTTATTTAGGGTTTTGGATTAAAACTATAGTTATATGATTATGAGATTGTTTGCATCTACAGTTTTCCTCTCTTATTCAATGGCCTGATAATTTTTTTTAATTTTTTTGTATTTAAATGATATAACCTAAATTTTTTCATAGGTCAAACAATATGGTTTTTTATTGCTTGCTCTTACGTTGGAAAAATTAATTATGGAATGAATAATATATCAATGTACGTTGGAGAGGTAACAACACCATTAATGATCTCAGAATCATGTAGTTACTATGACTTGATTAAGAAATTACACTGAGTTACTAAAATTGATCCACAAGAGTAACGACTAAAAATAATATGCAATTGGCCCATAACTTTTGATAGAACGTCCACGACTGAGATCTCAAACGATCGTCATATGAGTATTATGTTTAATTTGAGCAAGTAATAACCAACGATAAAATTGTTTATTGAAAAGCTTCCATATAGTTCGTACCAAATGTTCAAACCTTCAGGAGAATTCTCATGCATGTTAGACTTAGGAGTTGAGTTTGAATGTTTTCTTTCTTCTTCAAGTGAAATAAAGCAAACTCAATTTTGATATCTAAGTGCATCTTCATTTGTGGTAACGTCAAATGTTATGAACAATGAAGCCCCTTATGAAAATATGAGACTGTTAAGAGGGTCGACAATTGAAGAGGATGAAAGAAGCAACGACTTCGGCGGTGAAAAATAAAATAGTGCAGTAATTGACAGCATGCAATTTGTGATTGAAGATGTTGAAGAGAGTTCAGAATGGCCTAATGAGGCTTATGTTAATAATAAAGATGTTGAGTACGAAGAGCCATCTCCCGATGAGTTTGAAGATGATGAGTGGATTCGTTCTCTCATAGTACAAGATATTGGTATCAACCAAAGTTTAAGTGGTAGAAGAGATAAGGACTTCACTTTTAAAGTTAGAGATTTATTCGAGACTAATGACCAATTGGAGATAAGGACGTTCACTTTTAAAGTTGGAGATTTTTAAAGTTGGAGATTTATTCAAGCAAGTTAAAAGCAATCACATAAGTTATGATGTAATTTGTTTTATGGATACAAAAAGAAAAGGTCAGGCCGAGGGAAATGAAGCTAATTATGCATGTCCTTGAAAGTGATATGCATTTGCAAAAAGAAACATAACGGGTATTTAAATCACATAATACCACGGTGTTCACACATGTAGCTATCTGATATTAGAGCAAGATCATAGTGGTGCATCTGCCTCTTACATAGTGTGGTTGATTATGCCAAAGTTAAATAAGAAGCCTGAACTAACTCCCGATAATATAATTAATAGAGTGCTAGATACGAAGTTCATTAAAACATCATATAGTAAAGTATGGAATACAAGGAGAATAACGATGACAAAAATATTTGGTGATTTGGAGAAGTCTTATACGACACTTCCTCAATATATTGATGCGATCGAAAAAAGCAATCATGGAACTGAATACAAACTTATAACCAAAGAGATTCATATAGGAGTTTAACATCTCTGTATTTTGGGCATTTGGTCCTTCGATCGAGAGATTTAAATTTTATCAACTGGTTCTTAGCATTGATGACACACACTTATATGGTAAATATAAAGGTGTATTGCTTATTGCTACAGGAGTAGATGCAGATGGTGACTTGTTTCCTTTGGCTTTCGCGATTGTGGAGGTCGAGAACAGTAAAAATTGAGAGTGGTTTTTTGCATGTATTCAATTATATATTCTTAGCGTGTTACCTCCTAGGAATATTACTTTTATATCTTACGTGATGAAATGTATTCCTAAAGCATTGTATATGAGATTTGACTCTCATCACTATCATCACTATTGCTTAAGACACATTAGAGATAATTTAAAAAAGAGGCATGGTCAAATACATTTACAAAACCTTCTTTGCCAAGTGGACTGTGCACCCGAAATATGTATGCATAATCGAATTCATGATCAAATCAAGGCAACATCTCAAGCTGCACATGACTGGATAGAGAGTAGTTTGTGAAGTGAATACGTCGACCGGTGGACACTAAATAGAGATGGAGGGAATCAATTTTATATGATGGTAACTAATTATTTCGAAAGCTTCAACGATGTACTTAAGAGAGTTTGAGCGATGCACATAAAGGCATTGCTTGTAAGGACATTTTATAGGCTCGATCACTATTTTGTCAAGCGGTGAGAGGATGGAGCATGTGAGTGACATTATTTACACCAAAAATTGAAGAGATTGTAGGGTCTCATCATGTAGGCAAGATCAACAAAGATTGTTAGATTTGATAAAGATAAATGGCAGGTTATAGACAAACACGATCATAATTACACCGTCAATTTACAAAGAACACAATGCGCATGCACTTGCAACATACCACAGTTGCAACAATTACCATGTTCGCATGTTATAGAGGTTTCGTCCAAGCAATTTTGGAGTGCAAATACTTCATATTACACGTATGCTTTTGAGTAGTATCAGTCAAGCCACTATAGACATTTATACAAGTCGTGTTTCCTTCCCGTTGTAGATAGTTGTTACTGGTCACCCTATAATAGGCCACATGTGTTACCTTCGAAATATAATATTCGTCAAGCAGGGTTTTTTGAATGTTCATAAAAAATAGGTAAGACTCGATTGGCCTCTCTTGACGACGTTGATTGAACGATGTAGGCTCGACACAAATACATTTCACATGCACCAAGGAGAGTCAACTATTACTCTGCAGGATGTAGGGCCTTTACTTGGCCTCAAAGTGGATGGAGATGCTACTACGGGTACCGACGACTTTAACTAGAGAGGAGTGTGTGAATGATTACTGGGTCAAGCTCCTAATATGAAGGGTGATAAGTTTAAGTTCGAGTGGTTATGAAATAATTACTTGAATATACCGATCGATGCAGCTGATGAGATAATCAAGACATATGCTTGTGCATGTATACTCCATATAATTAGTACCATTCTATTTCCAGATTCAACTAAGGATTCAGTGCATGTTAAATGGTTACCACTTCTTGAGAATCTTGAGGAGTGTAGAGAATTATCTTAGGGGAGTGCAATGTAAGATTATTTCTATAGATGATGATAAAAGTGGTATTTGTGCAAAATAAAGAAATTCAAGGTTTCCTCACTTTATTGCAAATATGGTTATCAGAGCGATGACATTTGGGAACACCAGATTTGAGGGAGACATGCACTCTCGATGGTCAGATCTATTAGGATGCAGATATATTAGTTTTTAATATTTATGATTACTTGTAATTTTATACATTTATTTCAATTTATACTAAACTTTATATATCAAGTAGATTAAATGTCTTTGGATATTGCCAAACCTCCTCAAAGGGTCATGAAAACTTGTTTGCGTCAAAAGTTGGTTTTGTCATGGAATTCATTATATCTTCAGTCGATTACAATAAACTCAAAAAGAGATAGCCTTTTTATAAGACTTCTTTTACACAACAAAATGAAAATTACAACTCTTGGGAAACAAACGCAGGATCGTTGTTTGGATCACTGCTTGCGTGGGATCTTTGCCTGTGCCGGGGGTGCGTTAGCCCGTGGACCACCAAATCACAGATTCTGATCGAATCGTGAGGGGTTTATGATTCTGACTTCGTTTATCGAAGTGAGAACTTGAAACAATATCTTATCAAGGTAAGATAGTCGTTCTTCTTGAAATCAAGTCAAAGCCTGAATATCAAGGAGTTACAGAAGCTCGAGTACTCTGCTCTCTCTGCTCTGAAATCAGCCTGTGGATGCTCTCTGATCAGCCTCCTCTAAAAAAATGGCCTTCGGGGGGTATTTATAGCCCCTATGAACAGTTGGCGGAAAACAGTCTCGCGAGACAGCATTTGCTGTCTCGGCCGTCGAGACAGTGTTTGCTGTCTCGGCGGGGACGTTTCCCACGTTCTTGAACAGTTAGTGGCCACATGTAGGGAAGTTACAAAGGCGGTTTTGACCATCTGAAAGCTGTCTCACGCGCGAGACAGTAAATTCTGTCTCGCACGGCGAGACAGTAAAGACTGTCTCGCGCGGCGAGACAGTCAAGTCTGTCTCGCACGGCGAGACAGTCAAGACTTGTGTTCTTCTGCCTTTTTGGATGATTTCCTCTTGAGCTGTATTTGGATATCTTTCAGCATTTTTTGACGCCTACAGATACCCCCTCCAAAGTATTCCAGACTCAATCTTTTATAGAGGAGTTCTGGGATGCTTTGGATAAGATAGGTCTTACTTATGATGGCTTCAACACTTGATCTCTTTGTCTCTCAGTCTATTCGGTGCTTTGTAGAATAGCTAAGATTTTTTTGGCATGGCGTTCATCGCTTGACCGTTGTCGAGATCTTGAATTGAAGCTGGAGTTTGTACTTATGAATTCAGCTTTTATCATTAAATTGATACCGCATTGTTAATCATCGTATCAGTCTTCATAGGAACACAGTTTATACTCATGTATTTTTTGAGTTCTCAGGAAATGGTTTAACCTCGTATACCCATTGGGAGGTAGCCAGGTTATTCTTAAGAATATTTTAAGTGATATTCTCCAGAAATTCCTGTTAAGGGTAAGGAAATAGTTTAGACTCGTGTACCTATTGGAGTATTCGGGAAATAGTTTAACCTCATATACCCGTTGGGAGGTAGCCAGGTTATTCTTAAGAATATTCTGAGTAATATTCTCCAGAAACTTCCTGTTGAGGGGAGGAATACAGTTTAGACTCGTGTACCTATTGGAGTATTCGGGAAATAGTTTAACCTCATATACCCGTTGGGAGGTAGCCAGGTTATTCTTAAGAATATTCTGAGTAATATTCTCCAGAAACTTCCTGTTGAGGGGAGGAATACAGTTTAGACTCGTGTACCTATTGGAGTAATATGGTCTCTTTTTTGTTGGTAGAGATGAACCCGATGATGGAGAGGAAGAATTTTATATTCTATCTCCTGATCTCTTGTTTGTTGGTAGAGATAAACCCGAAATCGGAGAGGAAGAATTTTATATTCTATCTCCTGGTCTCTTTTTTTTGTTGGTAGAGATGAACCCGGAATTGGAGAGGAAGAATTTTATATTCTATCTCCTGGTCTCTTGTTTGTTGGTAGAGATAAACCCGGAATTGGAGAGGAAGAATTTATATTCTATCTCCTGGTCTCTTGTTTGTTGGTAAAGATGAACCCGATGATCGGAGAGGAAGAATTTTATATTCTATCTCCTGGTGCAAAGGAAAACCCCAAGTGGGATCTCCACTTAGAGAATCTGGACAGGTTTGAATAATCCTAACTGTCATAAGGTTTGATTATTCAACTGAAAGTGGACCTCTCGTTCATGGAAGAAATCGAGAGGGGATTTTGGCTTTGGTCCTAACTGTAGTAAGGTTTGACCAAGTGAGAGTTTTGAGACGATCCTAAATAACGATGGGAATGTTAACTTGTACACAAAACCTGATGAGAATTTTTGGTGTCAAGCTATAGGAACTTAACACGAAGGGGTTTGATAATTGCTGTGAATCAGCTGCATGAAATTTTGGATGTTGTGTCAAGACTTCAACAGTGGGGAGCGTTAAAGGCTTAAACACAATGGGGGTTTGAATGGTTTTAATCCATGATGGATTCCAGTGGACTTCTCGTCGATCGATTTGATCGGTGAGGGATTTTGTGAGGAAAGATTTTGTGGACCTCTCGTTCACGGAACGAATCGAGAGGGGATTTTAGCTTTGGTCCTAACTGTTTAAAGGTTTGACCAAAATGGGAATTTTGTGAGGGAAGATTGATCTAAAGAGGTGATCGAATCTCATCTCAGCAAAAGAGTATTCGGAAATCATAGTAGGAGTTTAGTGTTTATCACTTTGTTCATAATGATCGGGGTTATCCCTAAGAATATTACATTCAACATTCTTCCGGGAACTTCCCGTTACATGAATTGTCCACCCCCAACTTTCTTTGCAAAACTGGGTGTAACGAGGAGTACGTTATCCTCAGTCGCATGTTCGGGTTATCCTTAAGAATATAAGATTCTCCAGGAACTTCCCGTTATATAAATCATCCACCCCCAGTTTCCTTTGCGAAACCGGGTTTAATAGTGTATTCAGTTGGATAATCGAGAAGCAGTTTATACTCATATGCTCTTTGGAGTGTGGGGAAACAGTTTATACTCGTGCACCCACTGGAGTTGTATGGTCGTCTTTACTCGACTTCTTTCGTCGTTATGACGCCGGAGTCAATTAGGGCTTGGATCTTGTTTTTGAGTCCAAAGCAAATCTCGGTGGGATGAAGAACCCTTCTGTGGTACGCACAGTAGTTTGGATCCGTAATCCTCTTAGCTCCATCCTGATCTTTAATAGGTGGTAGCTCGATTTTGTCATTAGCGAGGAGGTATTCCAATATGGCTGGAGCTTCATCATCTTCGAAAGAATATTCCTTTTGAAACCTCGGATCGAGAGTCGCATTCTCAACGATTGCAGATGTCATTGGTTGGCCTCTCTCAGCTTTCTTTCTTTTAAGAAAGTGCTCAGCTTGTTCACCCCGAGATTTTAACTCCTTCCAAGTTGTGGATGGCACGACCCCCAGAGCTTCCAGGACATCGATGGAGAGGTTATTGTGGCATGTTTGCAGGATGAACTCCTCTGTAATAGGGTCGACTGACTCTCCGTCTTTTTGTTTTTCATCCAGAAGGGTTCCGATTGACACTTCGGTGTCATCATCGAAGAAATTGCTGAGGAACAAACTTTCCATGTTATCCCAGCAATTGATGCTCCCTGGCTTGAGCCGTCGGTACCAATCGAAGGCGGGCCCACGAAGGGTGCTAATGAATGACCGGACCATTAAAGCCTCGTTTCCAGAGATCATGCCCAAATGAGACTTGAAATAAATCAAGTGCTGAATCGGCGAACTCTTCCCCTCAAACGGTGTGAAGTTAATCAGATTGAATTTCGCCGGGTACGGTATTGAATCTCATTCCCTTGGATAGGGACATGGAATACCCGTCTTCTTAACTTCTTGAGCCGTGATCAAAGCGTTGATTTTGTTTTCAAGCTCTTTCATTTTCCCTTTATCGTCTATGTTTTCGTTCGAAGGACGTTGAGGAGAATGAGTTAGACCACCCTCTGTGAGAGGTGCTATTAAACCACCCCCAATATCGTTATTGGGAGGATGTGTTAATCCACCCCCAGCATTATTGCTATTGAGAGGTGTATCAGCCATAATGACTTCATCCACTTCTGGATCACTGTCATCTACAACATTCTGAGTGTGACGACTGGATTCAGCTCGCTGACTGGACTCAGGAGGTTGAGGCCGTTGAGTTAGCAATTCTCTCATTTGTTGGATAGCTAACTCCATCTCTGTTTTCACTTCAGCTCTAATTTCTTCACGTTGTTTGGCTAGAGCTTCTTGAAGTATTTGAGCAAATTAATCAGAGGTGATCGTGAGTACTTCTCTGGTTTGTCTTGTGCTAGACATCGTATCATCAGAAGCGATTGCAGAACAAGTATCCGAGAATTCATCCTCCGAGGACATTCCTTCTTGCATTCTTTTGTAATCTCTGCGTCTGATGGCTCCTAATTGGAGTCGAGACATCCTTTGAGCAATTCTTGGATTGACTTCTCCTCTCGGGGAAGAGTCGGGATTTGAGTCACTCGAATGCCGTTTAGACTTTCTTTTATCAGCCACGTTGATGGTGACTTCAGAGAATTCATCATCTTGGGCAGCTGATTTTCTCTTGCAGAAATGCCTCGGCTTAAGCTTCGACATTTCGGTGAGAAGACTGTGGAATACCGAGACTCTTCGTGAGATGGCTTCTCGTTTGAAACAGTCACATTCTGATAGCATTGCTCTAATGAGTCGCGCACATGAACAATGAGAGTTCATCTCCCGGACAGTTCTCTTTCGAGTTTTGTTCATACCCCCAGCTTGATAGTATGATTCATCGGTATGATTGCCGAAAAATCTTATCGTCTGTTGGTATGACCCCCCAGGTATAACGATGTCTTTTGACAACCATGTTTTTTTCTGAGGGTGTAAAACCTTGTTGGCATTCTCAGGACAATTTATTTTTGTCTTTGAGCGATCCAAGGTTATGTCGGGAGTCGCACGTCTAAAACCACCCCCTTGCGGGTATGGAGTCTTAACGGGCTATGAATGCTGATTTTGCATAAGTCCAGACTTTGGAATCCAAACTTGGCAGAGTTTCGGTGGTTCTTTGGTCACCGTTACCTTCCTCCTTTCTCGTCTTTGTTGTAGGAGAGCTCGGACATGAGCAGCATTTGCACGACGTTTTTGTATACGTTCTTTGAGGGTCGAACGAGTCCTTTTGACAATAGTCCATTCCTCCTTGGTCGTTGAGACAACTGAACCACTCGATGCCTCCTCGACTCTAAGTCCGCGTGATAATGAACCCCGTCGGTTTGTTCCAATGCCTTAGCCAATTGACGAGCGCGGCGTTGGCGTCGCCTTTGACGAGCCCTCTTTGTCAGTGGCGAATTTCGATCGAATGACTCCTTAATTGGGGAGGAATGATCATGAGCAGAGCTTCCGGTCTTGAGGGTTACCAGAATAATGTTGCGAGGCATGACCTCAACAACTATTGGATGAGAGGCTTCACTTTTAGCCTTCTCTGGCGTATAGGTCTTCTTCAATGATGAGATCCTCTTACACTTACGTGATAATGAAGATCTTGAAGAGGACGATGAGATATATTCCTCAAACTTGGTTTGGTCGAATTCATACTCGACCATGGATTCAACCGGTACCTTGATTGCGTGCGATACGACGGTCTCGGCAGCGAGACCGTTGGCTCCCACTGTGGTCGCCAGCTTGTTTGGGTCAAAAGTTGGTTTTGTCATGGAATTCATTATATCTTCAGTCGATTACAATAAACTCAAAAAGAGATAGCCTTTTTATAAGACTTCTTTTATACAACAAAATAAAAATTACAACTCTTGGGAAACAAACGCAGGATCGTTGTTTGGATCACTGCTTGCGTGAGATCTTTGCCTGTGCCGGGGGTACGTTAGCCCGTGGACCACCAAATCACAGATTCTGATCGAATCGTGAGGGGTTTATGATTCTGACTTCGTTTATCGAAGTGAGAACTTGAAACGATATCTTATCAAGGTAAGATAGTCGTTCTTCTTGAAATCAAGTCAAAGCCTGAATATCAAGGAGTTACAGAAGCTCGAGTACTCTGCCCTCTCTGCTCTGAAATCAGCCTGTGGATGCTCTCTGATCAGCCTCCTTTCAAAATGGCCTTCGGGGGGTATTTATAGCCCCTAGGAACAGTTGGCAGAAAACAAAATCGCGAGACAGCATTTGCTGTCTCGGCTGCCGAGACAGTGTTTGCTGTCTCGGCGGGCGAGACAGTGTTTGCTGTCTCGGCGGGCGAGACAGTATCTCGAAATATAACGTCAGGCATGTTTCGTTTTAACTGCCTTCGCCACGTTTCAAACTCCGTTATTTTGGCAGTTATCCACGTGATTCACTCGCCCACCGTTTTTCACGTTCTTGAACATTTAGTGGCCACGTGTAGGGAAGATTACAAGGCGGTTTTTGACCATCTGAAAGCTGTCTCAACACGCGCGAGACAAGGTAAACGAGCTGCTCTCGCGTGGGCGAGACAGTAAAGACTGTCTCGCGTGGGCGAGACAGTCAAGTCTGTCTCGCGTGCGAGACAGCCCATACTTGTGTTCTTCTGCCTTTTTGAGCTGTATTCGGATATCTCTCAGCATTTTTTGACGCCTACAAAACTTTTATAGAAATGAGCTTGATCAAATGGAGGATGAACAGGTGTACAATCATAATATCTAACTATATTCAAGTAAAATATATCATATGTTACTGTGTAAATTTTCGTAATTTTTTTTATAGGTCAAGTGGATGCCTTATGAACTAGTTTTAGCTTCACTACGAGATATTTGCAGAGATAGTAAAGATTATGCTGTACTCGAGTATCGATTATATGCTTTGAGATTGTCAAAATACATATACTTGATTGTGTGCTTCAACTATTTGGATTAAAATAGCATATTCTAGATCAATAGAGAGAAATCCCCAAAAAGGAGCACATGATCAAAATTAGGAGATAATTCATCATGCTTACATTGGGAATTGGGAGTTGAGGGAGAATGCCGTAGTGATGAAGAGAGCTGACATACCAGAACTAGATGTGTGCTTACATTGGTATTAGGGGATTACTCGCCGATGAATATTTTAAGAGAATAAAGCACCTAAGGAGAACATACCAAGAGGTCCAGTTGAGAGAGAGTTGGTAAGTAGATAGGATAAATATACAATTATTTTGTGATTGTTATTTTTATTATCATCTAATTGCTAATAATCTTCTTCCACTTTTTATCTTATAGATACAAGAACTCGATGAAATTGCTTCTATTGTACATGATGCACTGAGATCGACTACCAAGCCAGGGGTGAGAAATGCATTTATTAAAATCATAAGGAAGATTCGGTCTGCTCTTAGAAAGACGCGTCATAAAAATCGTGATGGACGTCAAGAACGACTCATATGATACAAGCGTCGACGAGTCGATGGACACTCCAGGGTGGGCTCAAGTCGTGCACATGAGGAAGGTGGTGTTCATAGCAATCTCAAGCTGGATGCTCACAGTAGGTTCATGGCGATGAGCATGTCATGCGCTCACAAGTTCACACACAACTAGATGATGAGATCGTCCAAGCTCATGTTGAAGGCGAACAGGGAAGGGGGAGACGAAGAAGAGGAAGAGCGACAAGGAGCGAGAGGAAAGGGAGTTCTAAATATTTGCTAAATTTTGATATTACTTGTTTTATGATGTTTACGTTTGAAATGCTAGTTGGACTGTATGTTTATGATTGGATTTTTAGTAAGTGAATTACATGTTATGTTTTTGCTTAAAATTGGTTATAAATGTAATATAGATATAAAGATATGTGTTTATTTAAGATCGAAATTGATTATGGACTGATATATGTGTAGCAGGAGAGTTTGTGTTAAACCTAAAAAATTTAGTCAAAGATTGATATATGCGTAGTAGGAGATGAGATTTTCCAGCAAGTCTGTGTGCTAGAAGGTCTCTGCCAAATGGTCGGGGTTGGAAACCCCAACCATTTCTATCCCCATGAGGCATGCGATAGGCTGGAAGTTTCTGCCAAATGAACGGGGTTGCAAACCTCGATCAAAATGGTTAGAGTTCGCAACCCCGACTTTTTTAACTTGCTAATCATGAGTGTGATTAGCGGAGCTTCTAAGGAGTTGACAGATTGCTCCTAATTAGTCGGGATTGACAACTCTGACTAATTAGCAATATAATTTTTTTTTAAATGACCTAGTTTATGGCTACGATGCTAACGTGGACAGAAAGTAGGTCGATTTCTATAATAAACTTTGGAATGGATCGATTTTTGGGATAAAAGTCAGGATTGGGTCTGTTTTGAAAATTTCTTCCCCCTCTGATGCACTTAATCTCAAGTTCACTTTCAAATCAAGTCATTGATTCCCATCTCAAAATCATTCTTCCCGAGTACTTTTCTAATGGCAGTGCTAAACCTGCATCGATTAACATAAACAAGGACGATCTCACTAATCAAATCAAGGAAGTTATTTTAAAATGAGACGGTTGATATATAAAATCGTGGTTATTAATAAATATTCTTCCAAACCAAACTTAGTTAAGAAAGTCATGTCCTAAATTGGTGTTCATGTGATGTGGTATAGATTTGTGTTGCTTTCGGCACCATCACCATTTAAATAGCACAAGTGGGTGGATAGTGGACACCGTTTCTTGTCTTTGTCCCTCATTTACACTGAGCACCTTCAATCTTGTAAGCAATAACTTGTTAAACAAACTAATATAAAAGTAATTAGGGGATCTAAATTGTTTGTTGGACAACGAACTAAACCAAGGAACGCTTGCGTGCGGCCAAAAATTGGGACGGATATATGGAATAAGTAATATGTTATGTTGACACGTCTAAGTTCTAATCTGACATTACTAATATTAGACCTAGGTATGTTATGAATGAAATATTGTACTTAAGAATAGATTAAGATCAGTATTTTCATTGTTTTTTTTTTGAACCAGAAAAACAGGGCACAAGTAAAAAATAAGGTATCCCAGACGGAAAATTCCGTCTAGGATACTCAGATTTCCGTCTATGATGGGTATTCTAGACGGAATTCCGTCTAGAATATGCGTCTAGGATGTTTCCGTCTAGGATGTAGTATTCTAGACGGAAATTCCGTCTAGAATACATCCTAGACGGAATATTCTAGACGGAATTCAAAACCGTCTAGAATACATCCTAGACGGAATATTCCAGACGGAAATTCCGTCTAGAATACTTCATCCTAGACGGAAAAAATTTCCGTCTAGAATGAGTATTCTAGACGGAAATTTCCGTCTAGGATAATCATCCTAGACGGAAGGATGTTTTTTAATTTTTCTAAATTTTTTTTAAAAAAATAAGCTATCCTAGACGGAATTTGAGCATCCTAGACGGAATTTCCGTCTAGGATAATATGCTACAGTGTTTTTTTTTTTTTTTTAAAGGATCTGCTTTGGGTGTATGTGCACAATGTTGAGCAACACTAAATTATATTCATATCCAACACAATCTAATTTTATTCCATTATCAAATCTAATTATATTCCAATAATACATTCAATATTTTTACTAGAAAAAAAATTGTTTACAAACTTTTACATCAATTATTTACACAAATTCACATAGGATTTTCCCTTTGCAATCAACTCATCATCATCACCACTCTTCTTATTAAGCCCAAGCCTATTCTTCCTTGCCTCTTCCTCTTCAACATCTTCCTCGCCTTTGTCAGAATGATTGCATGTATCTTCGCTTTTCACCTTCTTGGAACGATTCCCTTCAGCCCAACCATCATGCATGCCTTTACAGTCGATATTATCATTCAAAAACAAAGATATATCATCATTCAAAATCAAAGATAAATAAATCCAAGACTGGAAATGCCATGAACCACATGTTACATGTCATTAATTTTCTCTTGCATACGCCAATTTAATTACAAGTAACATCAACAGAAAGGAACTTTAAAATCAGTGACATTGCTAATCAAGGCATAAATCTTGTAAGCTATTTGTGAAGCCTACCAAGACAGCTTTTGATATGTTGGCACTTCACTGTTTTCAGTTACATGTTAGTATGAAGTTTGGCTCCAAGTGCATGTCAGAGCTTTTAAAATCTGAAGCATACCTGAATTATAGGATCCAGTAAAGCAGCAATCACAGGATCAAAGTCAGGCTTCTTCCTAGATGCATGAACCATCATGCCATCATAGGTATCAATAAGCTCAAGCAGCAAAGAAACACCTTCCCTTGCTGCTGATGGTGGGGATAAATCAACTGGAACCAAAGGATCAAGAAGTTAATTTCATTACAATGAAATTAAAATTAGGTTGAGATTCCAAGCACAAAACAAATAAGCAGACCTGAAGGAGCCATCCTAACATATCTCCTACATAACGCATGGATCATGATCATGCACTTCAATAGGACAATGAAGATATAAAGATATAGAAAGTTGAAAGTAATTGTTGCCTCGAAGATCCTGATTGAGGTAATGTTGCCTGATAAAGTGCAGTTTTAAGTAAGACCAGCTTGATATAATGGAAAGAAAACAAATTTTACCAAATCTAATATATTTGATAAATTTGAAAAGTTTCATAAAAAAATATGTAGTTTCACGGTTCTTGTCCACTTCAATAGATTGAAACCTCATGCGGAGTATGGGACAATGATGGGACTATAGAAATAGAAGACTTTTGAAATCCAACTCCCCTAGCACAATAAGGAACTCACTCATTCAAGAACAGAGACATAAGCTAACAACTGGCAGATTTTAATTAAAAAGACATATCATTTAACACATAACAATAAAAGAGGATCATCACCTAAACACGCTAGTCAATCATGCGTCCTAAAGGTTATGAGATCAATTTAAGTAGGTGTTGGCTGCCTCCAGTGACAGCATCCAAGAACCCTCTTATTCAAAGATGGTGGATTGCTTCAAACTAGTGGGTAAGAACATAGGACCAGAAGGAATCAGTTCTCTATTTACATGAAATATCCTCAACAGGAGACATTTACCTGTGAATGACGGCAACATTAATCTTCATAGCCTCTCCATAAACATTGACTAAGAAAAATGAATGACAATTACTCTTCTCTCAATTTCTTTTACATATCATTATTACTTGACTCGTTCTGAGTTTGGCCTTCATTAACAAATTTTATCGACATTTCAACTTCCACAGGTACAATTACTTTCCACATCGGTTGTCATTTTGCCGCTAATTTGATGTGAACCAAAAAAAACACATCCCGACCCATGAAAAAATAGAGCTTTATGGCAAAAATAAGTTAAGCTTAGTTATTTTTTCTTCCTTCTTACTATTCAGTTTGTAACAGAGTCTGAACTCCTCTCATTCATGCTCAATGTTTTTCAGTATCTGCATCGTGAAAACCCTAGATATACTTAAAAATAAAAAAAAGTATAACAATTACTAGAAAAATAAGAGGAAAACTCTAGTTTTACTTGCAACAAAAATTAAAGGATAGAAGAGTTACATTTCACCTGAAACCCCTAGATTCATCTGAATCCGCCGCAAAAAGAGAGAGAGAGAAACTACTGTGATTTCAAAACAATGAAGAAGGAGGAGGCAGGACGGGGCCCACTCCTGGATCATGAGAAGGACGGAGGAGGCCGAGGTTCGAGCGGAGGAGGCGAAGATCTCACGGCCAGGGCTGAGGCCTAGGCTACGGAGGTAGAGGTAGGGGTTCGAGGAGGAGGATGCTTGGCGGCGGCGATTGTATTCGCGGAGGCGCTCTTCGGTGAAGGAGGTGGAGACCGAGGGTTTTAGGGTTAGGGTTTTGGAGTTAGGGCTGGCCATCGTTGAGAGGGGAGTGAGGGAGGGGAGACATTGGAGGAGGTTTTGGAGAGAGTAGGGTTAGGGTTTCGATGGGAACAAGGAGAAAGGGCGAGCTTCACGATGGTGGATTGAGTTTAAATTTGGGGAAGAAGTTGAGCGAGCTGGGGATCAGGATTTTCTCTCAAAAGCGGGAGAGGGAGAGGGATAAATTTGGGGAAGAAGTTGAGCGAGCTGGGGATCAGGATTTTCTCTCAAAAGCGGGAGAGGGAGAGGGATTTGGAGATAGGGATTTGAGGGCGGAAAGGGGATCAGGATTTTCTCTCAAAAGCGGGAGAGGGAGAGGGATTTGGAGATAGGGATTTGAGGGCGGAAAGGGGGAATGGAAAAAATATGGTGGGAATTTTCAAATTTATTTTTAAAAAGGGGGCAATCATTTTAGACGGAAAATTCCGTCTAGGATGTATCCTAGACGGAATTTTCCGTCTAGGAAGTTTGCCCTATTTAAAAAAAAATAAAATAAAATAAAAAAACCGTCTAGAATACTATTCTAGACGGAAATTTCCGTCTAGAATGTTTATTCTAGACGGAATATTCTAGACGAATTTTTTCCGTCTAGTTTAATATTAAACTAGACGGAAAAAAATCCGTCTAGAATATTCCGTCTAGGATATGAGAATTTTTACTAGTGGGGAGAGGTTCCCTGTTTATATGTATATATAATTATATATATAAAAAAGGGATGGAAAAAAATACATGACAAACCAAAAGATGAGGATGATGAGAACCAATAGATGATATGATCGGTGGGGAGCGGACCTTGTCGTCACCTACCAAACCAGATCAAGAATGGTTCCGAACATACCATAAAGCAATAGCATACACATACTAGTTTCTAGGTTAAGTTTGACAAGATATTACAAAACATAACAACTACTGCTAGAGCCAAGGCCCAAAAAAAGGAGCAAAGAGGATGATGATCCTATTAGAAGTTGTCCCCAACTCCATCATCCTTGGCAACTTTGGCTAGTTCCTTCAGACCGAGACCGATCGCCACTTTGTGCATTTTTGTTGCCCTTCTGCTCGATGATGTTCCTGTCCAGAACAAGGTGAAACGTGCAATATGAGATGCAATGATCAAAGGAGAAGAAACTACACCATTAAAAATCTTATTGTTTCTGCTAAACCAAATTCTCCAGCAGTAACTAGGTAGTAAAACTCTCCATATGCATCTGATACGATGGTCAATGGAATGATCAAGAGACCCTGAAAGGAGCGCTGACATATCTTACGGCCATACATCAGGATGGTGGTTGGGGGCGATCAAAGACCAAACATCTCTAATAACTGAACATTTGGTAAAAAGGTTATCATGGGTCTCATTTGCAGAATTGCATAATGGACATGAAATGTCGCCAATCCAACCCTTTTTAGTCAACACATCCTTCGTTTGAAGCTTCTGGTGACTAAGAAAAATCTTGACCTTATGAGGAATGGGTGATTTCCAAATGAAATTGAATAAATGGAATGAGATACCCCCTGATACAAGGAATCTGTAACATGAGTTCATAGTGAATTCTCTAGATGGATGAAGAGGCCAGCAAACCTGATCCTGAGCTTGAGAATCGGGAACCTTAGCTTGATCAAGAAAGGAGTACAGAAGGTTGATGTCTTCTCTACTATCCGGGGTGTTACCTCTCCTGATGATGAGGTGCCACTTCCACACATTATTGATGAAGGCACCTTGGGAGAGAACTGAGCTGGTATGAGAGAAGGCAAGATGATAGACTCTTGGGAACAAGCTCCTGAGGGTGTTAACACCCATCCATTTATCATGCCAGAATCTACAAGAAGCGCAGTCCCCTATATTCCACTGAGCCTGGCTAAAGAAAGAGTCGTGAATAGAAAAAAGATCTTTGATCAAGTTAGAAGCCGAAGCCTTAGGAGGGATAACTAATGGGTTGGAGGAGTTAGAGGAGTATATGGACCAGATGACCTTGCTAAGGAAGGAGTTGTTGACACTGATTTTCCATAACCATTTAGATAGGAGGACCAGATTGAAAAAGTGCAAATTGATGACCCCTAAACCCCCCTCAACCTTAGGTTTACAAACAATGCCCCAGTTGATAAGACTTTTGGGTTTGGTGGTTTGAGGATAGCAGCCCCAAAGGAAATTTCTTCTAATTCTGTCGATGGCTTTGATGAGCCAGGATGGGAGCTTAAAAAAGACATATAGTATAGAGGAATAGATGATAGAACAGAATTTAGAAGAGTGAGTCTACCACCTATTGATAGGGATTTGTGTTTCCACAGAGACAGTTTTTTAGAGAAGGAGTCGAGGAGAGGTTGCCACTCTCTTTTGGAGAGAGAACCCCTTTTGAGAGGAAGACTGAGCTACGAGAATGGAAGGGTACCAAGAGAACACTTTAGTCTGTCAGCAAGAGAGATACCCTTGTTAGGAATTCTACCAAGATAGTGAAGGTGAGTTTTGGACTGATTCATGGATAGGCCAGAGATAAGACCAAAAATATGGAGGATGGTTTTGAGAGTATGAATGTCTTTACATGTGGCTCTACAAAAGATGAGGGTGTCGTCTGCAAACTGAAGCTCTTCTCTTCTTTTGCACGATAAAAACTCCACTAAGGTATTCCTAGTGGATAAAATATCCAATGGGTCTGGTTCGTCGCCGTAAAATATGCAGCAAAGAAATAATTAACTCTTGAATTATTGAGCTTTTTCGTGATTTTGTACTGATTCAAAAACTGATATCTTTGTGAGCACATTTAATCCATAGACATGGCCTATGTGATACTGTCTCATTCATGTAGACTAAAGTTTAAAACTTACATGATGAAGAAAGTTTCCAGTAAACCCGGTCTATTGTTGATCTGATGAGCTAAAAAGAGGCACATTTTGATAAAGAAAGTAACTGTATTTTTAGTCAACTTGTACAATGCACATGCATTGCATGTAAATGTACATGTTTTAATTTTTTAAAATTTTTTATTGAATAGTAACACTATGAGTTAATAAATAAAATTATATAATAAGATTTCTTAGGAAAAATTGCTTCAAGACCCTAAAAATAATAAGTTGATGTGTCCCAGCCCCCTATATTTTTTCTAATGTGTATAATCCCTAAATGCATAAAGTGTATATGATTCAGCCCCATGTACAAGTCCCAAGAACAAAAATCCCCAAACTACCCCTCTTCTTCTCCTCCTTCTTTGCATGCCCCCTCTTGAGTTTTGAGGGCTCCGTTCTCTCCTCGTCCGCCCCCATCCCCCTCCACCACCGAGATCGAGCAGATCCTCATTGCCTCCATCGCCACGTCAACCCCTCCCCTTCACTCTCTCCCCGTTGTCAAACCCTTGTAAGATCTCGATCTCATATCCCCAGCAAGCTCAACGCCGCCACCGACTCCTCCTCCACCTCTGACTTTGACGATGACAAAGATGACCTCGAGTCCTACGACAATGGTGAGTTCGACCAGATCCCCGTCGCCTCCATCGCCACGCCAGCCCCTCCCCTCCACTCTCTTCCCATTGTCAAACCCTTGCAAGATCTCAATCTCATATCCTCCAGTGAGCTCAATGCCGCCACCGACTCCTCCTCCACCTCTGACTTTGATGATGACGAAGACGACCTTGAGCCCTACGACGATGGTGAGTTCGACCAGAAGCTGACCTCGATCTCGATCTCATCTCCTCCAGTGAGCTCAACGTCACCACCGACTCCTCCTTCACCTATGACTTCAATGATGATGAAGACGACATTGAGTCCTCGATGATGGCGAGTTCGACCAAAAGACAATAGATGAGTAGCTTAACATCAATTCTAGCTTCCAGAATGTAATGTCTCATACATGATAAATTATGAAGGTTCTGAGCTTGATAATTTGTGGGAATGATTGTTTTTCTTTCACAGGTGTCATGATAATTAATGGGAAGGATTATGTACAAAAAGGGGAGGCTAGCGGTGGCAGTGGAGATATTCACGGTGGCACCGTCAGTTCTGGTGGTGGAGGTGAGGAAAGAGGGTGGGGATAGTCTGGAGTACAAGAGCTTCTGTAGGGATGAGCGTCGACGTTGAAGGACATCGTGTGGGCTGCCGCCGTTTGATTTGGTTGATCGTCTCAATAATTAAGAGGGGATGCGTTTGTGTTTGTGTTTGTGTGTGTGAGTTTGTTTGTGCTGCAATTGTTGTTGGATTTTGGTATGTGTGTGAAGCGTTGAAGGTGGGGTTTGTTCTGTGGTGTCATTGTTTGTTATTTTGTTGGTATTATTGCACCTGGCATGTTTCCTGGCCACATGTAAAATTTGTGGGGATTAGAATTGGAAGGATTGTGTGGATTCAGAGGATCCTTTTGGGATTTAGAGAGTTGGTTTTGGATTATGTGGATTCAAGAAATTTAAATCCTTTAAAAGAAACGAAAACCTTATTTTGAATTTTACAGTTTACTTTAAAGAAACACAATTTATTAAATATAGTTAATAATTTACCAAATATAATTATTAATTTACCAATTAAGGTTAACATGCTATAGAATCGCTGAATTTTACAGCTTACTTTAAAGAAACACAATTTAAACGCGAGGCTCGCGTTGGTTGGAGGATCGATTTTCTCGAAGTTGTACTTGTCGTCGAGATCTTCTTCTTCGTCGAGCGGCGTTCTTCTTAGCCTGCTTCAAAGCCTTAGTATCAGTATCAGTGACGTTGACTGTGCTTTCCTCTGTCATAGGCCTTTTACAACCAAGTACACGCTGTGTCGACATAGGCGTGTGATCTTCGGTTTGCAGAGCGAGCTTGAGGCTTTGGCCAAAGGAGAGGACTTTCTTTGGCGTCTCAACAGCAACTAAGACCTCTTTAGAGCTCTTACAGGCATCTTGTCTAGCCTTAGGGCTAAGTGATCTGGAAGAGAGGGCATCCTCGTATTTGGCTTGGTCAAATTCCACGACCAAGGTTTCCACGGTTGTTCCAGTGAGGTGAACGTCGGATTGCGCCACCACTTCTTCGTCAGAGAAGCTAGTCCCCAGGGGATATATATATATTGTTTGTGGGAAAATTTGCAGTAAAAGAAACGAAGGAAAATTGATTTGTATTCCTTTAATCTTAGTTACAATTAGATTTCCTGATTACAAAAGAGAAGAGAATGATCTGGATTCTCCCCTTTGTTTAATTCTGGGTTCTTCACGGTGGTGATGAGATGCCTCCCTCGAATGCTCGCATCGAGTTTGCTTCTCGTTGACGATCCGATATCTTGTTTTCACTGGAACGTGGTCTTCTCCTCACGATTTGACATTGTGGAGAACTCTGAACGAGTTTAAAACTCTATGAAAGAGTTGATTTAACCGAAAGTCGGTTATAAGCCAAGGATGAAGAAGATCTTGTTGCCGATCTCCAAAGCTCCAACCGAAGGATGAAGGATCCTCTTTTCGCTGCCAAGAAGATCCAACAGACCGCCCGAACCCCTGAACTGAATTCATTTTCAGTTATTTATAGGGGATTAAGGGGTGTAACCACCTCCTTAATTCGCTCCTAAGTGGGGCTAATGGGATGTAACCGCCCCTTAAATCACTCCTGAGTGGAGTTGTGATCCCCTCAGATCGTGGGAAACGGTTTTGAAACAGTTCAGCTCGTGTTTGAACGAGTCAAACACAAAATCCATGTTCTGATGCGAATTCTGCGTTCAAACGCAATGTTTGGAAGCTTGAACGCAGTGTCTGAAAGCTCGGACGCAGCGGCTAGAAACTGCGTTGGCATATTGTTGGAAGCTGTGTTTGGTGGCTTGGAAGCTGCGTTTGGCATCGATTGGAGCCGCGTTAGGCAGCGGTATAGAGCTGCGTTGGGCAGCGATTGGAGCTGCGTTGGGCAGTGGTATAGAGCTGCGTTGGGCAGCGATTGGAGCTGCGTTGGGGGGCAGCGGTATAGAGCTGCGTTTGGCAGCGATTGGAGCCGCGTTAGGCAGCGGTATAGAGCTGTGTTGGGCAGCGATTGGAGCTGCGTTGGGCTGCGGTATGAGCTGCGTTGAGCTGCGTTCATGGCTATGAACGTGATGCGTCTTGATGCTGGTGTGCGGGGAGGACTTCCGCAGTTTGATTTGAAGAGACTGTCGATTTGTAGTCTCTTTCTGTCGAAGCGTTGCAAAGATCGTCATTTTGTAATCTTTGCTTTAGCTCTCTGATATGTGAGAGTCGTCAGATTGTAACTCCTAATGTTGATTGTGGAGGCTGTTGATTGGAGCTTTCATCAATTATTGTGTAAAATATTCTATATATATATATATATATATATATATATATATATATATATAGATAATAATTTCAGGTCATATACACGTTAAATGATAACAGTTAACAAATAATAAATTATAGCTAACAGTTTACTAATAACAATTAACATATAATTGATTATAGTTAACAATTTATAAATAATGTACAGTTAACAGATAATGATTAATAGTTAACAGGATAAATGTGTTAGTTAACAGATTACAAATACCAGTTAACAAATAATGGATTATAATACACAATTTACTAAATATAGTTCACATGTACTAGGTAAAACTTAACAGTTAATTAATAAAACTTAACATTTTAAAGAAAAAAAGTTAACATTTACTCCGCTATACTAACATGAAACAAGTAAACGTTAACAGTTAATTGGCTATAGTTCACTTGTATTAGGTAAAACTTAATAATTAATCTACTGGATATTTATACATCCATAATCTCAAATGAATATTTTTATATGTAGTATTTTATTTCTCAATTATCAACGTATCATATACAAACTACATATAATTTTCAAACCAACAAAATAACCTATGTACAATAAAATTTAAAACAAAGACTAATCCACTCAACATATATTCTCTTCCTTTCAAAACATGGTCCCCATCTAGTATCCACTAAGTCTTCGATAAAGTGGATACAATTGTCTCTCACTCCAAGAACATCTCGGCTAGATATCATGAGCAGAACCAATGTAGGAAAGAATTGTCCACAACCAAATGCGCTACCTAGAACAAAAAATGCATAAAAGTCAACATGAGCGCAACCAAATACATCAGGAATATGGGGATTAAGATCCAAGTGTCAAAAGTGCTGACATAGAGAATCAATAATATAGTTAGTATTTTTCACAACTAAATGCCCTACTGTAGGCGTCAGAAATTACCTATAGGTTCCCGCACGTAGTTCGAAATGGAGAGAAAGCGTTGAACACTTTTATCCAAGTCAGAGAGGATTATCCAAGTCAAAAAGGATCATCTGATGCTATAAAAAGAAGCGAAGAAATGCATGTGAAACGTCGAAACGTGTGAAATGACGAAGCAAATACAATTAGGAGGGCTCTAGAGTGACCCGCATGAAGAAGTTAAATTTTGACCATGATGAGATTTGAATCTAAAAATCTCAAAAGATAAAAGTTGTAGTTCTCTTTGTCAGCTTTCCAACAGATCTTGAATCACTTCATTCTGAGGTTGGACAAGATAATTAAAGCTAAAATACCAAAGATAGTACTCTGTCTCGGAGATTCCGAGTCACTTCGAAGTGACTCGCGCCCAGGTTATCTCCTGATGTGTTTTTGATAAGATTGGCTTCTAGAACCCCTTGCGGTCATCCGTAAATATGTAGGGTTATTCTTAAACGTGTGGAAGCTATTACATAAGCAAAAACCCACCTAAACGGGTAATAACAGTTGTTCTTCGATCCTATCCATAAACACGACATTTAGAATCTATAAATACACCCCTAGAACCCTCATAAAGGCAGATCTAAAGGGAGTCACAAATTTCAAAGGAGCTAGGGCGAGGTTTTGATGAATTTTAGAGAGGCTAGTGAGATCTTGGCGAATTCCTGTGCATAAAGAGTGGATTTTGATAGATCTGAAGCTCGTTCCACCATTCCTTGATATCAAACTTTGTTTTGATCTCAAGAAGAGTAGTAATCTTACTTTGTTGAGATTATTTACTTATGTGATTATTTCCTTTGTGAATATTTAGCCTTCTGATCAATCAAATCTAATCCACAGTGGTCCATGGATAAATACCGATATAGGTAAAGATCTCACGCAAGTAGCGGGTGATAAACATTCTCTACATGTATTTGAAGAGAGTTGTAACCTTTTTATTTTTATTGTATAAGAAAGTCTTATAAAAAGCTAATTTTACTTTTTGAACGTACTGTAAACAACTGAAGTTGTAATGAGTTTCATAATGAAGAAAATAACTTTCGATGCAAACACGCTGGTACCACAGTGGGAGCCAATAATCTCGCTGTTGAGACTGTCATGTCGCAACCGAAGATCAAGATCTCGGTTGATTCAGCTGTCGAATACGAGTTTGACGAAGCTAAGTTTGAGGAATATTTCTCCTTGTCTTCATCAAAATCCTCCTCTCCCTACAAATGCGGAAATATATTATCCTTGAAGGAGGCGTACTCACTGATGAAGGCTACAAGTGACTCCTCTCCAATCAAGGAGTTGTCCAATCAAAGTATGCTAACTATGATGAAGAGAGCTCGTCAGAGGCAATGCTAATGCCAAGCTCATCAAATTGCCAAGGCATTAGAATAAGTCAACTGTAGGCATTGAAAATTGCCTATAGGTCTCCACGAACCGCTCAGCGTTAAGAAAAGATGATGAACGTCACTATCTGGTTCACAGAAGCTTGATTGATGTTGGTGAACATTTGAAGTAAATCGACGAACTACGTAAAATAACAGAATTTCAGAATGACGAAGACACGAACTGATCGGGAACCTCATGTCGTTCACAAACGGTGAAATACCCTTTGTGTCTCATTTATTCTATAGATAATCTAATCATTGTAGCTTATATAACTCCTTGTCGGCTTTCCAACACACTTTGAATCGCTCAAATCCGAGTTCGGATGAAGAAGTTACAGCGGAAACAAACAAACGTGCATAACGGAGCGTCTCAGTCTGAGTTGAGACACCCCGGGGTGTCTCGGCCCAACCTAGACACCCCTAAGGTGTCTCGGCCAAGGACGAGAAACCCAAGGGTGTCTCGGTTCACGCCGAGACACCCAAGGGTGTCTCGGACTTTGTGGAGTTATTTTGATCATGATTCGTTTTGAATTTGAAGAAACTCAAAACATGAAAGTTGTAGATCTTTTTATCAGCTTTGCAACCCATATGGAATCAGGTCATTTGAAGGTCATATGAGGAAGTTATGACCAAAATAGCCTAGACACTCACAAGTGTCTCGGACCTGGCCGAGACACCCAAAGATGTCTCGGACCTTGTGGAGCAATTTTGACCATGATTCATTTTGAATCTGAAGAAACTCAAAAGATGAAAGTTGTAAATCTTTTTGTCAGCTTTCCAACCCATCTGGAATTAGGTTATTTGGAGGTCATATGAGGAAGTTATGAACACAATAGCCGAGATACTCACAAGTGTCTCGGACCTGGCCGAGACACCCAAAGGTGTCTCGGACCTTATGGAGCTATTTTTACCATGATCTGATTTGAATCTGAAGAATCTTAAAATATAAAAGTTGTAGATCTTTTCGTTATCTTTCCAACACAACTTGAATCACCTCATTCAGAGGTCGGATGAAAGAATTAGAGCCAAAATACTGAATATGGTACAAACTGTCTCGCACATGTGTGAGACACTCCGAACTGTCTCGCACTTGGGACGTGGTTTTTGACGGTTTTCGATCAGTTTTAACCGCCCGGATCTCCTGGAAACCTATAAATACAACCCCTAGAGCCTCATTTTTTCAGATCTGGAATTTTCGTGCCTCGGTGAAGCCCTGCCGGATTGAAGACTTAAAGTGTACAGATTTCAGAGAGGAGGAGGAGTTAGATCTGCAGCCCGCATCGTTCCTTAGGATTATCCCGTTGTGGTAATCTTAAGAAGAGTGATTATCTCGCTTCGCCAATATAAGAGCTACGGTTTCTCGATCCCTTCGTGGATAGACGAAACTCTGTCCAAATATTAATCGTTCGGTGGTCCACGGACTAACGCGTCCCCGTCACAAGCCAAGATCCCACGTAAGCAGCAGGCGATAAACATTCGTTGCGTTTGTTTGAAGAGAATTGTAATTTTTTTGTTTTCATTGTGTAAAAGTCTTATAAAAAGACTAATTTTTTGTATTCATTGTAAACGTCTGAAGTTTGTAATGAATCCCGCAATGAAACAATCAATTTTCGACGCAAACATCAACAGGGTTCGATATTACACAAACTTGGAGTCCAAGAGGCGTCAAACAACTGAATCACTTCAACAACGTGTGGCTGACAAATCCTCCAAACCATCGACGAAAGAATGGATCATTGTTAAAAAGAATCATTCAACCCGGAAGGAGAAAAGGCATCGTGCACATGCCGCACATACTCGTACCCTTTTGCAAAAGGCACAAGACATGAACAAGGAAGAGGTAGCCAAAAAAACCACCAAGACCACGCCAAGTCTTGAGGCCAAAGTCCAAAATGGTATAAAAAATAACTCCGACAACAGTCAGAAAGATCAGAAGTCCCGAGCCACTTCAGGGTGACTCACGCCAAGGCCGAGTCACCTCAAGGTGTCCTGCACCTAATTCGCCTCCCGTACCCGTTTCTCCACTTCCACCAATCCTTGTTCCTATTCTAGTTGATCCCGTACCTCCGGAGAAGTCTCACGGTAGCGTTGACCTATTTAAATTCAAGGTTATGATGACAGATCGTCTTGGTCCTTCTCACAAAGATCGAGACAACGCTCCGGTAAACAAAACCCGAGTAGTTCCTCAGGTTAGGGGTCGTACAAACACTCTTGTCAAGCCAATGGCCGCTCAAAGGTGTCCCGCCACCCCCAAACAAACCGGGGCACCTCATTGTACATGTTCTATGCCGTGCACAAGAGAACTCCTGGCATCGTTCGCCTGGGGGTTCGTATTGAAACCCACGGTCCCTTAAGGTTCCATGCTCGCAAGGGAGTGGTCCTAAACGTGCGATTCCTGATGCGACCTTGGATCCTTCAAAGGCGATAACAAATCGTCCTGAGAGTTGTGAGAGTTGTGAGAGATGTGTAGCCGTAAACAATAACGTGATAGTGCCAAAATATAACGTTATACTTGGGGCATCACACCAATAGGAGATGGATTGCTCCGATGAGCTATATAGCCGTCAAAAATTACCTATAGGTTCCCGCACATAGTTCAAAATAGAGAGAATGTGATGAACGGTATTATCCGAGTTAGAGAGGATTATCCAAGTAAAAGAGGATCATCTGATGCTATAAAAAGAAGTGAAGGAACGCTTATAAAACATCAAAATATGTGAAACGACGAAGTAAATACAATCAGGAGGACTCTAGAGTAACCCGCACGAAGAAGGCTGGTGATAGAATTAAGTTTGCATCGTTCTTATTATTTTCCAAGTTGCTAAATTAAAAAAAAGGTTGGTGATGATATTAACTTCTGCTTGTGGACTTCTTTTTCTTTTGTTATAATCGCATGACTTATCCCATTACCTTTTTCTTTTGGCATGCACATATATGTAATCTGATAATGTTGATGGAGAAACCAAATTAATTAGAAAAGGTCATTCATGGGGCAAGAACTACACATATTGTCTTCAAATAATGATTTTCATTGCGATGCATAGAGGCTCAATGAAATTTAGGTCCTTAGAAATATTGCGGTTCAACACATTTTCAGTGCCTATAGATATCACTCTCTTATGACTTCAAAACTAGATATAAAATGTTGGATAGTAGGTTATTAGGCCAAACATGATTCCTAGTCTGTTTTGGTTTTGGTTTTAGAATTATTAGGACTCCTAGTCTATTTTGGTTTTGGTTTTAGAATTGTTGGATTCCTAGTCTATTTTGGTTTTAGGGTTTCTATCTATCTATATATATATAGAACGTTTTAGAAGAGATTTGTAGATAAAAAAGAGTTTTTTGAGCACTTTGAGAGGGAGATTATTATGAGGGAGTGTGAGATTGTTGGTTATGGATATTTTTAGTATTTGAGAGAGTTGTAACCCATTGTATTTCTCCTCCATATAGTGAAATCTCCCCCCCCCCATCCTCTTCCTGTGGACGTATGCAACTTGCTGAACTACGTAAATCTTTGTGTTTGTGATTGCTTTGTGCTGTTCTTTTGTGAATTGCACTCGTTGGTTGTTCTTCTCTCTTGTTCGCCGACTCGTGTAGGTGTTTGGTTCACAAGCATGCTTCCACCGATGCGCAACAATTGATATCAGAGCTCTAGGGTTTTAGACTTAGGGTTTGTTTTGAGTAGAGGAAAATTTATTGTTGAAAGCTTGGATCTTGGAGATCTAGGCTAAGGTAGAGATAGCATTGCGAAGTTGGCAGTTGGAGATCTCGCCTTCCTTGTGTGGTTGGGAGTTCATATTGGAATCTAATTTAGGGTTCAAGTTGGGTAATTTCTCAATTCTATCAGTTATTCGAATTTTCTCTACAATTTAGAGTTAGCAAGCAATGGCAAGAGATAGTGATGAAAGCAGCAAGGCTACAGCAAGTACAGTTCATGTTACACTTCAGAATACAAAGATCAGTGTTGTGAAGTATGACAGCAATATTAACTTTGGGTTGTGGATGAGTGACATGCAGGATGCTTTAAATGCTCAGAACTTGAGGAGACCATCATAGTCTATGAGAGGCCACCAAAGTATGATGAGGCGATATGGAACAAGATGAATCGAAACGCTTGTGGGGTAATAAGATCTTATTTGGAAGAAGAGTTAAAGTATGATGTGATCGGTGTGACATCTACGATGAAGATATGAGAGATTCTCAATAACAAATATCTTACGGAGAGTGTTGAGAACCGGTTGCACTTGCTGCAAAGATTGTTCAGATTCCAGATGTCCAGGGGTACCTCACTTGCAGATCATGCGAACAATTATACAAAGTTATTGTCAGACTTAGCGAATGTGGATGAGAAGATATCAGATGAGTATAATGTGATTATTTTATTAGGCTCCTTACCCGATGAGGAGTATGATACATTCGTGCTCACTTTGTTGAACAGTAAATCTTCCATCACCTATAGTGAAATGACTAATACGTTGACAAATTTTGACTTGAGGAGGAAGGATAAAGAATCTTCCAGAGCTAGCACTTCAGGAGAGGTCTTGTCAATGAGAGGTATGAGTCCCTATCCGAGAGGTGGCAACATAGGTAGGTCAAAGTCAAGATGCCACTACCAATTAGCATAGAACCAGTGTACTTGTAGGCTGTCTAAAAATCATAATAGATAGCTGATCCCCATCAAACACCGATGATGGAAGTTACAATCTGACGACTTCCAGAATATTATAATTTGAAGACTTTCACGTAGATCGCTAAAGGTTACAATCTGACGACATCAACGACAACTTGATGAACTCTAATCAAACACGTCTTCATAATCAACCATCGGAGTTTACAATCTACGACTCTCAATATCAAGAGCTAAACAAAGATATACCGAAACAAACACAAATCTTGCAACGCCCTGTCGACAGAAAAGAGACCACAAATCGACGTCTCTTCAAAATCACAGGCCAAAAGTGAAGGGTCCTCCTCCGGCGCGTACCAGCATCAAGATGCGCACGCGTTTCAAACGCACGAACCAGCTCAATGCACTCCAAAATAAAATAAATCGCCACTCGTTGGACGCAACTCACATCCGCTCGCCCGATCGCAGCGCTCACATTGCCAGCTAACGAGCTCAACATCGCTGACAGCGCACTCTATTTCGCATCGCGCGCCAACTCTGCCCAACGCAGCTCCAAGCAACTCGCCAACCCAAGCTCTATAACCGCGCCAAAATCGCAGCCTTTCATCCGCTGCATAACCGCTTCCATCCCACTTTGAGTCAAGCTTCTCCAGAACTGCGTGACCACAGGAATTACTCCATAATGCCAGGATCTGCGTTTGAAACTCGTTCAAACCGAGTTTGAACGTTTACACAAACCGCTTCCAACACGAGAGGGACAAGCAAACTCAACTAACAAGAGTGTGGATAAAGGCGGTTACATAAGCAAAAACCCACTTAGGAGCGAATTAAGGAGGTGTTAACCTTAATCCCCTAATAAATAACACAAACTCAACAAGTTACAAGATCGGATTTTTGATATCAGATCGGGCGGACTTTCGGGGGGGCCAAGTCTGTTTGGAACGTCCTGCATCGAAATAGATATCATCCTCGGCTTGGAGCTTGGCAGACTGCAAACAAGATCTTTCTTCATCCTTGCTTATAACCGCACTTCTGTTAAATCAACTCTTCATAGAGTTTTAAACTCGTTCAGAGTCTCAAAAAAAACAAGTCAAATCGAGAGAGAAGACTACTCCCACAGTGAATCAAGATATCGATCGCAAACGGAAGCAACTCGACCAGCATTCGAGGTCAGCCATCGCCACCGTGAAGAACCCAGAATTAAACAAAGGGGAGAATCCAGATCATTCTCTTCTCTTTTGTAATCAGGAAATCCAATTGTAACTGAGATTAAAGGAATACAAATCAATTTTCCTTCGTTTCTTTTACTGCAAATTTTTCCACAAACAGTACTTTCTGCAAAAAACAAGGACATTGAAAGAGAGATTGTCTCAAGCTCAGAGAAAAGGAGAATAGCAAGAAGAAGGGCCCGAAGGCCAGCGAGGTGAATGTTGCTAAGAGTGGTAACGATTCAGATCATTCATGCTTTTCTCTATTGATTACTCTAGAGGTTAACCATGCTGATACATCAGATTGGATACTGGATTCTGGTGCTACTTATCATGTGACTCCCCGACGAGCTTGGTTTGCATCTTTCGAGAAGCTCGATGGGGGTGTGGTGGTCATGGAAAACGATCAGTCCTGTAGTATTTGTGGGATAGGTACCGTCAGGATTCGGATGTATGATATAATTGTTCGTAAGTTGAATGAAGTGAGATTTTTTTCTTAGCTAAAGAATAATCTTATTTCTGTTGGAGCTTTAGAGGCAAAAGGATTCAAGGTGATTTTTGAGAGCGTTGTAGCAAAAGTTACTAAAGGATCTTTGGTAGTGATAAAGAGTCCACAGTAGGAATCTATATTATCTGAAGGGAAGTACCGAGATTGGTCACGTAGTTTCAGCAGTTTTAGAAGAAGACACAAGCATACTTTGACACTGCAGATTAGGGGACACAAGTGAAAAGTCACTGCATGCGTTACGCAAGCAGGGGCTATTGAAGGGAGACAAGAGTGGGAAGATTGAATTCTGTGAGTACTGTGTTCTTAGCAAGAAAACTAAAGTGAAGTTCAGGACAGTCATTCATAGGACAACAAGCATCTTGGACTATGTGTACACGAATGTTTGGGGTCACACCAAGACGATATCACTTGGTGGTTGATATTGGTTCATCATGTTTGTAGATGACTATTCTAAACGTTATTGGGTGTACATCATGGTGAAGAAGAGCAAAGTCCTAGAGATATTTATGGAGTGGAAGAGAAGATTAAAACTGTAGACAGGGAGAAAGATCAAGATATTAAGATCCGACAACGACGACGAGTATACTTCAGACCCCTTTCAGCAGCTATGTCAAGACGAGGGTATAGAGAGGTACTTCACAGTTAGTCATACACCGCAGTAGAATGGGTTGACCGAAAGGTTGAATCGGTCTTTACTGAAGGTAGTCCGATGTTTGTTATCATAGAGTGGTTTGGAGAAGATCTTTTGGGCTGAAGCACTTTCATATGCGAGCCACCTCATTAATAGGTTGTCTTCTTCTGCGATTGAGGAGAAAAGCCCTATGGAGATGTG
>NC_033798.1:90979079-91014354 GCF_001876935.1 Asparagus officinalis
CTATAATCAGATTAAGGTATTTGGGTGTCCTGCATTTTATCATGCCAGAACTGATAAATTAGAACCTCGAGCTATGAAGGACATATTTGTGGGATTCAAGCGTGATGTTAAAGGATACAAGCTTTGGGGATCCAGTTGAGAAAAGATTATGCTGAGTAGATATGTTACTTTCGATGAGGCTTCGATCTTGAAGCTTCCCAGCTCTCATCAGGTGGAGAGCACCCCGACAGAGGAGACATTACAGGTGGTGAAGATTGATGCAGCTTCATAGAGTTCAGATGGGACCATATCCATTAGAGTGTCGACTGAGGTAACACCAAGCGAGAACAGTGATGATTTGGAGGATACAGGTACAACAGAGTACGATCAGGGGCCGACGACTCTGGTTCAGGATTCGATTTTTCGGAGATCAAGGAGAGACATACGGTTGCCACTGAGGTATACGAACACAGTCGTTGCATATGCACTTCTGGTGGAGAGTGTCAACAATATGCTTCCTACTACATTCAGAGAGGCTGAGAAGATTTCAGAGACTGATTTGTGGTAGGAGGCTATGCAGGAGGAGATGAAGTCTCTTCACGGGAACGACACATGGGAGCTTGTTGAACTTCCAAAGAGGCAGAAGGCTATTGGTTGTAAATGAGTGTATACCAAGAATGAGGGCATTCAGGGCACTCCAGTGTGGTTCAAAGCTAGATTAGTAGTGTAGGGTTATGCACAGGAAGAAGACATTGATTACAATAAAGTCTTTTCTCCGGTGGTGAAGCACTTTTCGATTCGGAACTTGCTAGCTTTGGTGGCACAATATGGATTGAAATTGGATCAGTTGGATGTGAAAACAGATTTTCTTCATGGTGATCTTGATGAAGAAATTTATATAACTCAGCCAATGGGGTTTCGAGCTGCGGGAAAGTAGAAATTGGTGTGTAGAAGCTTGTTGCAGATTCGCGCTTGTTGAGGCCTGTTAAGGCCATTTTGAGGAACTACGAGAGGCTTGATCCCATAGGAGAGGGGGTACGTGATCGAGCAACCACATTGATGCAGCCGGATTTGGAGAGACGACACATTGGTGCTCTTATTGGTGTCGGCTCAGTTTTGGAAACATTTCGCCGAAGTAGAGAATTATTGGATAGCAGGTTATTGGGCAAACATGATTCCTAGTCTATTTTGGTTTTGGTTTTAGAATTATTGAGATTCTTAGTCTGTTTTGATTTTGGTTTTAAAATTGTTGGATTTCTACTCTGTTTTGATTTTAGGGTTTCTATATATATAGAACATTTTAGAAGAGATTTGTAGAGAGAAAAGAGAGTCTTTTGAGCACTTTGAGAGAGAGATTATTGTGAGAGAGTGAGAGATTGTTGGTTAGGGTTATTTTGAGTGTTTGAGAGAGTTGTAACTCATTGTATTTCTCCTCCACATAGTGAAATCTCCTCATCCTCTCCCCGTGGACGTAGGCAACTTGCCGAACCACGTAAATTTCTGTGTTTGTGATTGGTTTGTGCCATTCTTTTCTGAATTGCACTCGTTGGTTGTTCTTCTTTCTTGTTCGCCGACTAGTGTGAGTGTTTGGTTCGTGAGCATGCACGCTTCCACCGATGCGCACCATAAAATTGATTAAAATAATTAGAAGTTGAAAGGAGAATGAGAAGCTAAAGAGTGTTAGTCAGGAGAGTGAGCAGCCAAAGGAAATATACAGCATGATAATTTATGAGTTGTTTTCAGGAAGTTTACGATACATTTCAGTTGATTTGAAAGTTCTATATAATCTTTTCTACTACACAGTAGTTTTTTATATTTAAAGATTTATTGCTTATTAAGTTTTAGGCGCTTTAGTTTCTTTTTAATATTTTTTTCAACTTCGAGAACCGCAGCTCTTAAGTTATTAACCTAGTCTTAACAGATTTTATCGAGCGAAAAGTATATAATAAGGGCCTGTTTGATTTAATTTCTATAAAAAAAGAAAAATGAAAAGTGCCCAAAATTTAATTTCTTTGTATTTCTATAAAATTTACAGAAAAAAATTTATCAAACTCAAAGAGTACTATATATATTTTTTCCTATCACTTTGCTTAGTTCAAAGCATGAAAAAGTTCCTAACTTTATTGAAAATAGGTTGTTTTTTCTTTTGTTTGGTTGGATACCACTTTATGGAAAATAGATCACTAACAATGCCCATAGGAAATCACATAAGAAATGATACTTCTGTACTTAATTATTTTATTAATATAAGTGTCAGATTTTTTTGGCAATTTCTTCTCATTTGGAGAGTAAGTTGATTTCTATAAAACACCACACTTTTCTACTTTATAGAAAATGTTTTAATAACTTTTTTTTTGAACTAAACATAGTTTACAAAAATAAAAATCTATTATTTACAAAAATGATATAATCTAATACTTTCTTAAAACTTTTCTATAAAATAGGTGTACCAAACAACCCCTAATTAAGTCTAATTAGAGAAGGGGAAAAAAATTGTTTCTAGCTAGATTCATTCAAACGCAAAACTATATATATAAGTCTAATTAGGGAAAGTGCGGCTAGAAAAAATTCTTTCTAGCTTAGATACTAGACTTTAGTGATATCTTAAACAAATCAATTGTTAAAGTCTTATCATCCTTTTGAAAATTAGAAGCTATAAAACGTCTAATCAAGCGTCCCCCCATAATTATCTTCAAAGCACTCAAATCTTTTTATTGAGGTAAAGAATTTAAGATTAATTAAGTCTAAGAAGAATGGATGAACATTAAGTGCCCTTGTGCAAGCAATCATCCCCGATTCTGTACGAACGTCATGGGCTATCTTTTGTGTTCTGTCGTGTAGCGTCGGCTCAGCGGGAACGGTGGTGCCAGCTCAGCATGTCCCTCCGGACACGTGTCAATATCGTATTAGGGGCATTCATGAATCCCACTCTGATCGGTTGAGGGAACAAGGCAGCCTTACACGCGCGAATGCTGTCGAGATAAACGGTCCAAGGCCGCTCCCGCCGCCGGGTGCTCCGCCGTGGGGGGATCCTACTGCCTCCCCAATGTCCCCATCGCGTGCTTGGGGCCCCAGATAGACACGTGGAAACATATGTGGGACCCACATAGTTAAAAGTTTTACGGGAAACACGGCGAGGGGAACATAAAAAAGATCTAGACATAATCGATTTTTAACACGACGAATGTCGATGTATAAATGGCCCATTGCTACGGTGCTCCAAAATTAAGAATTTACTTAAACTTTAAAATTTTAAATAATAAAAGAACATGTTGAAAATAAAAAAGATATTTGGCCATTCCTCATTTAATTTGTTTTTCTCTTTTCTCACAAACGTTTCCTATCCTCTTCCATATTTTTTTCACCTTCCCTTGCCAAACCCAATAAAACAACTTGGTTTGAGTGTTTTCGCGATGTCGTACTTAAGGCAAGTTTTATGGAAAGTCATCAAGATGCTTCTCTATTTATTCGCACTACATTACGTGTCAGAATTTTATTACTCATCTATGTAGATGATATGATCATTACATGTGATGATGTGGTTGGTATACAGTACGTAAAATCTCAGTTGCAACAACAGTTCCACATGAAGGATCTTGGATCTCTTCGGTATTTTTTTGGTCTAAAATTTTCACAAGGCCCGCGTGGTGTAGTACTATCTCAACAGAAGTATCTTTCGGATATTGTAGATCGAGCTGAGCTAACTGACGATGCAACTGTTTGTTAGTATTTGTTTGTAAAAAACAAGATAGTCCCACATTGGAATTTTGAACATTCTTTTAGAGGTTTAAAAACATTGAATGCTTATTGGGCTTTGAATAATGGATCAAAGTATAGGCTTCTAAACCCGCGTGCGGGTAGCGCGAATAATGCGCGATTTTGACGCGATTATTAGACGCACTTAGCACTTTGCACGCTTGCCGCTGTCGCTTAAATGTTCTATTTTTTATATATATAATTATATATTGAATATATTTTATTTTTAATGTTATTTCGAATTTTAAAAAATTATGAAAAGACAAGTGACTGTTGAAAAGTGGCTGTTTGTTCCAAGGGGTGTTTTGAAAAGTTGTGACTGTTGGAAGCACATTTTCAAAATCTATAAATAGTTTATATTTTCAGATATCAAAAACAATTTTCTTTCTCTGAATCTTTTCTATCAAAAACTTCTGCAATATTACAAACTTGTTTCACAACGAATTAAGGAAAATTCCAGATTTGCTTACTGGAATTTTCATTTTCTGTTGTATCCTGGGAAGAAAATTTGCATTAACCCGAAGCAACTTTGAATATCAAGTGGGGGCAAATATTTCTTTAAGGAAAGTGTTTCACGCCTCAGAATTTCTGTCTCCTTAATTGTTAAAACTAACATTCTTAAAGAAATATTTCTGCTACGATGGAGTCGGAATCAATCAAGGTGATGAATCAAGACATGGTCAAATTGGACCGATTCGACGGGAACAATTTCTCTCGCTGACAAGACAAGATGATGTTTCTTTTTATAGCATTGAAGATCTCCTACATCCTCAACCCCAACTTACAGCCCATAGAAGATCCAAAACCAAGTGCAGACGGCAAACAACCTACTGAGGAGGAAATAGAAGAAATCAAAAAGCAGAAGGCAAAACGGGAGGAAGATGAAGTGTTGTGTCGCGGTCACATTCTGAACACACTTTCGGACCGATTATATGATCTTTTCACGAGGATAAAGTCGGCAAGGGAGATCTGGAACGCACTGGAATTTAAATACAAAGCCGAGGAGGAAGGTACAAACAAGTATTTAATTGCAAAATATCTAGAATATAAAATGGTTGATGACAAGTCTGTCCTAGAGCAAGTTCATGAATTGGAGGTTCTGGTTAATAAGATTCATGTTCTCAAAATAGTTCTTCCAGAGTCTTTTCAAGTTGCTGCAATTATTGCAAAACTACCATCAACTTGGAAAGATTATTCGAAGAAACTAATGCATAAAACTGAGGATATCTCTTTGGAACAACTTCAGAAGAATCTTAGAATTGAAGAGGAGTCACGCATACGTGATTCGAAAAATTCTGTCCAAAGTGATTGTAAGGTCCACACCGTGGAGAAGAATGAATCTTCGGTAAAAAATGTGAACCTTCAAGTAAAGAAAAGTGGACAACACTTTAAAAAGAAGAATTTTCAGAAGAAAAAGGGGTCCTGTTTTATTTGCGGCAAGCCTGGACATTTTGCTAAAGAATGTCGTCACAGAAAAAATAATAATGTAAAATCAAAGGCTTCTGCAAATATGATAGAAGAGAATCTGGTCGCTATGATTTCTGAAATCAATATGGCTTCTGTTAAGTCTGGATGGTGGCTTGATTCTGGAGCAACAATCCACGTTTGCAAGGACAAATCCTTGTTCAAAGGATTTGAAGAAATTTCGGAAATTACAGAAGTGCAAATGGGGAATAATGCTTGTGCAAAGGTTGCTGGAAAAGGGACTGTTGATATAGATTTTACTTCTGGAAAGAAATTGACTCTTATAAATGTTCTGTATGTACCCGAAGTTAGAAAGAACTTAGTTTCTGTTGATCTTCTTTGTAAGAAAGGGTTTCGGGTTGCTTTTGAGTCAAATAATGTTATCCTGTCTAAGAACGGGATGTTTGTGGGAAAGGGCTACTCTTGTGATGGAATGTATCAACTAAGTATTAATAATAAAGTTATATCTTCTGTTTATATTGTTGAGTCTTCATATTTATGGCATGATCGCTTAGCACATTTAAATTTTCGCTATTTGAAAAATATGAGAAAGTTAGACTTCATTAACTTTAATGGTGAATTTGATAAATGTGAAATTTGTGCTAAGTCTAAATTAACAAAGAAATCTTTTCCAAGTGTTTCTCGCAAAGATTCTAAAGTTTTAGATTTAATACATTCTGATATATGTGAATTGAATGGTATGTTAACTAGAGGAGGAAAAAGATACTTTATCACTTTTGTTGATGATTGCAGTAGATATATGTATGTTTATCTTTTAAGAACAAAAGATGAAGCTTTTGATATGTTTAAAAAATACAAAACAGAAGTTGAAAATCAACTTGAAAGGAAAATTAAAGTATTACGTTCTGATAGAGGTGGTGAATATTTTTCTGATAATTTTAATACTTTTTGTGAAGAACATGGCATTATTCATCAATGTACAGCACCTTATACTCCCCAACAGAATGGTTTAGCCGAAAGAAAAAATAGAACTTTACAAGAAATGATAAATTGTATGCTTAATAATGCTAAGTTACCTTTAAATTTATGGGGAGAAGCTTTGTACACAGCATGTTATATTCATAATAGGATTCCCTCTAAAAAGTCAAATATAAGCCCTTATGAGTTATGGAAAGGTAGAAAGCCTAATCTGTCATATTTTAAAGTGTGGGGGTGTTTGGCTTATTATAGAGTTCCTGATCCTAAAAGAACAAAACTTGGACCTAGAGCCTTTAAAAGTGTTTTTGTCGGATATGCTGAAAATAGCAAAGCATATAGACTACTTGATTTATCTTCTAATACTATTGTTGAATCTAGAGATGTTGAATTCTTTGAAAATAAATTTTCTGTAGATTCTGAAAATGTTGAAAATGTTCCTATTCTGCTTAACTCTAATAATTTTTCTAGTTCTGATTTTCATGCTAAGGAAACGAATATATCTAAAGAAATATCAGAGCCAAGAAGAAGTACTAGAGTAAGAAAAGAGAAATCTTTACCTTCAGATTTTATTTCTCCTGAACAAATTATTTTTCTTGTTGAAGGTGATAGGAATAATAATGTTTTAAATAAACATCCTATAAGTTTTAATCCAGATGATGATCCTAAAACCTTTATAGAAGCAATGTCATCTAGAGATGCTTCATTTTGGAAAGAAGCTGTCAATGATGAAATGGATTCTATAATGGGAAATAGTACTTGGATTTTAGTAGATTTACCTCAAGGATCAAAGCCAATAGGATGTAAATGGGTTTTTAGAAGAAAATATCATTCTGATGGTTCTGTTCAAGCTTTTAAGGCTAGATTAGTAGCCAAAGGGTTTAGACAAAAAGAAGGCATAGATTATTTTGATACATATGCACCTGTCGCACGTATAACATCTATTAGAATTCTTATTGCTTTGGCATCTATACATAAGTTATTTGTGCATCAAATGGATGTCAAGACTGCTTTTTTAAATGGAGATTTAAATGAGGAGGTTTACATGGAACAACCGGAAGGTTTCATTCTTCCAGGAAATGAAAGAAAAGTATGTAAACTAATTAAATCTCTTTATGGTCTTAAACAAGCACCAAAACAATGGCATGAAAAGTTTGATTCTGTTATTCTATCTTATGGTTTCAAACATAATAGTGCTGATAAGTGTATTTATTCTAAATTCACTGATAAATATGGTGTGCTTGTCTGCTTGTATGTGGATGACATGTTAATATTCGGCACTAATATGATTGGCATAAATGAGACTAAAGAGTATCTATCTTCTATGTTTAAAATGAAAGATTTAGGAGAAGCGGATACTATTTTAGGGATCAAAGTTAGAAAACATAGTGGGGGTTTTTCTTTAAGCCAATCACATTATATTGAAAAAATAGTGAATAAATTTAATCATCTTGGTTTTAAAGAAGTTAACACTCCTTTTGATCCCAGTGTCAAATTGACTGCCAATTCTGGTAGAGCTGTAGCACAGCTTGAGTATGCTAGTGCAATTGGTTCTTTAATGTATGCCATGCATTGTACTAGACCTGATATTGCATTTGCTGTATGCAAATTAAGTAGATACACTAGTAATCCAAGTGTAGAACATTGGAAAAGCATTTCCAGGATTTTTGGATATTTAAAGAAAACCAAAAATCTGTGTTTGTTCTATAATGATTATCCGGCTGTATTAGAGGGATACACCGATGCAAGCTGGATGACTAGTGTTGGAGACAACCAATCCACTTCTGGAATGGTTTTTACACTTGGTGGAGGAGCAGTTTCTTGGGCAAGCAAGAAACAAACATGTATCTCACACTCCACCATGGAATCTGAATTCATTGCTTTAGCAGCAACTGGTAAGGAGGCTGAATGGATTAGGAACTTATTGCTAGATATTAAGTTATGGCCGAGTCCAATGCCTCCTATCTCTATCTATTGTGATAGTCAAGCCACTTTGTCAAGGGCTTATAATTGTACATATAATGGTAAGTCTAGACACATAAGTCTAAGACATGAATATGTGAGACACTTGATACAAGATAGTGTCATAACTATTGTCTATGTCAAGACAAATAAAAATTTGGCTGATCCATTTACAAAACCTCTAGCAAGAGAGGTAGTAAAGATGACATCAAGTGAAATGGGGCTGAAACCTTATATTTAAAATCACCAGGAATGGTAACCCAACCATTTACTAGAACTAAACTGGTTAAATGGTTTAAATGGGTAATAACAAGTTTCTGAAAGTGATTGATTGATATTGACGCATTAAGCCCTAAAAGATAATGTCAATATCGTCCATTACGGAATAAGAGGATGAGTTATGCTCTTAATGAAAGTCTAATACATTATTGTTGTGTGTTTAAAGTAATGGAAAACACATTGTAGACGTTTCACCTATATGAACTTAGAAGTGGTGCCGCTTCTTAAAAGAACTAAAGGTTTGTTCTTTAAAGAGTTCATGAACCAGGAATAAGCACAAGGCCATAACAGTGCTAAAATATTAATTCTCATTGAAACAAGAGATTAGTGTATGTACAATATTCTCCGGTTCTATCACAAAGAGTAATTAGTTTAATGTTAAGGCAACTAACGACTTTGATAGAACTTTGAGGTATTTGTACTAAGTAAAGGTTTAAATCGAAAGATACCTCTACATATGTATACTTATCTCATTTTGTACATATTGCAGATTATTTTTAAATATAATACTATTAAAATGTTTTTTCAAACAAAGTGGGGGATTGTTAGTATTTGTTTGTAAAAAACAAGATAGTCCCACATTGGAATTTTGAACATTCTTTTAGAGGTTTAAAAGTATTGAATGCTTATTGGGCTTTGAATAATGGATCAAAGTGTAGGCTTCTAAACCCGCGTGCGGGTAGCGCGAATAATGCGCGATTTTGACGCGATTATTAGACGCACTTAGCACTTTGCACGCTTGCCGCTGTCGCTTAAATGTTCTATTTTTTATATATATAATTATATATTGAATATATTTTATTTTTAATGTTATTTCGAATTTTAAAAAATTATGAAAAGACAAGTGACTGTTGAAAAGTGGCTGTTTGTTCCAAGGGGGGGTTTGAAAAGTTGTGACTGTTGGAAGCACATTTTCAAAATCTATAAATAGTTTATATTTTCAGATATCAAAAACAATTTTCTTTCTCTGAATCTTTTCTATCAAAAACTTCTGCAATATTACAAACTTGTTTCACAACGAATTAAGGAAAATTCCAGATTTGCTTACTGGAATTTTCATTTTCTGTTGTATCCTGGGAAGAAAATTTGCATTAACCCGAAGCAACTTTGAATATCAAGTGGGGGCAAATATTTCTTTAAGGAAAGTGTTTCACGCCTCAGAATTTCTGTCTCCTTCAATATTGTAAAACTAACACTGTTGATACTCCACTCCAACAGAATGTCAAACTTCTCTCTACTGATGGTGAGCATTTATCAGATCCTACCTGATATCGACATCTTGTTGGCCAGTTGATCTATCTGTGCATCTTTCAACCAGGTATCTCTTATACTGTTGGCATTGTCAGTTAATTTGTTAGTGCCCCACATTCTATACACTATGCTGCATTATTACGGATTCTTCGGTATCTCCGGGATACTAGCACTCGCTCTCTTCTGTTTCCTGCTACATTCAAGTTAGAGATTTGTGCTTATTCTGATTCTGATTGGGCTGGTGATCCCATTACCAGGAAGTTTACCACAGGTTAATGTATATTTCTTGATGATTCCCTAATTTTTTGACGGAGTAAGAAACAAGATGTTGTTGCTCTTTCTAGCACCGAGGCAAGTATCGTGTAATGTCCACAACAGCTAAAGAGATTATTCATCTTCGTCGTTTTCTCAGTGATTTTGGTATTTCTGTTTTGACTCCTACTCCTCTATACTGTGATAATAAGAGTGTCATCCAGATTGCAAATAATCCAGTATTTCATGAGAGGACCAAACACATTGAGATCGATGCTCATTTTGTCTGTCAACAAGTTTTCAAGGATAAGACAATTCTACTTTCCCATGTGTCATCCGCCGACGAGCTTGCAGATTTCTTCACAAAAGCCTTACATGTCTATCGGTTCCAGTTTCTTGTACGCAAATTCACTTTGTTTGATCCAACATGAGTTTGAGGGGGGCTTTTGATAATACTATTAGTAGTGGGTTTTTAGTCTCACATTGGTTGTGAGAACACACCTCATCCTCCTCTACTTATATAAATTAATATATATGCATACTCAATATTCAACTTAAGGGAAATTTACCCAAGACACACACTCTCTCTCTCTCTTACTTAACATCACCAATATACATTTGTCCACTAATCAATATATTTATCCTTCGGTAAAGATAATGCACACCCGTTGGCTACTCAAGCTTAGGCCACCTTTACTGTTACATTTTAGACCTTAATTAAAGCATTGATTTGTCCACTTATTTTCTCACGCTAATAAATATTTAAATGATACGAAAAGTTTAATTATCCACCACCTCCAATACCTATTCAACTTATTTTCTTTCATAACCAACTTTATTTAAACTAATTAATCATAATTAAATCAATTCTTTTACTTATTTTCCCCTCTACATAACCTCCCTTTCATCTCTATACTATAAATTAAGATATCCATTCACCCACTACATAACCTACCAAGCCAAAATCCTATAGGTAATACAATTAAAATCTCTATCCAACATTTATTTACGCATTGATTCTCTCTCTCTCATGCAAGCTCTCATAGTTGGTGTCATCAGGCGTGACCGGTTTAGCCATTGCCACCATCATTCGAGCCGTACGCGAGGTCGATACCTTGCCACCATCCTCCAAACCGTGTGTGAGATCGATGCCTCCTCCATGCTCGCTAATGTCCATACCAATCTACACGGCTCATCAGTTTATATTATGCTTTTTGTTGTTAATATAGAGTTTCGTTATGAAATTTAAAGAAAAAGATTAATTGCTTATTTTCCCCCCATATTTTTGATAGCTTTAATCTTTAAATTGCAGCAAGCTTTGTTCGTTATGAAAATATTTTCCCCTATTTATAGTGGTAGTAGAGGGGTAGGATGGTGACTTCAACCGAGTATGGGCGGGCGGCCAAGTCAGCATTTGCTTTACACAGATGTCGACCGACAAGTTGAGAGGAGGTCACTTCTGCATTTAATGTGAAGTGACTGGGGGCGTGCAGTGTCGACGTGGTCTGATGTATCATAAAGACTTTGGGGGCAGAGAAATGATGACGTCGATATCATGCATTTAATAGCATTTATTATGAGGTGATTGGTTGCCAGTGCGCGGGAGGGGGCTCGAGCCTCAAGGTAGTCGTCGCCTTTCTACTCGTCCGGTAGAAGGTCGGGAAGTATCGCCTTTTGAGTCTCCCTCGTAAGATGTTGGCCGAATGGTCGGTCGAGTAGGTTGGTCAACAAGTCGGCCTAGCCAAAGGTCGAGATGTAACGTCTTTTGAGTCGCTCTTGCGAGATGTCGATGCGACGAGTCGTTCGAGCTGGGTCTTTGGTTACCTTGTAGTGAAAAGCTGGCTCGATTACGCATAATGTGGGACATTTGTCTGCTATTGATGGAAGATTACTTTTAGCACTAAACCAGCTACAACAAGGTAGAAAACAGTATGGAACAAATATGGTATATTATCATGCGATTGAAGAAAAGAATAAGGAAACTCCACAAAAGATTTACAAGATACTAATCAGTCTAATAATTAGTTGTTTTCAAAAGGTCAAATTTTATCCTTTTAAAGATACATTTAATTGCTAAGGATACATTTAGTTCCTAAACTATCTTTAAAGTTCCACTCATTTAGAGTTCTAGGTGCGGAATGCGCAAAAAACCGCCTCATCTTAAATAGTGGAATAAGAGAGAGAAATTTTCGATGCAAATTTACTACACATGCCATCGATGCTCCAAAATTGATTTTTCGAGCACCGAAACTAGAGGATTTTTTCAGATATTAGTCCCTTAAATCTTCATTAATTACATATTAGTCTCTCAAATATTACAACTTGCATATTAGTACAAGTTTCTTTTAAAAACCTAATCATGGTTAGTTTAACTTATAAACCAGCATCTACAATCACCGAAAGCACCCCTCTCTCTGATATTTCAAATCTTTATGAAGCTCAACGACGGCAGGGTTCCTTTCTAACCACTGCATGAAAAAAACTCAAGTCTATTTGGGCTTTTTTAGAGGGTATTGGGTTTAAACCCATTAATATATTGGCTGAAAAACATAATAGAGGAGTAAAATTATCACTTTGTTGCCTCCCACTGTTAGATTTAATGAGATATTGTTGGATTTAATCTAATAAATCTATTTGTGGGCACATATGATTAATCAATGTGTATTGCTATCTTTCAGGATAACCCACTAAAGTGATCAATTAAGTTGGGTTAATGGGTATTTAAATATAATCATGGGGTTATATGTGCAGATACCAGGTTATAATTGTAATTTATTGAGGGGCTAAATTATAAAAGTACAACATCTATAAATAAGGGGTTATGGTCCCTAACCTAGGGTTACATTCTCTAATTCTCTACACCCTCATCTAGCTAGAGAAATTCTGATTTAGAGAAACCCTGAGGTTAGAAGTTTCAAAACTCATCTCAAGGTTCATCCATGGATTCAGGTATAAGCTTCCGCTCTTTTGATTATTGTTAATCTCTTTAAATTAATCATGGCTATATGGTTTTAGATCTCAAGTTTTGGTTTAGATCTAACAAGTGGTATCAGAGCCAGGTTGATTAATTCTTAGGGATTTAAGTTTTATTGGGTTTTTTTATCTTAAATCTCTGGTTAAAGATTCAATTTTTTGTTCGGATGAACAGTAACGAAATTTTTCGGATGAACAGTAAAGTTTTTGTTTGGGTGAACAGTAAAGTTTTTCCCCGGATGAACAGTAACTGAAAAGGGCGGTGAACAGTAATTTTTTGGATTTTTCGGCGGTTTTTTTCTTGGATCTGGATCAAGAAAACTTATTTTTTGATTCTAGATCTGTTTTTTGTTTTAATGGCGGCAGTTTCAGTTTGAAACCCTAAAGGTTCGTGCGTGAAACGTGGCGAACATTAAGGAGGTGGTTACCTCAAATTTTGGCGAAGCTGAAAGCTTCAAACGAACCTCGCGTTCGTTCATTTTTCACCGAACTTCGCGTTCAAACGAACTTCGCGTTCGTTATCAAGTGAGCCTCGCGCTCAACGAACTTCGCGTTCGTTCTAAGGTGAGCCTCGCGCTCAATTCAAGTGAGCGTTAAGCTCAATTTAAACGAACTTCGCGTTCGTTCTCATGTGAGCCTCGCGTTCAACTCAGGTGAGCGTCAAGCTTAATTTTAACAAACCTCGCGTTCGTTCTAAGGTGAACCTCGCGTTCAACTCAGGTGAGCGTCAAGCTCAATTTTAACGAACCTCGCGTTCGTTCTAAGATGAGCCTCGCGCTCAGTTCTAAGATGAGCCTCGCGCTCAGTTCTAAGATGAGCCTCGCGCTCAGTTCTAAGGTGAGCCTCGCGCTCAGTTTTCAGTCGAACCTTGCCTTCGTATTTAAGTTGAACATCGCGTTCATGCTTCAGTCGAACCTCGCGTTCGAGCTTCAGTCGAACCTCGCGTTCGTGCTTCAGTCGAACCTCGCGTTCGAGCTTCAGTCAAACCTCGCGTTCGTGCTTCAATCGAACCTCGCGTTCGAGCTTCAGTCGAACCTCGCATTCGAGCTTCAGTCGAACCTCGCGTTCGTGCTTCAGTTGAACCTCGCATTCACCTTTTTTAACGAACCTCGCGTTCGTTCTCAAGTTGAACCTCGCGTTCATTTTTCAAACGAACCTCGCGTTCGTTCTCAAACGAACCTCGCGTTCGTGCTTAAGTGAGTCTCGTACTCAATACAGTCGAACCTCGCGTTCGAAGTTAAGGGAACTTCGTGTTCATTATGGTTAAGCCTCGGCTTTTCATGGGTCCACTTTGGTATACTTAATTTATTCAATTAAGTTATGGGCCCTAATTAAGCTGTGAGACCCCAATTAAGTTTTTGGAAATTCAGTTGATTTAAATTTTTTAATTTAAATCTAATTCGGTTTTTAATCAATTATTTAATTCAAATATTATGACACTAAGGTATTAAGGTTGTCTCTCACTCCAATTGATTAATTGAAACAAGAAGTTGCCAAAGTAACCTCTCTTGTGTAGATTGTTCATGAGGAATGTGAGATGTTTGTGTGTATGCTTTCGTGTAAATATTTAATCGGCCCAAAGGAAGGTTAATATTTATTTAGACTGTATACACATCTGCGATGATAAGCGTGTGACAATTATAAGGTTTACATGTGAATAATGAATCGATCCAAAGATAGTTTCATTATTTGACATGAGTTATTGTCAATGTTTGATCATTGCAACAAGGTATCACTTACAAGTTAATATTACTGTCCAAAGACTTGATATTAATGTGTGCCCGATATCTTGGATGGGGATTGTCATTATTTGAATTTTATTGATTATGGTTATTGATGTGAGCATTTTTTGTTTTATTTCAGCTAATGCATCTGCTGCAACAATTTCTGCTAACATCAACTCAATTCCCATGCTAAATGGGACAAACTTTAAGGTTTGGAAGGAGAACATATTAATTGTTCTTGGCTGTATAGATCTTGACTATGCATTAAGAACTGAACAACCCCAACCTCTCAATGCGGAAAGCACTCCTGATGCAAAGAAGGAGCATGAGAAGTGGGAGCGTTCAAATCGCATGAGTCTTATGATCATTAAGCGCGGCGTTCCGGAAGCCTTTAGGAGCATAGAATCCGAAGGGATTACTAAAGCTAAAGATTTCCTTGCCGAAATTGAGAAGCGTTTTGCTAAAAACGATAAGGTAGAAACAAGCACGCTTTTAGCTCGCTTGATTTTAATGAAGTATAAGGGCAAAGGAAATATCAGGGAGTATATTATAAAAATGTCTCATATTGCTTCAAAGCTTAAGGCACTTAAACTCGATCTTTGTGATGAGTTATTAGTGCATCTGGTTTTGTTGTCTCTTCCTGCACAATTTAATCAGTTTAAGGTCAGTTATAACTGCCAAAAGGAGAAATGGACTCTAAATGAGCTCATTTCATACTGTGTGCAAGAAGAAGACAGGTTGAAGCAAGATAAGACAGAAAGTGCTCATTTAGCCTATGCCTCTAAGGATAAGGGCAAGAAAAGGAAGAATGATAAGGAAGCTGCTAAGGGTCCAGTTGAGAAGAAACAACATAAGGATAATCAGGGTTGTTTCTTCTGTAAGAAACCTGGACATGTAAAGAAGGACTGTACAAAATATCACGCCTGCCGTGATAATAAGGGTACGGTCCTTGCTTTGGTCTGTTCTGAGGTTAATTTTGCTTCAGTACCTAGAAACACTTGGTGGTTAGACTCTGGTGCTACTACTCACATAAGTGTTTCTATGCAGGGTTGCCTGAGCTACCGAAAGCCAAGTGATGTTGAAAGACACATCTTTGTGGGCGACGGACAATCGGTAGATGTGGAAGCAATTGGGCACTTTAGGTTGTTGTTAGGAACTGGTTATTATTTGGATTTAAAAGATACTTTTGTAGTACCGTCTTTTAGACGGAATTTGGTTTCTGTTTCTGTATTGGACAAATCAGGTTATTCTTGTTCATTTGGAAACAATCAATTCAGTTTATCTTTTAATTCAAATGTTGTGGGAACCGGTTATTTGAGTACTTATGACAACCTATATTTGCTTGATACAATTATTTCTTATAATGAAACTTTGCATGCGGAATCGCGTGGTACTAAGCGTAAATTAAATAAGGAAAATTCGGCAACATTATGGCATAAGCGCTTAGGTCATATCTCAAAAGGTAGAGTTGAGCGTCTTGTGTCTGATGGCATTTTGGATTCCCTTGATTTTTCGGACTTCGACGTATGTGTTGAATGTATCAAGGAAAAACAGACCAAAGTGAAAAGATTAGGTGCCAACAGATCTTCGGATATCTTAGAATTGATACATACGGATATTTATGGGCCATTCCCTACGGAATCCTGGAATGGTCAACAATATTTTATATCATTCATAGACGATTACTCACGTTATGGGTACCTATATCTTATTCATGAAAAATCTGAGTCTCTGGACATGTTCAAAGCCTATAAAGCTGAAGTTGAGAATCAACTCAACAGAAGAATTAAAACCGTCAGATCTGATCGTGGTGGTGAGTACTACGGTAGATATGATGGTTCAGGTGAACAACGTCCAGGACCATTTGCTAGATACCTAGAGGAATGCGGTATCGTCCCACAGTACACTATGCCGGGTTCACCTAGCATGAATGGTGTAGCTGAAAGACGAAACAGGACTCTTAAGGATATGGTAAGAAGTATGATTGCTCATTCTTCTTTACCAGAGTCACTCTGGGGAGAAGCACTTAAGACAGCAGCTTACATTCTGAATAGAGTACCAAGTAAAGCAGTTGCTAAAACACCTTATGAGCTTTGGACTGGTCGAAAGCCCAGTTTAAAGCATTTACATATTTGGGGATGTCCAGCTGAGGCAAGGCCTTATAGGCCAAATGAAAAGAAATTGGACTCCAAAACAGTTAGCAGCTACTTTATTGGGTACCCTGATCGCTCTAGGGGCTATAAGTTTTATGATCCCACTATAAGGAATATTTTTGAGACGGGAACAGCAACATTCTTTGAGGATGTTGAGTTTGGGGGGAGAAATAAGGTTAGAGACATTAGTTTTGAGGAGGAATTGGCTTCAGATCCAATCCATACAGTTACTTTTGACAATATTCAGGTTCCTATACCTGTTGTTGCTCAAGAAGTAAATCCGGAACCTCAAGATGATAATGTTGAACAACTCCCTGTTCCAGAAGAACAAACTCAACAACCTCAAGAACCAGTGCCATTAAGGAGATCCACGAGAGAAAGGAGAAATGCTATTCCGGATGATTATATTGTATTTCTCCAAGAACATGAGGAAAGTAGTGGAATGTTAGAAGATGATCCAATCAACTTCTCTCAGGCCATGAAAAGTTCTAACTCTCAACAGTGGATTGATGCCATGAATGAAGAGTACAAGTCTATGCAAGACAATAAGGTTTGGGAACTTGTCCCATTACCAGAAGGTGCAAAACCAATTGGTTGTAAATGGATTTTTAAAACCAAGCGGGATGCAAATGGTAATGTGGAGAGGTATAAGGCACGTCTTGTGGCTAAAGGCTATACTCAAAAGGAAGGCATTGATTATACAGAGACTTTCTCTCCGGTTTCATCGAAAGACTCTTTCAGAATAATCATGGCACTTGTTGCTCATTATGATCTTGAGTTACATCAGATGGATGTTAAGACTGCATTTCTCAATGGAGACATTGATGAGATGATTTATATGGTACAACCAGAAAACTTTGTGTCAGGAGACCCAAAGAATATGGTTTGTAAATTAAGGAAATCCATCTATGGACTCAAGCAAGCTCCTCGTCAATGGTATCATAAGTTTCAACAAATAGTTATCTCGTTCGGTTTTGAGATGAACATTGTTGATGATTGTGTATATCACAAGTTCAGTGGGAGTAAGTATATTTTTCTGGTTCTGTATGTCGATGACATCTTGCTTGCCACTAATGATATAGGCATGTTGCACGAAACCAAGAGATTTCTATCAAAGAATTTTGAGATGAAAGATCTTGGGGACGCCTCTTTTATATTAGGAATCCAGATACATCGAGATCGCTCTCGGGATATTCTTGGATTATCACAAAAGAGCTATATCGATAAGGTACTTAAAATGTTTGGCATGCAAGATTGCAGACCAGGTGACACCCCTGTTGCTAAAGGAGACAAGTTTAGTCTCAATCAGTGCCCTAAAGGTAACCTTGAAATTCAGGAAATGCAGAAGATTCCTTATGCTTCGGCTGTAGGAAGTCTAATGTATGCTCAGGTATGTACGCGTCCGGATATTGCGTACATTGTTGGGATGTTAGGCAGATACTTAAGCAACCCTGGTATGGATCATTGGATAGCAGTCAAAAGGGTTATGAGGTATCTTCAGAAAACAAAAGATTACATGCTCACATACAGAAAATCAGAAAAATTAGAGGTCATTGGGTATTAGGATTCTGATTTTGCTGGATGCCAAGATAACAGAAAGTCTACATCAGACTATATTTATATGTTAGCAGAAGGAGCTATATCATGGAAAAGTATCAAACAAACACTAGTAGCTTCCTCCACTATGGCAGCAGAATTTGTAGCTTGCTATGAGGCATCCAATCAGGGAATATGGCTGCGAAATTTTATCACGGGACTGCGCATTTTGGAAAATATTGAAAGACCACTAAGGTTATATTATGACAATAAATCTGCAGTAATATATTCTAATAACAACAGGAGCTCAACTAAGTCAAAACATATTGACATTAAGTTCTTGGTTGTGAAAGAAAGGGTACAGAGTGGACAGATATCCATAGAGCACATTGGGACAAACTCCATGATAGCTGAGCCTCTTACTAAGGGATTACCACCTAAGGTCTTTCATGAGCATACTGCTCATATGAGTGCTGTATTATTTGAGGATATTATGTTTTAGTGGGAGTTTGTAATTGTGGTGCTTTATGTTTGGTTGTATTGTCTAATCAGAATAAAGTATTCAGTTAAGACACTCTGTTACATTATGTTTGGTTTTGACCTCACTAAGGAGGACCAGTTGAAAATAGACATGTACTGATCACATTGCATGTAATTTTCATGCTGCACATCCATGATTGATCTATGTCGTTTGATTGTATTGGTATATGTGACCATTGATGGGTCGAGTCACGATAAATGTGATGAAGGCCGTTTTGATCCTATATTGATATAGTCAATGGACGAGATTGTTCGAAAATACCTTTTCAGTGATAGCAATTTTTGAGCTCATAAGGTTATACACAATTTAAGGAATCATATGGTGCCCAAGTGGGAGATTGTTGGATTTAATCTAATAAATCTATTTGTGGGCACATATGATTAATCAATGTGTATTGCTATCTTTCAGGATAACCCACTAAAGTGATCAATTAAGTTGGGTTAATGGGTATTTAAATATAATCATGGGGTTATATGTGCAGATACCAGGTTATAATTGTAATTTATTGAGGGGCTAAATTACAAAAGTATAACATCTATAAATAAGGGGTTATGGTCCCTAACCTAGGGTTACATTCTCTAATTCTCTACACCCCCATCTAGCTAGAGAAATTCTGATTTAGAGAAACCCTAAGGTTAGAAGATCCAAAACCCATCTCAAGGTTCATCCATGGATTCAGGTATAAGCTTCCGCTCTTTTGATTATTGTTAATCTCTTTGAATTAATCATGGCTATATGGTTTTAGATCTCAAGTTTTGGTTTAGATCTAACAGATATTCCTCCAACATCTAATGTGATTTAGTTGGAAGGACCATTTGCAAGATCTTATAGGCATTGAGAGACTAATATGCAATTGCCAATAATTGAAGAACTAATATGCAATTATTAAAGATTCAAGTAAAGAAACCATATAAATTAGTAAAACCAATAGATATATCTCCAAAGCACAAACAATTAGAGCATTCATTAAAAATTAGGATAATTTCTATAAAAAATAGTAAAAACAAAGCAAAACTTTAGTAGAGATCCTTTATGGCCAAATATCATCGTAGGTCCTTATATCTTAAATGATTACTTATACTTAAGTACCCTACAATTGCCCAATATTACACCAAAATAGCTAAGTTTAAAGCCCTACACTTAAACATCTTAAAGTTCCTAAAATGTTGCACTCTATTCCTTAATTAATTAGGGTATTGATGTTGGGGATTGTAGTCTCCCCACTTACTACAATATGCGCAATTCCAAAGTCAACCCACAATCAACAAAATAGAAAATGACCACAATCAAGAAGAAAGAACACGAGATTTACGTGGTTCGATCGACCAATTTCGACCTACATCCACGGGGAAACAATATGACAAATTCACTATGTATCAGGGAGAACGACAAGATGAACTACTCGACTCTCGTCTCACAATCTCTCATATGTCCGTGTGATGCATGGGCCTAGCCCATGCCACCGATCACGTGCGCGCATTAATGAACATAATGTCGGAGGAGGATGGATTCTTACTGGTGTATTCATTTAGGGGTTGTTTGGTTGATCAAAATTTTAAGAAAATCAATTATAAAAAATTATATTTTCTATTTTTTATAACAGTTTCATTTCTGTTATTTGGTTCACACATTGAAACTAATGGTATGTTCGGTTATTTCCTAAAAACCAAGAAATGGAAATGGAAAAGGTGAAAATCTCAAAAAGTACTATTTCCTCCATTTTCATCCCTAAAACTCACCCACAACATCCAATAAAATATTATTTTCATCCAACAACTCATCCACATCATCTAATAAAATATTATTTTCATCTAACCACTCATCCATCACATCTAATAAAATATTATTTTTATCTAACAACTCTTCCATCACATCTAATAAAATATTATTTTCATCCAAACATCACTCAACTCATATCTTCTCATCATTTCAAATCACTCATATCATCCAATAAAATATTATAACAATTCACCTCATCTCATTAACATTTCATTTCTTTGTTCTCATCCCAAAAAGTTGTGAAAACACTTTTCTTAAGTGTGGGTCACACCACCCAATAATACAATGACAACTCATCTCACATCTCATTTTATTTCTTATTTTTAAAAATGAACCAAACAAAAGAAATTAACAAACTACAGGAAATAGATTTCTTATAATTCATTTCCTTATTTTTTTCGCCAACCAAACAACATCAAAACTAGTTTTCTTAAAAAATCACTCACATCATCCAATAATAATGTGACAACTAACATCATTTCATCTCCATTTCTTTGATTTCCTTCTTTTTTTAGCAAACCAAACACTCCCAAAACAATTCTTCTTAGAAATAGTTTTCTATTTCTTTGATTTCCCCTTTTTTTAAGGCAAACGAACAGACCCTAAGTGAAAAGGTTATGTAGAGTATTTTTATTGGATGATGTGACTCATATTTAAGAAAATTCATTTTATAAGTTTTTCCATTTTTGTAAGAAAATAAGTGGAAGTTCATTCTCAATTGATTCCATCTACTTTTCACAATTATATCTCTTGTTAATTACCTCTATTTATAACTTCATAATCTAGCTAAAACTATATTGCATTGAATGGCCACTCAAACTCATGTGAGTTTACTCCTTTTGCAAGTATAATATGAATATGTTCAATCCTCCGGACATCCTTCGAAAAGGACTAGAGACTCTTTGATGATCAATAGAAATACTTATATTTCCTGTTAGCTTAATTGGAAATTGAGTATTACAAAGTGCTTCTAAAATAGTGGAAGATGTAGTTAGGATGCTTAATTCTGAAGATACATCGAAATAATAAATATTTTCGGATACAAATTGAGAAAATCCATTAGCTTTTTCATGTTCTATTTGTATCCAAGTCATCTGTTGGACTTAAAATTATGAGATGTAAGCTTGTTTTTTCTACAATTATTTACCTCAAAATAACCCCTCATTTCAAGTCCCTATCCGTGATGATAATAGCGCGCGCACACAAATATGCAATGGTCGAAATTATTCTATTTCTTCTCTCTGTGTATCACACGCTCTCGTGGCCCTACAATATTTAGTCAAATTATCCTATTTCTTCCGTGTTAAATTACAAGACCTTTGCATTACTTTTGATGAACAAAAAGAAAGGTTTTTTAAAAAAAAACAAAGAAACCACCTTTAAATATGATCTTTATATAGAAGTCATATTTTATTTTTAATTTATGCAAAATTAATTTAAAGTAGATTTTTTGTTCCAATCAATTATCTTCTAGTCAATTTTTCACTAGAAAAATATTAACAATCTTGAAAAATGCACGTTTAGGACACGTGTATTGTATCGTAAGTAGGCTAAGCATAACCAAATGAGTCATGTGTCTTGAATATGAGTTTTTAAATGTAAAATTGGGTTTTCAGAAATTATCACCAGAAGATGGTTGATTCGAATAAAAATTCAGTTCAAAAGTGGTTTACATGTAAATTAAAAATAAATATGGATTCTTTGTAATGGACTTAATGTTAAGATGGTTTCCAGTAATTAAAAAAAAAAACTGAAAGCACTACGTCGAAATCTCAGAACTTTTCAACGGTCATGAGGCGGTCCCATGAAAATTAAAATTACTACAATGTCAGCTAAGGTGGGCCTACAAATTGGGTAAGTATTAGATCGTCACAGCCTGATCCAATACACTAGCCTTTTACTTGATCACCGTAGTTCGGCCTGTAAACTTCTGGGCTGCATCGTAATTGTACCGTTTATGCTGAGTTTTTTTGGCTAAGGGCATGTTTGGATTCGTAGGGGGTGAAGGGAAGTTAAGGGAAACTGAGTGAAGGGAAGGGAAGAGAAAGGAAGGGAAGGGAAGGGAATTCCCTTCCCCTTGGTTACACCCCAATTTGTGGGTAACAATTTTTATACTATTAGGGGGTGAACCAAGGTGAATGGAGGTGAATTAACTTCACCTCCTAAGTGTTCCCAAACAAGGTGAATGGAGGTGAATGGTTCCCCTAACTTCCCTTCACCCTCATTCCCCTCAATCCAAACAAGCCCTAAATTTAAAGAGAAAACCCCCTGAACCTGTCGTTCCTTCCAAAATATCAGAGAACTGCCAAAAGTCCCGGGTATTAGAAAACCCTCTTTAGTTTTAAGATTTGTTTAGTAGGTGGTGGTTGTTTGCTTTTGAGTGTAAATTAGGAAAAATAATGGATTCGTGGGAGTGTGGTAAGTGTTACATATAAAATAAATCACAATCATCCACTAAATAAATCAACGGTTGTTATATTACCGTGATTTCTCCACTATATTTTCAATAGTGGAGAGGGTTAAAATACAAGGCATCTATAATCGTATCTTACTATAATGAAAAATTACTAGAACATAGGATAATTATACTTAAAAATAAATCAGAGTTAATGATATCTAATAACTAATTTTCCGCGATCCTGACCGATTTGTGATAAGAATAAATTTTACTATTTTTAAGAGAATATATGTAAATAGACATTAGGTTGAAGAGCAAATAGTTAAGCTAAGTCCTACCAATTATCAAACCAGAAGAGACTGAACAAAATGGGAAATAAAATCATTTTAAAATGCCTAAAAGACACAACGAATATTAAATTGGCTAAGTGGCACTGAAATATCTTATTGTTTTATCACATTTATATGTAAATACTCTAAGTTGTAAAACAATAACACTTTAGTACCCTAAGTTATATAAAAAAAGGCTAACCTAAGTATTCTAAGTTGTAAAAAATAGCATTTTAATACCCTAAACTGTAAGAAAGTAACTCTTTAATACATTCTGTCAGTTGTCAAGACAATTTTCTAAGAGCATTCCCATTAAAACTAACAATATATATAAATGTGCTAATTTTTTATAACTTAAGTATTAAAATGTTATTTTTTACAACTTAGGGTATTTAAGTATAAAAGTGATGAAATAATAAGGTATTTAAGTGCCATTTAGCCTATTAAATTCCAAAAAATGAAAATCTAAAGGAAAATGTTTTGTCTACAGTTAATTATTTATTTATTACATATATGATTAAAAACAAGAACAGGAAAAAAAATGATTAAAAGAACAGACATCACAAAAGAGACTGGAGGGCCATTTTCCATCGCACTCCGATCGTCCATACGCTGCACCAAAAGGGACACGTGGGCCCCGGACTAATTTTGCTCCTCATGCTTTGAACCCATACGGGCCCATTTAGAAGTACGGCGAGTGGCTTCAAATGACTGAAAGAACTAGAAATATTCACTTTTCCTTCCTATTATTTAACTTTTTTGCTTTACCTTTTTGTGTATTTTGTACTCCCCAAACCTTCATTATACATCTAAGGCCCCTTTTTGTCTAACACTTCTATTAAAGGTGGTGATTTTGTGTGATAATATTTGTAGATTAAGATTAACTTTTGGTTTTATGTTTCATAATTAGCCTTTAATGCGGCAAGTTGACCGTTCACTTAATAAGTAGTTAAAGGGAAGGGTTGATTTGGGTATTTTCGATGTTACTCACCAAATCTTTCATATTTTGAATTAGTTCCTCGTATCTTGATATTTTGAAGCTATTCCCCCACAATTTTAAGAGTTTTCAAATTTGTCCCTCAAATCTTTACATTTTGGATTAAACCCATGAATCTTTTAAATACTTTGAAACCAGTCCTTCTAATTAATTAGCAGTTCTTTGAAAGATTTGGGGAACTAATTTCAAAATATGAAGACTTAGGGACTTGTTATGGTGTCTTCAATCGCCAAAGTGCAACTATTTACCAGCAACGGACATGTGTACTTCTACATGCAATGCTCCAATAAAATTGACGGCCAAAACTAGCAAAGATCCCGACTTAGACGACTCGCTGAGTCGACATCTTCTCGGGTCGACTCAAAGGGTGGTACTTGTCGGTCCTCTTGTCGAAGACGACTCGCTACGAGCCCACTAGACCAGTTGTTTGGCGCATCGCGAGGTCGACTCGAAAGACGTTTACGTACTTCTCGGCCAAGCTAAAGGACGATTTCAGTCTCGAGCCTCTCCCACTGACAACGTGTGAACATCGCATTTAATGCATGACAGACACATCCTGCCTCTAGCCCTGATAGTCTTCATGATTCATCAGACCACGTCGGTACCGTCATGCCTCAGATCACTTCTCATTTAATGCTGAGATGATCTCTCTTCCACTCACCCAGCGACACGTGTAAAGTAGACGCTGACGCAGCGGCCACGCCATACTTATCCACCGCCACCCTGTGCTCGGCCAAAATGACGGTTCTACCCTTTTAGCACAACTATAGATAGAGGTACTATTCTCAACAAGAGAGCATCTTAGAACTTAGATCTTTTATCTCTAAGCAATTTCTCTGCACTAAAAAAAACTTTCGCAGTTCTTCATTTTCCTCACTCAAGTTCATCAACTGACTTGATCGTCGAAGGAATCACGGGGGAACCAGTCCCCATCCTCTCACGAACTGTTATTTTTTGCAGGCCTCAACTACTCAATTAAGAACCGGGTATTTAGAGAAGTGAGCGGCCCCTCATCAATCTCATCCCGAAATTTTTGACTGTTTGATCACTTAACATCAACATGACTAATTCCATCCAAAAAACTTAAAAATGTTGGGAGTTAATATTTCAAAACAGGAAAGATTTGAGGGACTAATATGAAAAAAAAAACTATGCATGCAAGAAACCATCCAACTTTGGGGTTTTGCATACAACTACCCTTAACCATTTTAATTCCACACTCCTTAAACTTTGAAGGTTTTATAGTAACCCCCCTTAACTATTTTGATTTTACCAAATCCTTTAAAGATTTTTTATTTTCACCTTCAAACTAATATCGTTAAGTCTAACATGTCACATGCTAAACATATAACCAAAAAAGAAAAAAAAAAAATCCTCCCAACGTTCAAAAAATCAATAGAAATTAAACAAAATGAAGAATTAATGTTGAGGGCCATGATCAATTTTTATGTTTTTTCATATGCTTATCTGATCTTCAATAGCATAAAAAAATGTTAATAGATACAAAAATATTTCTGAAACTACACGTACTAGTTCTACACTATATAAAAGGAAAAAGTGTGGGAGTCTATTTTCTTTAACTTTTTCAAAAAGACTCATCAATTGCGATCATACTTCTCTCTCTTGTAGTGTAAATATAGGAGAGCGTAATATATGCCGTTATCATTACTCTGCTAATAAATAAATACAGATATGATATTAGACAGGGTTTGATAAGAAAAACCCATAATCTATACTCGCCAAAATTGAATATGGGTAAAAAGTCGGATTAGAGATAAATGTATACATGTATAACTCAGATACCACAGAAACAATTGAGAATGAAGGTATACATAACCATATGATATAAAAATCATTCAAGTAAGGGGCTGTTTGGTTGTTTTTCGAAAAAGATCGGAAATGAAAAACCCACAATTCAACTCATTTCAAGAGATTTCAAGACATTTCTCGTATTTTTTTTTTTTTGTTTCGCAATGAAATCATCGTCACGCCACCGCCACGTCACATAAGAAATAAATCCAGCCGTAATACTAACAGTGTTTCGATTTCCATTTCTTTTGTTTGTTTTAACATTAAAAAGGAAATAGAAATCAACCACAATAGTAATAATGTTTTCAACAATTAAATAATCTGTTTTATTCACCGTCACTGTTTTAACAGTGCTTATAGTAATTAAAAATGAGTTGGAGTGACATTTTCAAGTGTTTTCAGAGGTTTTTGGTGTGAAAACACTTTTCTCAACAATCTGACGTGACATCTTACGCGACACCCTCATCTCTTTAAATCACAAAACGAAACAAACATGTGATTTGAAAATCGGTTAAAACCAAAATCCTACATGACACATGGGATTTCTTGAAATCTGACCGTGACGGGGTGTTTCCTCATTTTTTTCTTAGCAAACAAACAGCCCCTAGACCAAAACTTTTCAAAACAAAGCCATCTTACGTGTACTCTTTAAAAAAAGAAAAAAAAAAGAGTTCATTTTTTATGTATGTGAGTATACACACACCCATATATGCTATATATTTGTATTGAATATGTCTAGAAGTATGCATACACTTTGCATCCACGCGCACAAGATGAGACAATAGTAAGTAGTAGTAACAGTGTTCAAAATCACACAAGATGATTCACTAGCAGGGAGTAACCACTAATAACCCTATTCACACGAGTACTGATACCAAGACAGTCGTATTTGCCATCATGTAGAGCACAGAGAGTCCATTTTGATACGTTCGTACTTTACTTGCGAGGTGGAGTCTCGTTTGGAACCAATAATATCCTCATGCTGCTTCGCTCAGCAGCTGCTTCGGTACCAAGGAAAAAAAAAAAAAGAAAAAAACTCGCACAAATTTTTATAGAAAGAAGACAAAGGACTGTAAACTGTAGTAAACTAAAAAAGATGGAGAAGTAAAAAAAAGCTTCTTCGATACTTTATTACCAAATAAATCCGACACCCAATCCCTCACGCTCAATATATTACCCTATCAAGAAGCGTGGGCTCCCACGCGGGATAAAAGCAAGCGGGTGCGGACGGAGCTCAACAGAGTCGGTACAAGATAGAATAGCTCTCTGAAAACCCAATTAATTTCATTTTCCTCTCTCTCTCTCTCTCTCTCTCTCTCCTCTTTGTTTTTCCTATATTGAGTGTTGCTGTTTATGATACGAAGATCTTTTTGGTGGCGGAGGGAACCTGATGCCTTTTGATGGGAGAGTAAGTGGGTGGGGTTTTCTTGTCTACAGCTCTTCATCTCTTTTTTCTTTTTTTTTTTACTTCTTTCATCAATAGAAATTCCTCATCTCTTAATTCCCTCCGTAGTGAAAATCCATAAAAGGGTAAGGCTCTATATGTGGGGTGTTTTTTTTTTCCTTTTCCTTTTTCCTCCCTTCTCTCCTTGTGTTTGATCTCTGTTTATTTTCAAGGTTTCATCTTGGATGATTTTTTTTTTTTTTTTTTGAGTTCTCATCATGGGTTCATGTAAGTTTTTCACTATCCTCATGGATTTGCTATCTTGTGAGCAAAGCATGGTTCCCCCCTGTATTAATTTGGACTTTTTGATGACGAGGGGTTTCTTGTTATTGTTGTTGAAAACACGGCATGAAATTAGTTTGAGCTTCTAATCTCTTTTGCTCCCGTGTTGGCTTCGGGGTTTTTTTTTTAAATCACATAAGCTTGGTATTTCATGTGATGGATCTTTTCTAGTCGCCCATGTAAATTTCTTGTTGATTTCTTTGAGTAGCTGGCCACATAAAATGACGCTTATGTCAGAGTTCGCCCCCACCTTATTAAGATCTTTTCTTGCTTTCATGGTTGCAAGTATTCAAAATCTCATCTCATGGGTTGTCGATTTGACCCATGAAATAATACTAATTGACAGTTTTCTTTGGTAACCCCATTTATATAAAATTTCTCCCTTGATCTGTGACTTCCCTATTTTATTTTTATCAGGCGAAGGGAGCAGAAGGAGTGGCCTTAATTAGTGATATCCTTGGTTACTGCTGGTGTGATTAATCGGGCTAAGCTTAAATCTTTGGTTATGCTGGATTTTAAACATCGGAAGATCAGTAGGCAAAGCTGCAGGAAGAGAGTGAAGGGTTTCTTCAGATGTTATCCAGTGAAAACCCTTCATGTTCCTCTAAGGATTCAGATCTAGCAAGTGGGCATGGAGATCATCAGGCCAAGCCTCCTAACTTTTCTATAAGGTAATTGTATATAAATATGATAATATGGTATTTTTTCCTTTATTTTGGTTGATTTTATTTCAGATCTCCTTTAAATCTTTTATTGGTCTATGTGCTCCCTTGGATTTTATTGACCACTGTTTCACTAATACGGATACATTTATTTAAAAAAAAAATTTAGTACTGTTTGTTCAGGCCTTTGCTTCTTGATCTCTCCTTCTGTGCCTGATTTTTTGTTGGTTATTTTTCTAATTAATCATGGGTATTTGGTTAATTTTTTTATGATATGCTTGCTTGTTCTTCATCTAGCTACATGTTCTAGCTAATGGGTTTTCCATTTTTTGAACTTTTATCATGTGATATGATTTTTGTATGATCTTGGATATTATCTGGCTATGTAGACTTAGTGTTGGGCTTTATATTACTCAAATGATTCAATGTTTTCTCTTCGCAGAGATTATGTTTTCAAATCTAGAAGCAAAGATATAAGTACCAACTGGCCATTCCATGAACAGCTCTTAGAACTTTGCTTGAATAACGGCATCAATGATCTATTACCTCCTCTTCAGCCTCCTAATTTAGTGAGAGATCATTGTCTCAGAAAAGAAGTGCGACCTGAGCAACTGCCCAAGTGTGTCGAAAACAAAACAGCTTTTGAAAATGAAGAGTCAGAAGAGGATGTTGAGCTTGAACATCTAATTCGATTACCCAAGGAAAGAATAGAATTTAAACTGAATCAAAGTGGTCAATCTGATATCAATGCATCTTCAGTGACCAGCCATGATCTGAGTGAAAAAATCGCCGGCGAACATTTGAAAAAGAAGTGTAAAATGAGCAGCGGCAAGGAGATCAGCAGGCTCGAGGATTCAGTTGTAGTTTCTGATCCAATGGCTTCAAAGGTTTGCCCTGTTTGCAAGTTGTTTACATCCAGTTCAAATACCACTTTGAATGCACATATCGATCAATGCCTTTCTTCTGATCAGTATAATGCAACGAGAGAAGTGACCGAGTTCACAAAACCTAAAGTTAAGCCAAGGAAGAAAAGGCTCATGGTGGATATTTATACAACTGCTCCTCACTGTACTCTTGAAGATCTTGACAGAAGGAATGGGACTAATTGGGCTACTACTTTGGCTCCAGTGGCACCTGCAAATGGTATTGGTTTAGAAACTGAAAGATCAACTTTTGCAACTTCGCCGCCAGAAAATGATACTAATTCAGAATCGAAAAGGGTGAAATTTGCTTCTTTGGATGTTGTTAGCGAGGGGAAATTAGGGGACATCTATGTGGATTCAAATGGTACAAAGCTTTTGATTTTGTCCCAACCTAACGAGTCTTCTCCGTTGGTTCCGAGGAATAATTTTAAGCCAAAGAAGTACGGGAAAGGGTTGAAAGCAAGCCAGAGTTGTTCAAATATTGCCAAGAAAAAGTTCTTGAAACCAAAGTCCTCAGAGTTTATGATTGATAATCCACAGAGAAGGAAATTAAGAATGCGCAAAGGGTTCCAAGGCGAGGTATGTCTCTTTTCTTTAACCTAAAAATGTAGCCTATATTGCGTTAGCATAATATCTCATGAATCAAATTGTTATTTAAAGCTGAGGCAAGTTGCTTATAACTAGTAGACTATAAAAACATTACATAGTTTTTCCCTTTAATATTACACTATATGGCTCAGTATGGTTGCTCATGTGTTTAACTTTGAACGTCTCATTTAAACTTTCTGAGTGCCTTTACTTTGTGATCAGCTGCCATAGATCACATTATGATATATGCATTTTCGATTTTGTAATCATGGAATTGAATATCTTGCAGTCTTATAGGTTGTAACTAACTTCATATTTCTGTCATTAATTTTTTTCATATGCCTTTTAAGTTATAATAACCTGCAGTAGAAATATTAATTTATATTGCATTTCTTCAGACATGGCATCAAACTATCAATTTTTTAGCTACCTTAGGCATTTGTTCTGTAAGTTCGAATTTGTTTTTAATGCATGCACAAATGACTAAAATAACATAGAGTGCGATAGAATGTGTTTTTTTTATTGGTTTTATTTTTATTTACAGAATAAGGCAACAACCGATGAGTATTACATTGAAGTTAATCAGGAGAAAGAAGAATCCATGTCACAACTGTTAAATGCTCATGATCAGGTGAAGAATAGCGAGGCTTCAACATTAGGACATTGGGTATGCTCCAAAAGATCTGATCTGTCAAAAAAACTTGATAACAAAGGCATTACAAAAGGATCAGAAAAGATGACCGTTGGCTCCAGGAAGCTCTCATTCGAGTGTCCTAAACCTAACTCGGGTCGCTCTTATTTGGCTTCCAATCAGACCAAGATACTAAGTCCTCGTGAGAGTCTTCAAGAAAAGAGCGATCTTCCAAGACAATCTATCTCGCTCAAAGGAATGGAAGTTGATAGGTTCATCACGGCCAAAAAGTTCAAGAAGCAAAGATCTGTATTAGGGTGTAGTAAATGGAGAGGAGAAAAGACCTCTGTCAATGGAGGAATTAGTGGTTCGAAGAATTCTTCTGAAGGTTCGGGTCTCATTTCTTCAAGAGAAAATGAAACAAGTAAGACCCATCAATCCAATTACCACGAGAATCAAGAGATTGAAAACATGAATATCAGATATTCAATGAGTAATGCAGTCGTCACACCAGCTTTGGATCCAAGTTCAGAAGAAGATGTGGAATCCATCTCTAGAGGTCAAACTGAGGAAGAAGATGAGGAATCCACATCAAGAGGTCAAACTGAGGAAGAAGATGAGGAATCCATATCTAGGGATCAAAACGAGGAAGAAGAAGAGGAATCCATTTCTAGAGATCAAAACGAGGAAGAAGATGAAGAATCCATCTCTAGAGATCGAGCACAGGCGGAAGCTGAAACATCAACCTATAACCAAGAAGTGAACTGTGGGGGTGCAACCAACAATGAGGTCATCAACCAAGAAATCCAGATAGCATGTTATCAAGATGAGCAAATATTGCAGCATGGTGAACTTGATCAAACTGAAGCTTCTTCCTTTGAAGATCCTAAACCTTGTTTCCCTAATGATGGAGAAATAGCTGTTGAGAATATTCAAGATGACTCATCAAAATATATCAGAGTTGAATCTTTTCAAGATCATAACATGATCATTGATATGGAATCATCTGGCTCGGCAGTTTCCACTACCTCAACCATCTCTCCTCGATCTACTGTGGATGATAGAATTAACTCACATGCAGACCAACTGGCTGATTTTACTCCAGTGCAAGATAATTTAAGCTTGCCAACAATGAGAAAAGATAACAAAGCGCTACTGTCGCCACAAGTAAGGGAACCTTCTTGCTCATGCGGTGATAGCCTTACCCGAGAGTCTCAGTTCTCAAAGAAGGCAGCTTCCAATTTGTTCATAAAACCGCCACCCTTTTCGACTTTTGAAGTTCGCTCTAGTCTGGATTTGCACACTGAATCAGTCTTAACAACAGATTCTCCAAAGTCTGCTATGAACATTTCAACTCCACATTCTGGGGTTCAATCTGCATCGAGTCCAATTCTGAGGTTGATGGGCAAAGATCTCGTGGTGAGCAAAGAAGAATCTGTTTCAGTTCCTAGAATTCTTCCTTGTACTTCAAGCTGCAATCCAGAAACAAACTTTATCTCCTTCGGGTATCCTTACAATGGTGGCTTCATCGACTACAATAACCAACACCATTATCCTATGCAATCTACGGGTAACTACCAAATCATGCCAAGACCTCTACAGAGATCATATGCACTCAATTCATATCCAATGCCAACCATTCCTTCTAATCAACTTCAAGAAGTAATTGTTATCGACGATGATTCACACGGACGTGAGCACGATACAAGGGCGAGTTTCACTAATTTGCCTCAGACTATTCAAAATCCAAATCATATGGCTACTCAGAGGCTATTTGCTTGTTTTCCTTCACAAAATCCTTATGCATCAAGGGCAGTCATTTCTCATAGCCAAAGGGAAGCTTCACAAGGACAAGGTTCTTTCATATTCCCCTCCCCTTCATGTTTGTACTTTTCTCCATCTTTGAGGTGAACTTTACTATACTTTTTGTAGGCTTTGAAACTGATATAAGTTATATTGTACTAATGGGTACTGAAGCTTTTTTGCATATATGAACCCTTTGTTTCAGAAAACAAAGAAAATTAAAAAAAAAAGAAGGAATCTTGAAAGGCAACTAGAAAATGACACTGTTGGCATTTTGTAATTTGTTTTCCACCTTGAAGTTTGCTGAGGTTGGCTTCATGGAAACTGTTCACTTAACTTTTTGGAGTCTTGACGTGTTCCTGTCTAACATGAAAGAAAGTCTTCATATTATCGCAAAGATCCAAATAATATGTCATCGCAGTGTCTTTTGTGGCCCTTACATCTGTATTCCCTTGTTTTAAGCCCTAGGGATGAAATACTAGCTACCCTTGATGCTAATAAAGGAATTTGATGTAATAATTCATGGGTCTGACTATGTAAACTAAATGAGCACATGGATTGGGCTATTTTAACTTATTAACTCATTATGATGATCCCTTTTTTTTCAAAAAAAAAAAACTAAAACGATGATGTGGGACTAGTATTATGGATTGGTGGGATGTGTCCTTTTTTTAAAACCCTTCCCTCTCCGATATTCAAGGGCCCTTGTGATAAATATTTGAATTTAAGTATTAGAACCAACAACCTAGCTAACAACTGTTGATTCCACCAAATTGGTACTATATCTGCAAAATAATGCGTGGGATGAGCTAAGAATGATAAGGACCATCCTTATGGTTTTGCTAAACAAGGTCCTAAATCACCATTGCATGAAATATCATAACGTGGCAGGAAAGACTTCACGTATAATTTTCTGGATTTTTTTTTTGTTTTCTCATGAGATATATTTGAGTGACTTCTCTTATTGTTTGTGTTATGTTTTTTTTTTATTTTAATTCTGAATGTTTTGTATATGAGAATTAAATTCGGGACTTTCATGGATTAAAATAAGGAGTCAAATTAAGAAATTTCACTGCCCCGCTTGGTGGTCTGAACTCCCCAACTGCATGCAGAGAACTCCGATATGATAAGGTATTAATCCACCTATCTATTTGAAGGAAAATAATAGATTCAATATTCTTCACTCTCATTTGTTTGCCATGCTTTTTGAACTATTAACTGCCTTCTGAATCTCTGCATCTTTATATATAACAATTCTCTTCTTATTGATCATAAGTTCCCACCATATAATATATTATCATGCGCATGTGTTTTGTTTGGATGCGTCGTGGTCGTGATTGTTTTCTTGAAATATCAGGAAACATGAGCAAATTAACTACACTTAGTTTTCATCTCTTTGCTATGTATATATTGCTCATAAAATCTCATACAAAATTGTAGTTTTGTTAATTTAAGACTGGGAACTTGTTCATCTGTGTATGATAGCTCTAATTAACCAGCTGTATCAAATTGTGAAGACGCTAAGTTTCTTCTGTGCAAAGAACAAGGATGTGATGTAGGTTTTCATCAAGTACATATGTCCGATATATCAATGTTTTGAAACGTCTTCAGATCGACAAATAACATCTATACTTGCGTGAATATGATCCCACAATTTTCTTTAGGAACGACGTAATTGCATGCGAACATAATTTTCTTTATATTTTGCGACGCAATGACGGCCCTCTTTTAAATATAAGGATTAAGTACAACATGGTACCTTGATGTATGATGTAATTATGTGAGTGTCTATATGAATTTGTGTATTTGCACGAGTAATCCTGAGATTACTAGTTGTAGCTACAAGGGTGACCTTATAGTCCATAGGAAGAACAACTCTCACGGTTACCATGTAATTACGATCAATAACCTCCAAGCTATCCACATACATACACAGACTAATATAGAGTCACCCGTTAAATTACATCATACCCTAAGGTACCGCATTGTAATTAATCCTAAATTTAAAGCGTTTAGCAAATTTTTTTCTTTTCTAAATGCAATAATAGACCAAACTCTATGCATTCCACAGAGTGCTAGGTAGCCACCCCTGCTGGCTCCCGACAAGGAAACATTTCACGAATATGAAAGTGTACAAAAGCACATGATCAACGCCACCAGCATCTCACATGAAATATAGCCGTTATCATCGTACATGCGTATACATTGCATATTGTTAAGAGAGAGGCGCGTATGAACGATTATGAGGAGTACTTGAACAGGCTTTCGATAGAAATAAATTAAGATAGAGTAGAGACAACGGTGAGTTTGACGTGGGGTGAAGATTATCTTATCTTGTTCCCTATCCCTAGGCTTTTTAAATCTCTAATTTACCTTTTTTGCAAGGGCCTACAAGGCTACAATCCACGTATGAGTGAACGAGATTTACTACACATTATTTACTTCTTAACATTAGGCTTCCCGCGAGTCCATGAGTACTTTAAGTTTATCCAGTTTCCAAGTTGATCATTCAAATTAGTTTATACTCGTCATGTGCATCGTCTCTATCAGATCTATACTTCAGAATTATTAGAATTATTATGTTGGGATTATATCTTTAATTTTTTGTATAACTTCATGAGAATTAGATAGGGTTATAATTATATATATATATATATATAAAGTTGATCATTCAAATTAGTTTATACTCGTCATGTGCATCGTCTCTATCAGATCTATACTTCAGAATTATTAGAATTATTATGTTGGGATTATATCTTTAATTTTTTGTATAACTTCATGAGAATTAGATAGGGTTATAATTATATATATATATGGAGATTGA
>NC_033798.1:91023475-91041380 GCF_001876935.1 Asparagus officinalis
GGGATCTATCATGATTAGGAGATTGGGTTTTATCATGATTAGGAGTTTGAATCTTATTATAATTAGGAAGTTAGGTTAGAGATAGGGTTTTGGTTTCCTATATATATATATATATTCTTCTATTGTTGGAGGAAAAACTAGGAGAGAGAGCCAATATTCTTGTAATTCAGGGTTAGCAGAGGGCGTAGCCTGATTCAAGAATATTATGGGATCTATCATGATTAGGAGATTGGGTTTTATCATGATTAGGAGTTTGAATCTTATTATAATTAGGAAGTTAGGTTAGAGATAGGGTTTTGGTTTCCTATATATATATATATATTCTTCTATTGTTGGAGGAAAAACTAGGAGAGAGAGCCAATATTCTTGTAATTCAGGGTTAGCAGAGGGCGTAGCCTGATTCAAGAATATTATGCGAGAGATGAGGATTTCGTAGTCTTTGTCCGTGCAAAAGATTACAATATTTGGAGAGGGTTTCGCAGTCTTTATCCGTTTAAAAAATTGTAAGGAGTGAGTTTTGGAAAGAATATGAGAGTTGATTATGTATGTGAGGTTGGGAGATTGAGAGACGATAGTTGAGTGGTTCTCCCTGATACATAATAGATTTCTCGTATTGTTTCCCGTGGACTGTAGGCTGTCTAAAAATCACAATAGATAGTTGATCCCCCATCAAACACCGATGATGGAAGTTACAATCTGACGACTTCCAGAAGGCTACAATTTGAGGACTTTCACATAGAAGGCTACAATCTGACGACCTTCACAACAACTAATGAAGGCCCCAATTCAACAGCCTTCACAATCAACATCGGGAGTTACAATCTGACGACTCTCATATTTTATAACAGGCAAAGATCAATAAGCAAAGGCCTTTGCAATGTTATAATGGACGAGGTTATAAGCCAACAATCTCTCTCAAACGCAGAAATTCACTTCTGCGTTTTTCAAGTTCAAAACGCAGACAAGTGTGCGTTCCTTAAACAGGCGTCGAACTCTGTAACGCAGAGTTGAATCGTAAAACGCAGACAAGTGTGCGTTCCTTAGCAGGTGTCGAACTCTGTAACGCAGAGTTAAATCACGAAACGCACACGTAATGTGCGTTCTTCGACAGACTCGACTGCATCCCAAACTCTGAACGCAGAGTTGATCCTCAACGCACCAGTGACCTGTGCGTTTCCAATTTCAGAACGCATGCGGCCTGTGCGTTTCAAATCTCCAATAGAGATTTAACTCTGCGTCCTAAGTCTTGGACGCAGAGTTAAGCCCCAATGTGGCCTGTGCGTTTCGACTCCTAGCGAACGCCTAACTCTGCGTCTCATCTTTAAGACGCAGAGTTTAGGTCCAAACGCAAGAGAACCTTGCGTTTTCAACTCCCAGCAAGTGCCTAACTCTGCGTCTCATCAATAAGACGCAGAGTTAAGGCCCAGAACGCTGTTTTCAGCGTTTTGACTCGTTCAAAGCACTAACAGAACGGTTTCAAAACCGTTTTCCCCACTATTTCGGGAGCTGTTTAAGAGGGGGTGGTTACACCCCACTCAGCCCATGGAGGAGCTAATTAAGGGGGCAGTTGCCACCCCTAAACCCCCTATAAATAGTGGGAAACTCAACTGAGTTCGGGCGCTCCTTTTTGGCTGGCTTTTGGCTCTGGGCTCTGGGATCCTTCTTTTTGGGCAGCAAGGGGGCGATCGACGTTCATCCTCAGCAACGATCGACCACAGGAGCATTCCCTTGGCTTATAACCGACTTTCGGTTCAAATCAACTCTTTTTCAAGAGTTCAAACTCGTTCAGAGTTATCAACTCGATCAGAGTTCAAAACTTGCTCTGCAAGTTCTTCTAAAACTCGTCAGAGTTATCAACTCGATCAGAGTTCAAAACTTGCTCTGCAAGTTCTTCTAAAACTCGTTCAGAGTTATCAACTCGTCAAGAGTTATTTCAAAACTTGCCACGCAAGTTCTCCACAGCGTCAAATCGTGAGGAGAAGACATCGTTCCAGTGAATCAAGACGTTCGGATCGTCAACGAGAAGCAAACTCGACACGAGCATTCGAGGGAAGCATCTCATCGTCACCGTGAAGAACCCAGAATTAAACAAAGGGGAGAATCAAATTTATTATCCTCTCTTTTGTAATCGGAATCCAAATTGTAATTGATTTTGAGAGGAATACAAGTCAAATTTTTCTTTCATTGTCTTTTTACTGTAAATTTCCAACAAACAAAAGATGGCGACTCCGCTGGGGACTAGCTTCTCTGACGAAGAAGTGGTGGCGTAATCCGAAGTTTATCTCACTGGAACGACCGTTGAAACTCTGATTATCGAGTTTGATCAAGCCAAATACGAGGAGGCCCTCTCCTCCGGATCCCTTAGCCCCAAGGCTATGCGCAAGATCCACAAAGTTTCCGAGGAGACTAAAGCTCCAGTTGTAGCCAACTCATCTAAAGACTATCTCCCATGGGGGTTGCACTGTTCATACAGTCCCCTCCCTAAGGGAGAAGACTCGATTTCGGCACAACGCCAAAAAAGCCGACCCTCCAATCAACGCGAACTCTGCGTTTATGAGCCTCAACATGAGCTCTGCAAAAGCCCAGCTAAACGCAACTCTCAGGAGTGCGTTTCAGAACTCAAACGCAACTCTCAGGAGTGCGTTCTATCATTTAAACGCAGACATCAAACCTGCGTTGATCTGGCTGAACGCAACTCTCAAGAGTGCGTCCCAGAACCAAAACGCAACTCTCAGGAGTGCGTTTCACAAACTGAACGCAACTCTCAGGAGTGCGTTTCTGAATCCGAACGCAGATCGCAGGACTGCGTTTCACTAGCAAAACGCAGACTTTGGTCTTGCGTTAATCAAGCTAAACACGACCCTCGTGTTCCTTCTTTGGAACACGATGTGATTCGTCGTGTTCAAAATGATCAACATGGATTTAAAATTCATGTTTACCAAGAACCAGTCCCATCCTTTAACGGACAGGGGGTTCCATCTCTACCCTCACGCTCTGTGAGAGGTGCCAAGGAGACTAAAGCTCCAAAGGTTGCTCCTATGCCAAAGGAAACCCTCTCCTTTAGTCGCCGAGATTACTCGAGCAGCCCTACCTCTAAAGGAGTGGGCTCAGTTTATGCCAAACGCAGCCCTCAGTGGTGCGTTGTGCAATCAAAACGTAGCCTTCAAAACTGCGTTGATTTGGCAGAACGCAACTCTCAGGAGTGCGTTTCAGAACCAAAACGCAACTCTCAGGAGTGCGTTCAAGATCCAAAACGCAGACTTACAAACTGCGTTAACCAACAAAAACGCAACCGGCAAAGGTGCGTTTCATCAACAAAACGCAGACTTCGGTCTAGCGTTAGTAAAACAGAACACGACCCTCGTGTTTCTTCTTCAGAACACGATGCGATTCGTCGTGTTCAAAAAGATCAACGTGGACTCAAGATCCATGTTCACCAGGAGCCAGTCTCATCCTTTAATGGACAGGGGGTTCCATCTCTACCCTCACGCTCTGTGAGAGGTTCATCCCAAGTCTCTGACTTGCGGGAATTGCTGTCAATGTTCAACCGACCGACGAATGTCGTTTTGCTCAATAATCGACGACATCATCACAGGAAGAAGACTTTAGAGGTTGAATACCTTGGAGTCACTTCTAACATGGTTGGTAGAGGGAGATCATCAACCCTTAGTTCTGACGAGTCAGAGACAGATCATTCTCCAAGCGTCAGAGAAATCACTAACGAGTTTGAAGGAATCTACCAACGTACTCGGACTCGAACAGGAGCCATTCCCCCTGTCAACTATCGGAGTTTGGCCAGAGAAACTAATTCCGATGACGAACACTCAGCCATTGCAGAGTCCCAGTCATCAAGCTCTTTTGTTGAACATAAGAGTTTCGCTTATATGACGGGAAACCATGAAGATCTCGCAAAGAGACTTGATGAACAGGAGGCCATGCTCAAATCTCAGCAGGAGGCTATTAATGAACTCATGGCCATGTTGACTCAAATCGTCGCAGACAAGGCCAAATCTCAGGAGACAGATTCGCCGCTTAGGCAAGAATCTTCTCGGAGAGGAAAAGCGTCTTCATCCCAACCTCACACAAGCAAAGGGAAGGGAAAAGTGGTTGATGATACAGCTTCTGACCAAGAAGCCCACAAACTAGAATCTTCCTCTGATGGAGGAAGAGAGACTGAGAATGAGCAGAATCTTCAGTCTGTCAAAATGGAAGAATTGGAAGCCCGCCTTAAAGCCATTGCTAGCAGAAGCGAGCTCCAAGATGAGGGAGTTATCAGGCCCTATCCTGCCGAATGGGATGCAACCCCTTATCCTCCAAAGTTCGAGGTCCCGACGCTACAAACTTTTGACGGCACGGGATCACCGAACCAACATATTTATCATTTCAAGTCACAGACTGGAAATGTAATATCAAACGATGCCATACTGGCTCGATTGTTCATTGGCACCCTCAAGGGAATTGCCTTTGAATGGTTCAGGAAACTGCCTGCGGGCTGTATCCAAAAGTGGGCGGATCTAGAGAGACTCTTCCTGTCAAGATTCTTTGAAGAGGATCCAAAAGCAAGGATAATTTTGAGCAGTCTTTTGGAGATGATTGATGCATCCAATTATGGGAGATTTGTGAGAGATCTAGAGCTTTGGTTTAGGGTTTGATCGGTGAGATTTGTAACTCTATTTGTATTCTCTTGTGATTTCTAATAGTAAGAACTCCCCCCCCCCTCCTTGCCCCGTGGACGTAGGCAACTTGCCGAACCACGTAAATCGTTTGTTATTGCTGTGGTTGTGATTTACTTATTGGTTGTGGTTTATCTCGAGTTATTGTTCATGTCGCTCCTCGAAGCTTCCGTCGCGCACAACATATCTCGCTCAAAAACTCACACTGGGGGTTGTTTGGTTTACTGCATAAATGAATTGTAGCCAACAATAAAATATTACATTCTAACATTTGTTGCGGTAAATTAATTCTAAGTATTGTTTGGATATCTAAAATGTTATTATGGGAAACACATTTCCAATGTAAATTAATTTCTTTCTTGAGAAATAATTTGTGTAAAGTGTAAGCAATTATATATAAGGAAACACAGGAGTAGATATTTTTCTTATTTGCGTTTGAAAAGAATTTGTTTGATGAGGTGAATTTTTTATTTTTTATTATTTTTTTAGAGTCTACATTTTTTTCTTCTCACCAACACGTTTGCAACATTTCATGCAGCTTTTTCTCTACAGGTTATAAGATTTGCATTTCCTGATTAAAATACTACAAAATAAGTAATTATAACATATATAAATCTGATTGCAGTATTTACATCTATAGCTCCATTTTCCCACCCACCAAACAACCCCATATAAATATCCTATCAATATTAAAATTATTTTCTTGCTTTTAATTGGAATGTAGCATAATTTCCAGGTGAAATTTGTTGTGAAAAATTGGAATTCAAATGTTTTATTTAATTTGTTGCATTATTCATTTACCAGTATTGACAACTAAACTTAGCAGTTTGGTAACATAATATAGCATGCATAAATATGAAACGATATAATAGTGGAAAAGCAAAGAAACAAATCTGACGAGTTAGCAATTATTGGGTACTCTGACTTATAATATTCTTTTAGAAGTATAGACGTATGGATGCTGATTGCCATCCACCGGGAAATGTTCCACATGCTTATGTACTGTGGTATCAAAATAATATAAGATTTGTAGTATATTAGCATTTATATATTAGAAGTATATCAGCGTTTATTGCAACCAAAGGGCTAAATACTCATATTGGTATTTTAATTCTATCCTATTTACCAAGAAAGTATTTTAATTAGGCAAACCTGTTTTAAGTCATTTTAATTGATTTAACTTACCAACAAGGCCATTTTTCTCGCCGACGACCTGTTTTTCGACGAGAGCTCGTCACGTATGTGGCACGTGATGACTTAAACTGTTTTTAACTGCTGATGTGACACGGATTTTCTGACGTGTCAGTGTTTAAAGGTGGGGATTAACCCTCTAAAAACCCTAATTCACCCAAAATAGGACAGATCCGTGCCATATCAGTAGCTAAAAAACAGTTTTAAGTCATCACGTGCCACGCACGTGACGAGCTTTCACCGGAAAACTGGTCGCCGATGAGAAAAATGACATTGTTGGTAAGTTGAATCAATTAAAATGACTTAAAGCAGGTTTGCCTAATTAAAATACCTTCTTGGTAAATGAGGTGGAATTAAAATACCAATATGGGTATTTAGCCCTTTTGGTTAGTTGTTAGGACAATTTCTTAAGAATATTTTCATAAAAACTAATATTTTCATAAAAACTAATAAAATGTAGTGATATGCTATTTTTTTTATAATTTATTGTATTAAAATACTATTTTTTATAGCTTATAATATTTAAAAATAAAGATGGTCAAACAATAGGCTGTTTAAGTGCGATTTAGCCAAATTAGAGTCGGTACGAAGCGCGTGTTATCGTGGTATGGGCCGGCGTTGGAGAGCGTGCAACGCACCGAGAAAGCAAGACAAGCCCATCAACTTCTAGCTATATCTAGTGGGAGCCTAGAGATGCACGTGCACCAATTGCCTGCTCCCACGTGCAAAGCTCACACTCTCTCTTCGGAGGTTATCCCTTGGGATCCGACGAAGAAGGGCGGACCAAAAAAAAAAAAAAACTTGGAGTGCCATAGGCCCATCGTGCACTCTACTAGTATAGTCCCTATTGAAAATACCTATTGATTACTCACCCTAAACTGCCACTAATCGCTCAGGGCTCGAATTTGCCCTTTTAATCACTTGCTACGGGACCAAGCTCCTCTGAATAAGGTGGGACCAAGCTCTCGGGAGTTTTAGTAGCTGTCCTCCGCTGAATGAGCTCCTCTGATTAAGGTTTCTCCAAGTGACAAAAAGTACATAAACTGTGATATGAATACAATCAGCTAAAATACAATCAGCTAAAATACCAAATTGGTATATTCATACGAACGCATTTGCCAGTTTGATATTTAAAAAAGCTCCGATAACAACAAGACATTAAAGATGGACCTTTTTGTCAACAAGGCATATTCTGTTCGCTGGCGGCCAAAACTCAAAATCTCGTGGCTCATAACATTTAAAGGGGTGACGTGGATGATGATTTGGCAGTTTACTAAAAAAAGACGGGAAATAACCGAACAAAAAGGCCCTAAATCTCCAAATCAACCCTAATTGCCAGATTCCCCCTTCCCCCTCCCCCAAGACTCAAACTTCCTGCCCAGGAGAGAGTTCTCCCCCAAATCGGCTGTTGCAGAGAATCTCTCTGAGGGAGAGATGATGGATGTGAGGGTGGTTGGTCTTCTCCTTTGCTGCAGTCTTGAAGTCGTGGAGGCAAATGTAAGACATTGTAATTTTTTTTCTTTTTTTATGGCGATGGAGGGTGGTGGGTCTTCATTTTTGTAAATAAAATAGTCTTCATTATCTTTAGTTGATTGCATGCTTACGCTCCGTGTTTACTTGCCCCCAATTTAGGGTTTTGAAGTGAAACCCAGTTTTTTTTAAACTGTTCATATTTTTTTGAAATTATATTGTTTCTAATTAAGTTAATTTTAAATTTATGCAGATGGGAATATTAATTATGGTTAAATTCCGACATGGTGGCTATTTTAATTTTAATAATTATGATTACAGCAATGATATATATGATGTTAGGTTCATAGATGAGGATGTAATGTCTATTGAATATCTCAGAGAAAAAATTGTAGAATTTGGCTACACGAATTTGCTCACATTGTAGTATTGTATTCCAAGCAGGGGTTTGAGCCAGGGTTGTTGCCTCTTACTTTGGAAGACAATTTGGAACTTATGTTACAATATGCTCGTAAGGAAAGGGCAATTGAGATATTTTCAAATTATGGGGTTAACATGGCTGAGTTGGTGGCAAATGAGGATGATGTGGAAACAACCAATGCACAAGATGGAATAGATCCAATGCAAGAAAATCAACCAATGCAAGAGAATGAAACATTGCAAGAGCAACCAATGCAAGAGAATGAAGCAGTGCAAGAGATATCCAAAAAGAGAAAGAAGCTGACACCAATTAGGAAAAAAAGTACGGATGAAGGCCAAGTGGAGGATGAAATTCAATCCAGTGATGATGATGACTCAGTGGAAGATGAGACATATAAGCTGGACCCTACAGAGGCATTTGATAATGATACAGATGAGGATGATGAGAAAGGGTATGTTGATGAGTTCACTGACAAAGTAGAGAGTGAGAAAGTTAAACAAAAGGGTTTGAATGAGGGGAGTAGCAGTGCGGCTGGATATGCAAGTGAAGATTCAATGTGTGCTTTTGATAGTGAGGCTAAGGGGGCTTTGGACAGTGACGTTGAGGAGTTGCATGAAATTAGAAGGATGAATAAGGATAAGATAAGTGCTGCAATTGGTAGAATAGCATTCAATGCTGGTGCTAGATTGGTAGATGATGATGAGGGACCTCCTGCTAGAGTGGGGGTGTTTCAGCCACTTAATACAGAGGAAGTTCAAGGTAATGTAGTACACAATGATAGAGCTACTGACATGAATGCACAAGGGGGTAACACAGAGGAAGTTCAAGGGTAATGTAGTACACAATGATAGAGCTACTGACATGAATGCACAAGGGGGTAACACAGAGGAAGTTCAAGGTAATGCAGTACACAATGATAGAGCTACTGACATGAATGCACAAGGAGGTAACACAGAGGAAGTTCAAGGTAATGTAACTTCAAACACAGTAGAGGAAGGGGGTGTTTCAGACAACACAAGGGGCACTGTAGGCTACAGAGATAAATGACCATCTTTCTGGTTGAATTATGAGGGAGGGTATGAGTCAGAGCAAAGAGATAGTGAGGATGAAGGCCCGTTAGATGAAAGTGAAATAGAAGAATTCAAGAACAAGCTCCAGCCCCATCTCAGGTTAAGAAAACTCGGGATGAGGAAGAAGATTAAGTATCCATTTTTCAATGAGGACGTGGATATGAGTTCAATGTACTTTGCACCTGGATTGAAGTTTATGTTGGCCTTCTTGTTTTGATGATGTTTAACAAACAATTTACTACTAATGTTGTTTGTCTAGTGTCTGTGCATTCCTATGTATTGTAGACAAATAACGTGGTTGGAGGATGGATGGAATAGAGCTTCAACGATCATATCCAAAGGACGTTGGCGGAATAGTTCAAGCTTCATCCGCAAGTGTACCAAGTTGAGCTCATTGAAGACCTTCATCAAGCTTGGGTATATAGTTTATAATGTTTGTAGTTTAGGTTTTATATAATGTGTGTTAATTCTATAAGCTCAAATATACACACACATATATATTTGTGATTTTCGTAAATATAGGTGTTTTTATGAAAAATATGTTTTGGACTATATATATTATAAACATCTTTTATTATGTCCATACAAATATTTTACAAAGTTTCAAAACTTGGTTTATGTCAAAACATCAAAATTCAAGTATCTCATGTTTACATGTTTTGGACACTTTTGTAATATGACAAGTTTTCACAAATGATAAGTGAAATTACAAAAATTCCTTTTGTAACATGTTCATCAACATGTTTATAAATATTTTCCAAAGTTTTATATTTTTTGGAATTTATTTGTTATTTTTAAAGGCACTTTAAAAATCAGATTTTCAGCATGAATAGTGTCTGTGCATGTTTATAAGTCGACTTATAAACCCTGACAAGTCGACTTATGAACTCCTCTAGAAAGTGCATTTTCTCCTCTGCTAAGTCGACTTATAAAGCAAGGCAAGTCGACTTATAGTAAGTCGACTTATACAAGTCGACTTATGAAGTGTTGCACAGTTATGTATTTTCGACCAGTTTACAAAATAAATTATTTCTCTCAAATAGGAAGTGATATTTAATAAATTCTTTCTCTAAAATGTTAATATACATGTTTAGAAACTTCCCACAAAATTTTATAATTTTTAGAGTTGATTTACTATTTTTAATTGATTTTACAAAACCAGATACGCAAAATTTCAGACTCTGCCGAAAACCTATACTGTCTGTTAAGTCGACTTGAAGTCGACTTATAAGCTAAAAATTTGGCTGTAACGGCTAGTTATAAGTCGAATTATCACTGTAGCAAGTCGACTTATTACTGCATAACGGCTAGTTTTCCAGACTCCTTGTTTTTCGGGGTTTTTGTCCTTTTGCTGGGTTTTTCTTATGTTTTGGGGTCTCCTATATATACCCCCTTATACCCAGCTCTTAAAGAGTTTTAAACAAGGGTTTAAGTGTGTTTTAGTGTTTGTTTGGTTTGAAGATTGTTTTCACAAGTGGAGGAGATCATCTTCTTGTTTGGGCTCCAATCTCCATCTCTCCATCTTGTCATCTATTGGAGAAGTTTTCTAAACTCTATCTAGCTTTACATTTGCTTAGTTATTTGATTATCATTCTTTAAAGCTAGTTTTTATATTGAGTTTAGATTTGATTATATTATCTCATTGTTACACACACCCACTTGAGCTTATTGTATTTGCATACATAGTATATTAGGGTTGTGAGAGATTGTAACATTGAGTTGTGCTTTATTGTGTTCTCATCTATTGTAGAGAACAAATTTATATTTGTTACATTGTGAGTGGTGTAAGGTTTTCGGTGAGCTAGAAAACCGAGTGTGTTGTGAAGTTTTCGGTAAATTAGAAAACCGAGTGTGAGGAGTGAACGTTGTTCGGTGAGCGTTGAAAACTGACACTGTGAGGTGTAAACGTTATTCGGGTGAGCGTAGAAAACCCGGTTGTGATAGTGGATTTCTCCCCGGGAGTGGGGAGCGGAGACGTAGAACGGAAGGTCCGAACTCCGTGATCATTTGAGTGTGTTTGAGTTTGTCATTGGCGCATTTGCTTTTGTATTTATCTTATATCGCCAATTGTGCATTGCTCATTTATTTCATCCTCTATCTAGTTCATTTTGTTTACCCTTGTGTTAGTTTATATATCCTTGCATATATCATATTGTATATATCTTTGGTAGGATATATCACCTTGTGTTTGTTTTATATCCTTGCACATACATTGCCTATATCTCTTTATTAGGATATATCTTGTTGTTCATATTGCTTATCCTAGCTTATATAACTTTTTGTATTTCATACTTACTAGGATAACTTGTTAATTAAGTTTTAATTGGCATATAATCGGATTAGATTAGCATAAGACCCTAATCACCCCCCCCTCTAGGGTCTAACAATTGGTATCAGAGCTTGGTGCTCTTTGATTTAAGGTCTAATCGCATTGAGTTAAAGATCCAAGTTAGCTTATTGTGCTAATCTAATTTTGAGCTTTATTTGTATATTGCTTGTCTTTTATATTATGGATATGCATGGTTTAGGTTATGTCATCAATATTGCTCCTAGATTAGATAATTTCCCCTATGCCCAATGGTGTGTTAGATTTAAACTTTTTGTTCAATCTAAACACTTTGATTTACGGAAAATTATAGATGATGCTTATATTGTGCCCACTTTGAAGAAATCCAAGTGGAATAAGAATGATCATCGTATGTTTATAATGAACAATATTTTGTTAGAATATTTGCTAAATGCTTTTAATTCATCTATGTCTAACAAGTTTGTTCATTTTGATAGTGCTTACAAACTTTAGAAATTTATAAAAGCACATCAAGGGGACTTGGAGGCGATCCAACAAGCTTTGGAGGATCCGACTTTAAGTTCATATGGAGCTTCATGCACACGAGCACTAGGCGATAGCCCTAGTGAGGTTTGCGAGTTCGAAACTATTAATGATTTAACTAATGATGAACTTGCTTGTGCTAGTGAAAAATTATTGCATGCCTTTAACAAATTACAAAATGATTTTATTGATTTAAAAAGCAAGCATGAAGATTTGAAATCCGATCATGAGTCTTTAACTTCTAAGTTTGATATTATTTCTAATGAAAATATGATCCTTAAAGAAAACAATGAAAAATTAAAATCGGATCATGATTCTTTGCTTTCAAACTTTGCCAAGTTAACTCATGAAAAAGATAATGCCATGTTAGAAGTAAAGAACATACAAAATGATACTGCTTCTTTTATAAATAACTATTTATGTTCTACTTCTAAAAATACATATGTGCCTAAAAATAAAGATTTGAATCTTATAAAAAATAGTATTTCATCTTTAGATTCAACTTTAAAAATATGCATTAATAATCATAAGAGGCTTATGAATATGTGTGCCAAGTCTAAGTCATCATCCACTCATTATGCACACATATATAGCAAAGTTTACAATTTGAAAAAGACTTCACCTTTGCCAAATGATTTTATTAAGCCACAAAAGTTTAAATGTGATGTTTGTGGTAGATATAGCCACTTAGGAAAGTATTGTTTTGATAATGTTTCACATTTGCAAAATAATCTTAAAAGATCATCTATGGTTGCAAATGTTTCCCGTGCACGAGCTAATGGTCCACAAAAATAAATGGATCTCTTTCATTGCACACATTACAATCGGAAGGGTCATTTGAGCGATTATTGCTTTAACCGTGTTAGTGCACCACATATGCCCAAGAGGGTTCATAACCCTAGGGCTTTGAGCTTTAATGATAGGGGTCATGTCCCTAAACCTTTTGGTACCAAGAATACTTGGATACCAAAACAAATTTGATTTTTAAACCAAGAATTTTAATATTTTTCTTTTTCTTTTTCTTGGTTTTGAAAAATTATACTTTAAACTTTTGAACATGAAAACAATTTTTTTATTGATCAAATTCTTTTGTTTTCATAATTATTGGTTTTGTTTTGATGAGAGGTTTGTACTTATATAACCCTCCGGACTTATTGAGTGTTTATTCCCAAATCTTGTTTACTGGGTGCTAAAATATTTATATGGGTTGATACTAGCTCAAGAGCTAGATATAGTTGCCTCTCCTGATTTTTGAAAATCAATGATGATTTGGTCTTACGTTTTTGGATTTAAACTTTGATTTATGATTTTATTTGAGTGATTTGTTTTTCCCTTCTTTTGATTTCATAGATCTATCTTTATACACTATGTTTTTATAGTTGTGCTAATGAGACACTATTTTTATTTTGATGTATCCACATGTGTTCTCATTATCTTAATGTGTGTGAGTAAATTTTTAGCATGCTCTTATCTATGCTTGCTCACATGTTTTGCCTTGATCTTTATTTCATATATTCTATATGGCATTTTGATAGGGGGAGCTATTCCCTATAGTTGTTTTATACTCACTCATGCATATTGATAGGGGGAGCCTTCGCTCCCTTCCATCTTTTGTCCTCTTTTTGATGTTGTCAAAGGGGAAAAAATATTATGAGTATATTCTTTTTTTTTTGGTCAATGAAATAAATTTTATTCATCACCAAATTTTGAAATAGGAGTGCAACAAGAACTACTAGAAACCTAACTGGTAACCAAGGAACTGCAGACTCTCTAACAATTTACAATTTTGCTATTTCTTCCCTCAAGTACTCAGGAACATCTTCATTAAGAACCTTTGAAAGCAATGAAATCTTTATTTCCTTGATAAGTAGATCAGGGCTACGGGCTTTTTGTTGAAAAATTCTCAGATTTCTCTCCTTCCATATCCAATACACAGCTCCAGATAACATCATCCTCTTCAGTTTCTTCTTGAATCCAAGCCCCCTCAAATTGTTGCTGTACCATCGCAATACCTGATTCCAGCAGCAGGATCTCCACGAAAACTTCAGCCATGCCATCAAATTGTTCCATACATAGGAAGAGAATTGGCATTCAAAGAACAAGTGATTTCTAGATTCTTGATGACTTACAGAATCAGCACAGAGCACACATTGGTGTAGGCATCGAAAATTGCCTATAGTTCTCCACAACCGGTTCAGTGTTAACGAGCGACGATGAACGTCACCATCCAATCCACATGAGCCTAATCGACGTCATTGTCTCATTATTGTGACAGTTAGCAATGATTCTATGGAGGTTATACACATTCCCAAACCTCCTCAACACCAAATCCCTCACCCTGAGGATTTGTCTCCACATCCATGAATCACTTTTTCTCGGTTGAACTTGCCAAATCTCCTGTTGTTTTAAATAATTTCCATGCACCCATTTTATCCACAAGAGATCTTTTTTAGAGTGTATCATCCATAACATCTTGATTGCTGCAGCATAATTCCACAATTTGGAGGAGAATAGCCCCAGACCTCCTATCTTCTTATCCTTGCAAACCTCTATCCAGGAGACTAGATGGATTTTGCTTCCCCATAAGAAAGCAGAGCAAAGCACCTCCTAGCTTCTTATCCTTACAGACTTCTGTCCAGGAGACCAGATGGATTTTGCTTCCCCATAAGAAAGCAGAGCAAAGCATGTCAATTTTTTCCAGCACCTTCATCGGCAAGATATAGTTACTTGTCCAGTAAGTTTGAATACCCAAGATAACAGTTTTTATAAGTTGAATTCTCCCTGCATAAGATAGGTTCTTCCTACTTTGCCAGTCTTGAAGTTTATCTGAAATTTTTGAGATCAATGATGAACAATCCAGGTAAGAGAGCCTTTTTGAGACCAATGGCACTCCTAAGTATCTCATATGTAAAGAACCCTCTGGAAAATTTAGATATGAGCATATCAGATCTTTAGAAATATCATCAATTCCACTCAAGAGTACAGAGCTTTTTCAAGAATTGGCCTCCAATCCAGATACTTTACTAAACTCTTGAAGACAGTTATTAATTTTGGCTATAGAATCCATGTCAGCTCTACAAAAGAGCAGTAGATCATCAGCAAATATCAAGTGAGTAATACCCATCTTAGCACATTTTGGATGATATTTAAACAGTCTGTCTGTGCTGAGAAATTTGAGTTTTCTGGATAGATACTCCATACCAAGCACAAACAAATAGGGAGACAATGGATCCCCTTGTCTCAGTCCTCTAGCTCCCTCAAAATAGCCATGTAATGAGCCATTAAGTGACAAGGAGAACTTGGAGGTAGAAATGCATTCCATCACCCATGTAACGAAGCTCTGCCCAATTTTTCATCAACCGGATCTGATTCGTGGTCGTCCACGGATTAACCCCGACACCGGCAAAGAACCTACGCAAGCAAGAGCCGATAAACGGATCTTGTGTTTATTTTCAAGAAAGTTGTAATCTTTTATTTTTTTGTTATTTGAATTCATTTGTAACGCTTAAAGTTTAATGAAATCAATGACTAAGGTGACTTTCGACGGAAACAAACTGGCGACCACAGTGGGAGCCAACAGCTTCGCTGCCGGAGCTGTCGTGTCGCAACCTTGGATCTGCATCCCGGTTGAAGAAGTGGTCGAATACGAATTCGACCAACTGAAGTTCGAGGAATATCTGTCGTCCTCCTCCTCCAGATCCTCCGCCTCTCGCAAGCGAAGGAAGATCAACGCCCCCGTTGTTGCGGTAGCTGAACCTTGCAACGTCCTTCCGGCCTCCAATATGTCCGGATCTGCAGATCTGAACTCCTCCTCAATCAAGGAGTTGAGTACAGAAGGCGTGCTCACTTTATCGAAGAGAGCTCGTCAAAGACAGCGCCAACGCCTCGCACGCCAACTGGCCAAAGCTTTGGAACCAGTGGATGGAATCCGCTATGAGGCGGATCTGAAATATAGGAGGCGCCAACCATCACAACAGAGAATGGACAGCCCCTCCCCTTTCAAACCAGCGAAGAACGAATGGGTTCGCGTCAAAAGGACCCGATCGACTCTTCAAGAGCGGATTCAGAAACGCCGCGCATTGCTTGCACAAGCAAAAATTCTTGTGCAAGAGGCCAAGAGATTGGAGAAAGAAGGAGTGGAACATAAGCCACAAAGACTGCACCAAGTATGGAGGCCAAAGTCTAAGACGACGGCCAAAAAGATCGAAAATCGCGGGTCACTCCAATCCGACCCGCCGAAATGCGGGTCACTTCAATCCGACCCGCCGAAACGCGGGTCACTTCAATCCGACCCGTCGAAACGCAGGTCACTCCAATCCGACCCGCCAATTTGCAGGTCACTTCAATCCGACCTTCCAATCTGCAGGTCACCCAGATCCGACCCTCCAACTCACGGGTCCGCGGGTCACTCCAATCCGACCCGCCAAAACGCGGGTCACTCCAATCCGACCTTCCAGTCTGCGGGTCACTCCAATCCGACCTTCCAACTTGCGGGTCACCCAAGTCTGACCCAAGACAGATTCAAGGCAGAAGATGTCCTGCACCTATTTCTTCGATTCCTTCGAGTTCCACACCTCCGGTTGAGATTTGTGACAGTGTGGATTTGTCCCATTTCAAGATGACCATCAAAGATCGCCTTGGCCCTTCACCCGATGATCGAGGCAAAGCTCCGGTCAAAGAGCGCTTAGGCCGATTGAATGAATCTCGAGCACATTGTCAGGCTGGAGGTCGTCATCCTAAGCAGTGGAAGAGAATGTATAATGGGAAAAGTCCCGCAAGTGACCGCATTGGACTGCGTGTTGAAATCCAGGAGCCTGTTGAGGGCCGACATTCACAAAAACATCGCCTCAGACATGTGACTCCTGAAAATGCTAACAAAGCGTTGTATCCTCGGAAGAAAACATACTCGTCAGACGAAGACGTTATGCCTGGGAAGTCGTGCCAACACACGATAGGTTGCTCCAGTCATCAAACTGACGAGTTGTACTATCAAGCTGGGGGTGCGAACAAATCTAGGAAAATGAGTGCCCGGAATACAGATTCTCACTGTCCATGTGCCAAAATCATCAAGGCAGTGTTGTCAGAATGTTGCTGTTCCAAGACCACCCCGGAGAGAGTTTCAGTATTTGAAAGAATCTCCACCAAAACGTCTGAATCCAGACCAAGACGTTTCCGAAAGAAGAGAGTTGTTCTCCAAGATGATGAATTTCCAAAAGTATCTGTTAACATGACCGGAAGAGGAAAGTCAACACGACACTTCAGTCCGGATCAGTTCACCGAAGTGTCCCAACGTATGACTCGATTGCGAACAGGGACCAGTAGGCGAAAGAACTACCAAAGAATACAGAAGGGACTTCCTTCAGAAGATGAAACTTCGGAGGTATACTCGGATGCCGGCTCGGATGCTTGCTCGGCGATGGCCTCCGATGACACCGCATCAAGTGCAGGACAGTCTTATGAGTCACTTATGATTAGCACTGAACAGATGGCCAAAATACTTGAGGATGCCCTGACTAAGCAGAAGGAAAACTTCAAGTTCGAAATGGAAATGGCCATGCAGCAGATGAGAGAAATGCATGACCAACAGATTGCGATATTGACAACTCATCAAGGAGAGACTAGCCGTCGTAACAATCCTGACCAAGCTGATAATGATCGAGAAGGGGAGGATAATGTCAACATGAACACCCCTCCCGTCAATAACAATAATGGGGGTGGCCCTTCGGATGATAACAATACGAAAGAGGACCACGTTACCTCTCCCCGAAACCACTCGAAGACAGATACGGGTGAAGACAAGAAGATGAGGGATTTGGAGAGCAAGATCAATGCGTTGATGAATGCTCAGGAAGTGAAAAGGTCTGGAATACCGTGCCCATACCCAAGGGAGTGGGAATCAATCCCGTATCCAGCAAAATTCAATTTGATCAATTTCACGCCATGGCAGTGTTGTCAGAATGTTGATGTTCCAAGACCACCCCGGAGAGAGTTTCAGTATTTGAAAGAATCTCCACCAAAACGTCTGAATCCAGACCAAGACGTTTCCGAAAGAAGAGAGTTGTTCTCCAAGATGATGAATTTCCAAAAGTATTTGTTAACATGACCGGAAGAGGAAGGTCAACGCGACACTTCAGTCCGGATCAGTTCACCGAAGTGTCCCAACGTATGACTTGATTGCGAACAGGGACCAATAGGCGAAAGAACTACCAAAGAATACAGAAGGGACTTCCTTCAGAAGATGAAACTTCAG
>NC_033798.1:91042380-91054433 GCF_001876935.1 Asparagus officinalis
AGACACCCTGGGGGTGTCTCGGCCAAGGCCGAGACACCCCAAGGGTGTACTCACCTTTTACCACCCCCCCTCCTTTTGGCCTATAAATAGACCCCTTGGGTCCTCATTCAAAGGGCTGGATTTATTTGGTCTTGGAGCAAGGCTAGAGAGAGAGGAGAGGATTTTTGGAGAGCCTAGGCGAAGCCCTGCCGGATCGAGGAGTGAGCGAGCCTTCTGCAGCAAAGGAGCCTCCTTCTTCATTCCCCTTTCTATTTTCCTTAGTGTTCCCCCTTAGCGGTGATACTAAGTAGAGCGAATATCTCGATTATCCGAGATAGGAGCTGTAAACTTCTAGATCTCACGCAGATCGACGAAGTTCTGCTTCTATATCCCCTCACGGATAGACGAAGCTCTGTCCGATTTTTCGGACCAGATCTGAGTGCCCCGGTGGTCCACGGATATCAACATCCCCGTCACAGGCAAAAGACCCACGCAAGCAAGAGATGACAAACAGATCTTGCGTTTGTTTGAAAAGAGTTGTATTTCTTTTGTTTTCATTGTGTACCAGTCTTATAAAAAGGCTATCTTTTTATTTCATTGTAACGATCAAAGTTGTAATGAATGCAGCAATGAATACAGCAACTTTTTCCGCAAACAACTGGTTGTCTTCCAATATACCCATGCGACACAACCTATCCTTAGTCAGAAGCTTCGACAGAGTAGCAAGCCATAGAATCATCGAATGCTTTGGATAATGCAATCCCCCCCCCCCAAACTGTGTTCGCCCAGGGTACAGCTGCTACAGGTTGAGATATGGCATTATAAACAGATGAGATTTTCATTGTCTCATTATTGTGACAGTTAGCAATGATTCTATGGAGGTTAAACTCATTCCCAAACCTCCTCAACACCAAATCCCTCACCCTTAGGATTTGTCTCCACATCCATGAATCACTTCTTCTCGGTTGAACTTGCCAAATCTCCTGCTGTTTTAAGTAATTTCCATGCACCCATTTTATCCACAAGAGATCTTTTTTAGAGTGTATCATCCATAACAATTTCCATGCACCCATTTTATCCACAAGAGATCTTTTTTAGAGTGTATCATCCATAACATCTTGATTGTTGTAGCATAGTTCCATAATTTGGAGGAGAATAGCCCCAGACCTCCTAGCTTCTTATCCTTACAGACTTCTGTCCAGGAGACCAGATGGATTTTGTTTCCCCATAAGAAAGCAGAGCAAAGCATGTCAATTTTTTCCAGCACCTTCATCGGCAAGATATAGTTACTTGTCCAGTAAGTTTGAATACCCAAGATAACAGTTTTTATAAGTTGAATTCTCCCTGCATAAGATAGGTTCTTCCTACTTTGCCAGTCTTGAAGTTTATCTGAAATTTTTGAGATCAATGATGAACAATCCAGGTAAGAAAGCCTTTTTGAGACCAATGGCACTCCTAAGTATCTCATAGGTAAAGAACCCTATGGAAAATTTAGATATGAGCATATCAGATCCTTAGAAATATCATCAATACCACTCAAGAGGACAGAGCTTTTGTAAGAATTGGCCTCCAATCCAGATACTTTACTAAACTCTTGAAGACAGTTATTAATTTTGGCTATAGAATCCATGTCAGCTCTACAAAAGTGCAGTAGATCATCAACAAATATCAAGTGAGTAATACCCATCTTAGCACATTTTGGATGGTATTTAAATAGTCTGTCTGTGCAGAGAAATTTGAGTTTTCTGGATAGATACTCCATACCAAGCACAAACAAATAGGGAGACAATGGATCTCCTTGCCTCAGTCCTCTAGCTCCTTCAAAGTAGCCATGTAAAGAGCCATTAAGTGATAAGGAGAACTTAGAGGTAGAAATGCATTCCATCACCCATGTAACCATATTATTAGGGAATCCCAGACCTATCAGCGTAGCCTTGATAAAATTCCAATTTATAGTGTCAAATGCCTTCCTCAAATCAATGTTAAGGACAACCCTTGGAGAGACATTCTTCCTGCCATAGTGTTTTAAGAGTTCATGTGCTAGGAGAATATTGTTAGAAATAAGGTCATAACTTTGTTCAAATGTATTGTTTTGAAACACTGGGTGTATGTTTTGCTTCTTTGAACATGTTATTATGGCTTTCGCAATTTGCAGAAAACATAACTTTGTTCAAATGTACTGTCTTAAAGTCCCAATGAGGTTTGTGCTGTTAGAAATCAGCCTGCCCTTGACAAATGCACTCTGAGCATCATTAATCAGATAGCCAATAACATTCTGAATTCTGGCGGCAATAATTTTTGATATCACTTTGTAGACACAGTTGCAGCAAGAGATAGGTCCATAATCAGAGGGAGATCTTGGGTTAAGAATTTTAGGCACCAATGTGATGGAGGTTGAGTTGAAGGTGCCAAGGAGCTTGCCAGTATAAAAGAATTCTTCCACAGCTTTACACATCTCATCTCCAATTACATTCCAAGCAGTTTTAAAAAATGAAGCACTAAATCCATCAGGACCAGGGCTTCTATCATCAGACATAGTGAAAACAGCAAGTTTTATTTCCTCTTTAGTAACAGGAGAGGCTAAAAATTCCCTTTGACTTGATGAGAGAATAGGACCATTGGTTATTGTAATAATGTCAGGTTCAGCAACATTTCCAGATACTCCCAATAAACTCTTGTAGTAGTTAATAAGCTCATTGATGATTGTGTCCATGTCAGATATTCTGTTTCCATCCTCAGTATACAGAGACAACACCCTATTTTGATGCCTTCTAGCTTTCATGGTTGAGTGGAAGAAATGAGAGGATTTATCTCCTTGAATAGCCCATTTTATGCTTGCTTTCTGCCTATAAAAAGATTCTTCACATTGGAGTAAAGAGGTGTATTTTTTCAAGCACTCCTTCTCTTTGGAAATAAGATGAGAGTTGAATTAGTCAGTACTCATCCTATTTTGGATATCAGATAGCTCCTGTTTGGCTCTTAACACCTGCTCACTAATATTCATGAAATGTCTTCTATTTAATTCTTTGAGGGCAGGTTTGAGCATTTTCAGCTTGGAAGATAGTTTGTACATATAATAGCCTTGCACATCCTGCTGCCAAATAGATTTGACTATAGAGAGATATTCAATGTGTTTAGTCCACATCTTGAAAAATTTGAATGGCTTTTTCACCTGAAAATCATCATCTCCAACTGTAAGGAGGGCTGGAGAATGATCAGAACAAACTGGCTGTAAAAAGTCTACTTGACTTGTTGTATACTGTAAGATCCATAAGTCATTGACCAAAACTCTGTCTAATCTACTCCAAACTCTAGTATCAGCTTCCTGTTTGTTATTCCATGTGTAGTAGCACCCAGTAGTCTTAATATGCACCAGTTGATTAGAACCATGTGTAGTAGCACCCAGTAGTCTTAATATGCACCAGTTGATTAGAAGAAATGAAGTGTTGAAAATCATCAGTATCTGCTCCTGTAGTTGGTGCACCTCCCAATTTTTCATCACCATTGGTAATGGCATTAAAATCTCCCCCAACTAGCCATGGGCAATCAACTGATAGCTTGAAGCCTTGAAGTTCCTGCCATAATACTTTTCTTCCATTTCTTTGATTCAGGGCATAAACCACAGTCATTAAGCAAGAGAGCCTGCCATCCTTTGTGATGACTGAACATGTAACATATTGCATAGAAGTTTTGACACACTGGATAGAAAGAATATCACTATTCCAAAGAATCCAAATTCTCCCATTACCTGCTTCTTGAGTATATTCTTTCTTGTTTATATGCATGTGAATTATAAATTATATATTCATTTTCTTCATGCATATATCTCTTTTTGTAAATTGTTTGTCATCATCAAAAAGGGGGAGATTGTTGGCCTTCTTGTTTTGATGATGTTTAACAAACAATTTACTACTAATGTTATTTGTCTAGTATTTGTGCATTCCTATGTATTGTAGACAAACAACGTGATTGGAGGATGGATGGAATAGAGCTTCAACGATCATATCCAAAGGAGGTTGGCGGAATGTCGATAAAGCTATGCAAATTCAAGTTGAAGATCCAAGTTCAAGCTTCATCCATAAGTGTACCAAGTTAAGCTCATTGAAGACCTTCATCAAGCTTGGGTATATAGTTTATAATGTTTGTAGTTTAGGTTTTATATAATGTGTGTTAATTCTATAAGCTCAAATATACACACACATATATATTTGTGATTTTTGTAAATATTGGTGTTTTTATGAAAAATATGTTTTGGACTATATATACATCATAAACATCTTTTATTATGTCCATACAAATATTTTACAAAGTTTCAAAACTTGGTTTATGTCAAAACATCAAAATTCAAGTATCTCATGTTTACATGTTTTGGACATTTTTGTAATATGATAAGTTTTCACAAATGATAAGTGAAATTCCAAAAATTTCTTTTGTAACATGTTCATCAACATGTTTATAAATATTTTCCAAAGTTTTATATTTTTTGGAATTTATTTGTTATTTTTAAAGGCACTTTAAAAATCAGATTTTCAGCATAAATAGTGTCTGTACATGTTTATAAGTCGACTTATAAACCTTGACAAGTCGACTTATGAACTCCTCTAGAAAGTGCATTTTCTCCTCTGCTAAGTCGACTTATAAAGCAAGGCAAGTCGACTTATAGTAAGTCGACTTATGAAGTGTTGCACAGTTATGTATTTTCGACCAGTTTATAAAATAAATTATTTCTCTCAAATAGGAAGTGATATTTAAGAAATTCTTTTGTTTAGAAACTTTTCACAAAATTTTATAATTTTTAGAGTTGATTTACTATTTTTAATTGATTTTACAAAACCAGATACGCAAAATTTCGGACTCTGCCGAAAACCTATACTGTCTGTTAAGTCGACTTGAAGTCGACTTATAAGCTGAAAATTTAGCTGTAACGGCTAGTTATAAGTCGACTTATCACTGTAGCAAGTCGACTTATTACTGCATAACGGCTACTTTTTCAGACTCCTTGTTTTTCGGGGTTTTTGTCCTTTTGCTGGGTTTTTCTTATGTTTTGGGGTCTCCTATATATACCCCTTATACCCAGCTCTATAATTATCCAAGAAGAGTTTTAAAGAGAGTTTTAAACAAGTTTTAAAGGAGATTAAAAGTTTATTTAGTTTGGGGTTTGTGTTTACAAAGGAGGAAGCTCACGTTGTCAATTGAGGGATTCATCCTCAATCTTCTTCATCCTCTCTTTGTGTTTATAGAAAAGTTTTCCTAACTCTATTCTCTAGCAATTCGTTTTTATTTTCATATTATCATTTATTTCTAGTTTGTTAATTGAGTTAGATTTTATTTATACTCATTTTATTACACACACCCTATTTGAGCTTGTAGCATTTCATACATTATATATTGGGTTGTGGGATTGTGATTTGTGAGATTGAGCTTACATTGTGTTCTCATCTATAGTTGAGAACAATCAATTATTGTATTGAGCCTAATTGTGAGATTCACTTTGTAATACACTTGTACACCGAGAGGAGTGTGTGGTGAGAGTCGGGGATCGTCCCAAGAGGAGTGACGTCGGTTGACGAGCCTAGGAAGAGGTTGTAACCGAGCACTTGAGGGAGACACGGCTAGGTCCAACACTTGTGAGAGTGTAGAGTGTGATTGCAAGAGTGTTGATTGTAAAGTTTTCGGTTAGCTAGAAAACCGAGTGTGAGGTGTAAACGTTATTCGGGTGAGCGTAGAAAACCCTGTTATGATAGTGAATTTCTCCCCGGGAGTGGGGAGCGGAGACGTAGGACAGAAGGTCCGAACTCCGTGATCATTTGAGTGTGTTGGAGTTTGTCATTGGCGCATTTGCTTTTGTATTTATCTTATATCGCCAATTGTGCATTGCTCATTTATTTCATCCTCTATCTAGTTCATTTTGTTTACCCTTGTGTTAGTTTACATATCCTTGCATATATCATATTGTATATCTCTTTGATAGGATATATCACCTTGTGTTTGTTTTATATCCTTGCACATACATTGCCTATATCTCTTTGTTAGGATATATCTTGTTATTCATATTGCTTATCCTAGCTTATATAACTTGTTGTATTTTATACTTGCTAGGATAACTTGTTAATTAAGTTTTAATTGGCATATAATCGGATTAGATTAGCATAAGACCCTAATCACCCCCCCTCTAGGGTCTAACGGTTTACATCAAGGAAGGTATTGAAACAAGCTATTCTCAACTACTCTATTCAAAATCATTATGACTTGCTTTATATGAAAAATGATAAAAAGAGAATAAATGTTGGCTGTTCATTGTGCTATTGGGAAATAAATGATGGGCCTAACTGTGAAGATGAACAAGCTTGGCAAATTAAAAACATTCAACCATTGCACACTTGCAGTAGAACCTTTAAGAATAGGTTAATTATAGAAAATTGGTTGGCACATGAGTTCCTAGATAAAATTCTAAGAAATCCCAAGATAAAACCAAGGGAAATCTGTGAAGAAATAACTGCAAATTATAATATCAATGTCACTCTTAGAAAATATCAAAGGATAAAGGATAAGGCATTGAATGCTACAGAGGGACTGATGGCAAGACAATATGGGTTGCTTAAACCATATGTGAATGAAATCTGTAGATCAAATGAGGGGAGTACATGTGTGCTTAAAAGTGGTGGGTGGAGGATCAGACCCATGCACATTTCAAAGAATCTATGTGTGCTTTTCTGCTTTGAGGGAGAGATTTATCAAGTGTTGTAGACCTATTTTTGGCCTTGATGGATGCTTTCTAAAGCATGCTTGTGGTGATCAATTACTGTGTGCTGTTGGTAGAGATGATAACAACCAAATGTGGCCAAGAGCATGGGCCGTGGTTGAGGGAGAGAATAGGTCATCATGGGAGTAGTTTATATGGCTGTTGACTACTGATTTGAGGATGAGAGATGGTGAAGGTTGGACTGTTATTTCAGATCAACAAAAGGTATGTCTGTTGATACTAGTTTCAGCTATTTGGTGGTTGACTGATTTATTTTTGCTTATGTTTTTATGACAGTGTATTGTTCTGATATATTGTTGTTTTTGTAGGGACTAGTTCCAGCTATTCATGAAATCTGGTCTTCAATAGAGCATAAGCAATGTGCTAGGCATATTTACTCTAACTGGAGGAAAATTCATGGTGGCAGGCAACTTTAACGGTAGTTTTGGAAGTGTGTGAAAGCCACAACAAAGACAGATTTCTTAGTTGAAGAAGCAAACTTGAGTAAATTGTCTAAAAAAGTATTTGATAACTTTATGTTAAGGGATCCCAATACATTTTGTAAGTCTCACTTTAAACTCGATAGTAAATGTGACAGTGTTGATAACAACATGTCCAAGACATTCAACTCATTCATACTTCTTGTAAGATATAAACCAATAATATCTATGTTAGAGGATATTAGATTGGCTTTAATGGATAGAATGCAAGAAAAAAGAAAACCGGTTAATAAGTTTGTGGATGGGATTTCTCCTAGAATTCAGAAAAGGTTGAAAGATGCTTATAATGAGCAAATAAATTGTGTTTCACATTGGAATGGTTCTGGAGATGAAAGTGGCTTTGAAGTCATTCATAGAGGGGTCAATCATGAGCTTCATTTGGGTAATAGAACATGTTCATGTAGAGAATGTGAGTTGATAGGGATTCCTTGTGCTCATGCTATAAGTGCTATCATATTAATGAGACATAAGCCTGAAGATTATATTGTACATTGGTATAAATCTGAGAACTATGTAGACACCTATGCCAACTTATTGAATCCAGTTGAAGGTAGCAGATTTTGGGATAAAGAGGGAGAGGAAATGGTACTGTCACCTAATATTGCAAGGAGGAAAATGAGGAGGCCTAAGACTGCAAGAAGAAGGGACCCCAATGAAGAAACAAAGAAAACATATAAGGCTTCAAGGTAGGAAATAGCCAAGAAGTGTGAGCTATGTGGGTCAACTGACCATACAAGGAGGAAATTTTCAAATCCACCCCCACCTGCTCAAACAACAAGCACAGAAAACATACAAGTAAGTTTATCTTATGACTTGCTTTATATTTCTATTAAGTAATCAATTATGACTTGCTTTATATTTTTGGTGCACTGTCAGACAACACAAGTAGTAAATGAAGGTACAAGCCAAACCAAAAAGAGAGAGAGACCAAAGGGGAGCAAGAACAAGATTGGTCAATCAATGAAGGAAACGAGAAGACAAAATATTCCTACGCCAACATCACTGTTATTAGAGAGAAGATGTAGAGGTGGAAACAATAGTACACAAGGGGTTTTAGGTGCAACCCAGTCACAAGTTTTAACTTTGGGGAGGGGAGGAAGTAGAGGCAGAGGCAGAGGAAGGACTATTCACAACACAATGCCTGAAGGGTTTGGACTATGGCAAGGTGAACATGGTGAGACAATATACAGAGCAACAAGTCACACAGAGGCCACAGTTATCCAAGGACCATCAACTCAAGCATCAGTCAATGACCACCCAAAGTGTTAATTAAGTGGTTGTGTTGTGTATATTTTGTCTAGTTTATGTATGCTACATGATGTGTTAAGCACAAACAGTTTGATGTGTTGTGCATATTTTATCTAGTTAAAATATGCTACATGATGTGTTAAGTGTTAAGCACAAACAGTTTGATGTTGTTGTGCATATTTTGTCTAGCTTAAATGCCAGTTTCTGTATGCTACACGATTTGTTATGCACAAATAGTTTTTGGGTTTTGCACATGTGGCTCATTGTGTCTATTTTTAAGTTTCTGGTTTTGGAAGTGATATTGTTGTAGTGGGTTATTATGAGATTGCATGTGTTTGATGTTATTAGTGTGGGTTTGCACATGTTTGATGTTGTTACCATCTCAAATTTACACAAAATGAAAACAAAGAATTTCATGTTTGCTCAGGATCATGTTGTTGTGTCAAGGGTTAAAAGCTACATCACAAACAAAGCATCTGCCACAAATTAAAAACAAAATACAATATTTCATTTGAAAGAGTAAATCATACACCATTACATTGTCATAAACGAGAGCATCTCATTACAACTGCCCACTCAAATTTACAACAAAGAACCCTAAGCAGATTACAACAACTCCACAGACCATAATTACCATCTCATAGAATTTGAGCTTATTCTGGTGAAGTTTGATCAGATCCTCGCATCTTGTTCTTCCAATCTTCAGGTTTGAAATCTCCAATAAATAAGCGTCAGCCTCTCTTTGACACATACGTAGCTCTTCTTTAGTCTTGGCAATATCATCACGACATTCTTTCATCTCATTCTCAGCATGTGCAATCAATTGATCCTTCAGTATATCATTGTTCCTCAAGTTTAATATCTCTTCTCTCAATAGAGGTACCAACTGAGATACCACATTACACAATTGGCCATCAAACCATTCCCAAATATGATAACCACCATTCTAGAACCATATTTTTAAAAACATACTATCGGTCTCAACAAATCAAACAAACGTTAAAACTACATTGAAAATTTTACCTTATAGTTTCGGCATCTGTAAAACTTCCTCCCGGGGTTTGCATCTGTCATCGATGTATAATAGTCACATTCAGCTCCACAAGAACAGTTTTTGACCCCGTACCTCTTTGCTGCTTCATTCCATTTCCGAATACAACTCATATTGTTGAATCCACAACCAATTTGGTAGTTTACTCCAGATCTAGATATGCTTGAACCTCCATATCTGTTCCTGCTTGAACCTGAGCTTGAGCTTGACGAGGCCATGTTGAGACTGCCACTAATTTGAAGATATGAGTGAAAGGTGAGAAGGAAGGATCTGAAACCCTAACTTCAAGTTCATCCCCAAATTTGATCGCGAGTGGGGAATGAGGAAGATGAGGATTTCAATGGCATTATATATCCACGTCATTACTAAACTGCCAACTCATCATCCACGTCACCTCTTTAAATACTACGTGAGCCACGAGATTTTGAGTTTTGGCTGCCGGCGAACAAAATATGTCTTGTTGACAAAAAGATCGATCTTTAATGTCTTGTTATCGCCGGAGTTTTTTTATATACCAAACTGGCAAATGCGTTCGTATAAATATATCAATTTGGTATTTTAGCCAAATACAATCTATGTAGAATACCATTATAGTCAGTAAATACCAGAATAAATAACTAAATACCAGCGCTATCAAAAATAAAAGAAAAAAGAAAAAGAAAATTGCAATCCTTAATTTGAATGTTTGATTAAAACTATATCTTGCAATCAGTATACAATATTAGCGTAGTATGATATCAAAATGAACATAAATTTACTCCTTCAATTTTAAATTAGTACAATTCGTATTATTATGAAACAAAACTAGTATGATTAATAAAAAACAGTACAAATAGTTAAATATCAGTGTAAGCTAATTACTGATTTTGAATTCTAATAATCATTGACTTCAAAATTTGTAAAAAAAATACGTCTGTTGTATTCAAAACTCTAAAGTTACAGTGAAAGTTGATGTTTATAGTCTTCAACATCACGTCGCATTGAAACTCTAAAGAATATGTCCTCCCACTCGTTCATATTCAAAACTATTTATGCACTTTAAACGGTTACTTAGTAGTAACATACGTTGATGAATTTCAAAAAGTAATAGAGATCGTATCATAAATGGGGGCTTCCACCGTACTGAAAATGAGAGGAACGTGTCTCCCACTCGACCCACCATTTCTCTAATGTCAAGAACAAGCTCGAGAATCTCTCTTTGTTGGTATGAAATTAACAAAGTTCGCTTTCATTGCGAAGTTTTTAGTGTAGACAAAAGTCTTGTTAAATAACAGTTGGATTTTGATAGCTTAGGCATTGGGATCAGTATAGATAGAAGTAGGTGATATTAGAGCTTGGATCGGTTCAATAAAAAGGCATACGTTGGTACATGTTGGGTGTTAGAATATCAAAATATAACTCTTTAAACTCTCACCCACTTTTAGAGTTTTTTTTATTATGCTAGGAATTTCAATATGGCATAAGAGCAAACCTTTGAATTCCACTAGCCACAATTTAACACGGATTTAAAAAAAAAAATTGATATGGCTAAGTGGGTCTAAGTTTCAGCTCATAAATATGACGCTCAATCTGTAGAGACATGTTAGAGTATAAATAAATAGCTCTCAACCTTCATCATAACTTTAGAGTTTTGATATAATAGTTAGGGAGTTCAACATTGTGAAACATATGAGTGAGCATGGAACATCGAAGAATTAATCATACCCTTTTACATTTGATTTCTCCCCAACCCTAGAGGAGAAAATTATCGCGAACTCATAATGTAAGTATGCCCTCACGTGGGAGATTATCAGATTTTGCTTTTAAGGTGACACTTTAGAGCTCTAGATATACACAAAATTTAGTTTACATAACTAAAGAATCATCTAGTTATAATAGTTTTCTTTTTCCCTTTTCCGCAAATTGATTTAACTATGTGCTTACTTGAGCCTTATACGTACAAAGTAGCTAAACACGAATTCATAAGTTCCGAACGTACAACGGCTAATCCACTAATTGCTACACAATACACCAATAATCTCACAACATAGACCTTCAGGCATGACAATTACAAGTCCCCACATAAGACAACTATTTTACAAGGAGATTACTCAAAACACTTAGTGGAACTTAAGGCTGGTCAAAATATTGTTATTAACTGGGTCAGCCAAATGATCCAATAGGTTCTGGTACGGCCCAACTCCAGTCACCAAGCCCTGAATAAAGTAGCCCAAAATTGCGAGCATAGCCAGCCTCCCATTCTTCACTTCTTTCAACTTCAATTCCTTCATGGACTTCTCATCTTTACCGAAGCCCAAGGGGTTGAAAATAGGGCCACCAGGATAAGCTGGGTCCCCCGATCCGCCCAAAAACTTCTCAAGGCCCAGAAAGTATTGTTTCCCCATGGACCCTGGGTTGGCCCAGTCTTGGAATCGTCTGTGCTCGGCAAAGCCCATTAGCGCCATTTCTAGCACGAAAAGTGTGTATGGGTCGGCCCAATAGTTGTAAGTCCCGGCCGGCGGGATGACTCCGGTCTTGAACCAAGGGAGAGCCG
>NC_033798.1:91054443-91086427 GCF_001876935.1 Asparagus officinalis
GCCAACTGCGCCGAGCATGGCGTACCGTCCGTTGATGACTTCTCCGTAGGCGAGCCATTTGGGCTCGATGAAGCCACCGGTGCCCTCTGGGTCCGATAGGCCCAGCGGGTCGAATCCAAAGTCGCCCGGGAGGCTGTAGCAGAGGATGTAGTGAGTGTTAGTGGATATAGAGGGCTCTTATACGTAAAGAGGTTGTCATGCATTTTTGTGTTACCTTCCGTCCAAGTAGGAGAGGGATTGTTTGGACGCGAACCAGAGCTGTCTGTTTGCGTCTTGCTGAAAAAGAGAGGAGATTGTTTGAGTTAGGCGGGATTAGCAAATAACAAAAAATAATGATAGGGGCACACCCTCTATCACACTCCCAACAACACCATCTCTTTTGCCACAGTTAAAATCTCATGTAGACCCGTGCACTGTACTGTAACAAAAAGAGGTGGTGTGGTTGGGAGTATGGTAGATGGTGTGCCTCTAGTACCTCGATCTCAATAACAAAATCAGACGGTGGAGAGATTTTTTCTTTTCTTTTTCCGTTATCATTATTTATCATTTAAATAAGCGTCACGATATCTGTACTACTATATAAAAAACCAATTAAGTTTTAGTGCAAACTTGAATGAACGTTGGACACGTCCTTCTTCCCAATTGTAATTGAAATAATAAAAGTATAAGTCTACAATGAATGGTGTTTTCTGTTTTCTGTTTTGTTCTCTTCTTTGCTTTTAGAACATTCTGTGCCATGCAATATCATGTAAATAAAATTGAACCACACGTATTTTAAGTTTTAGAAAAGCCCGAGTTCTATGATTTCACATTCAAATATGGAGATTTTCTCATTTTGGAGGGCAGGTCGGAGATGGCCTTAAATGCAAACTCTCCATAAATAAAATAAAATTGCCTTTTATGTTTTTAGAATACAAATATACATCACGGTTTCATAACATGTTCACCTGTACGTGCAGAATTTCTAGTATATATATTGAAAAGAAAATTAAAATAAATGTAATTCATAAGGCAATAACAGCCTTAGTTATCTTATGAATGAATCGTAAAGATCTAAATATTATCGACCAGTCGACGTTTAGTAATATGGCTCAGTCCGTACTAAAAGTGGTAACTTGGCACTTAAAAGCGATAGTCTATATAGGAGGTAATTAATTAGGTCGGAATAAAAATAGTTCAGAGGATAAGCAGGAACAAATCGTTAGGGCCAGTTTGTTTGCGTTATTTGGAGGGGGAAAACCAGTCAAAGTTTTGAAAAAACAGGCTTTCTTGTAAAATGATTTTGCAAGAAAACATGCAAAAGTTCTAACTTTTTTAGAACTTTTGCTGGCTTTCACCCTCTAAAAATTTCGTCTAAACGGGCCCTTAATGGTACATGAGAAGGTAAAACTGAAAATTGTTCAGAGTTTTTCTTGAAGAAGTAAAAGAGGACTAATTAAATCGCTCGCTGACCTTCACGGGGGGTGTAGAAGCTGATTTCACAACAAATGAGGAGGTTTTTTTCGCAGAAGCAAGAGGAGAGGAAGCAAACTGAAGAGGCCTCCCGAGAAATTGCCTTCCGGCCTCCATTGAAGACAGAAGAGCTTGAGTTGCCATTCTCCTTTTTTCCCCTTCGCCTCTCTGATACAAAACTCTGCAAGCTGTGAAATCTCTCTTATGGTTTGCAGAGTATTTCTGAAGCGTGACTAAAGATCAAATGGGATAATTAGCTGGATCTATAGAAGATCTCCACGCCCAATCACTTTGTGACACATGAGTTAGAGCTCAGATAAGGGTGGTTGCTTTGTGGTTAGAGCTCACTTGGGTTGGGTCCGGGTGGAGTTGTATGACCCATGAGCTCAGATTTTCATTCCGGGGGCTGATATTTTTCTCCCCATCGTGTGGTCTCAATTTTAAGCTGCAAAATATGATGAATAATAGAGAGTAGAATTTTGGGAAGAAATTGATTTAGTAGCTAAGAAACATGTCTTTCATTAATTGCCAAGGAAATTTGGATGTCATGTAATTACTGATAGGTGCCTAAGATGCATATAACTGATCTGACTCAGACACTTTAATTTAGAAGAATAGAGTAGAGATTCTATCACAATACTCCCATAGAACTTTATAGTTATTCCATCTATAGCCTCAAAAACTAAAATCCGTCTTAAATTATTTTTTTGACAGTAAAATAGAGGGAGATGCCCTATTCATATATAAATTAATCCACTAGCTAATTCCAGTGCGAAATAATCTGGGATTAATAGTGATGAAACAATTCATACTCAGGAATAAGGAGAGGACCATAGTCGTCACCTATTGCATAAGTCATAGATGTTTCATATAAACAAATCCAAAACTAAAGCATACATAGTAAAAGCTATACCAAAAAAAGAAAAAAGAAAAAAAACAAAGTTATTCAGCTCTCATCAGCTCTTACTCACAACCAATGTCAGAAAAGCCAAGTTCTAAGCAAAAATAATTACAACCGAAAGTATTATCAGGATCCAAAAGAAAATTAAAGTGGTGCTAGAAATTATCATCAATTGCAGCTAGATCGATGAGGACTCCTCATGCAGGAACAGCTTGGCGATATCTCTTTTGTCGACCAAATCCTTGATCACAGTCGCTTTCTTAGAAGTTGAATGTCCTGTCCATAGAAGGATGAAGTGGGTGGAGTTAGACACCAATTGTCTGGTGTGATAATTGAATTGTTGAAAATAGAGTTATTCCTCGCTCTCCATAAACACCAGCTTAGAGAAGGAAAAATAATCGACCACAATGCTCTACTTTATCTGTCCCTCAAGAAGTAGCCATAATAATCCATAATATCACTAAAGTCATTTGGAAGATTAGTAATCTTAAGAAAAGGTAAGAAAAACGATCAAGCAGTCTTCACAAACTTGCATTATAGGAACATATGCTCATCATCTTCAAGCCTCTTGTTACAAAAAGAACATATGGTATCTCCTATCCAACCCTTATGTGCCAAAGTAACCTTAGTGTTGAACTTCCTCTTAGATAATAGCCATAGGAAAACTTTAACTTTCACAGGGTTAATTGACTTCCAAATAAAATTAAACCCTTAAAAGAGAAGACCACTGTCATTAAGGAGAGTATATAAGGACTTGACAGAGAAGGATTCAGATTTATAATGAGGCCACCAAACCTCATCTTTTCTACTATAATTGCAGAGATTGAAGCCTGAAAGAAGTTGGCTCAAACTAGTGACCTCATCCCTCTCTTGCATAGAAATAGGCCTTCTAATCATAGGGTGCTATTTCTATTGACCATTATGTATAATTCCTTGTGATCTTACACTGACATGGGCAGATATGGATACTTGTGTACCAGAGGGAACAAAGAGGCCAAAGAATTATGCCCACACCACTTGTCTTCCCAGAATCTTATACAAGACCCATCCTCTAATTTCCATTGAACTGAACTCTTCAAAGCTAGACTGCTAGAAAAAGCATCTTGTTGGAATTTAGAGGCAGAGAGGCTAGGTGGTATGCAACTAGGGTTAGGAAGACTTGAGGAGTAGAGGGAACTAAGAACTTTACTCAACAAGGATTCTCCTTGGAGAACCTTCCACATCCGTTTAGAAAGAAGAGAAAGATTAAAATCAGTGAGGTTAATAATACCCAACTAGGGGTGTAAGTGAACCGAATAATTAATAAACAGTTCAGTTATTAGTCGTCCAGATATTCGATCAAGTTCGATTCGATAGTTCATTTAGTACTAAACAAATAATTTTTAGTATTCAGCTTATAAATAAATATAAATTTAATGAAAGGTATGTTCAATTCAAGAGTTCATTAACTATTTGATTAGTTTTTATATTTTAGTCCTATTAATTGAACTTATTGCAAATTTACTTGTGTCAAATTTTATTTACAAATATCATCCATATAAATAGGTAAGAGGGAATCTAGGGGCTAGGGTTTCTCCTTCATTTCTAAATTTTTAATTCTATCCCCCGCCGGCCCTCCTCCAGATCCAAACTCCATAGTCCATACGCTACTCCCCCATCAACGAATCTCATTCTCTCTCGAATCTCGTCGTTCATTCCTCCCTCGAAGATCGTCGTCCCTCAGAGAGCTCGTCGTCCCTCGAAGCTTGTCATCCCTCGGAGATCTCGTCATCCCTCGAAGCTTGTTGTCCCTCGGAGAGCTCATCATTTCTTGAAGCTTGTCATCTCTCGGAGCTCGTCGTCCCTCGGTGTTATTAGATCCCTCGGAGCTTATTATCCCTCGGTGCTATTAGATTCCTCAGAGCTCTTTGTCACCTAGACATGGCTCAATAGAAGGGGTAAGGTCGACGTGTGGAATTCGAATTTGTATTACTATTCAAGTCGAGTTCAGACACGAATAGAACTATATAAATTGAACTCGAATTTGAACTGTCACGCCCAGCTTCCCGAAATACTTAAGAAACGGGATGCAAGCAAGCCCGCGATGTATTAGATTGAGGAGAATAAATATTACACTGTTTCTTCTCAATCTAATACGCTAAGCGTCAAGCAATATAATACAAGTCACAAGTCCCAGATCATAGATAGCAAGAATATAATAAACAACCCAGAACAACATGATACATATCACAAGAAAAATATCATCCAAGACAATATAAAAGAGTCCATATATCCTGATACAAAACGTACAACTAAAACTGGATAGTCATAAAATAAACATCAACTGAACTGAGAGGGAAATACGACAAAATAATCCAATGTCCAACAACTACTACATAAAGAAAAATAAATAAGCTCCTGTTTGTCCTTCTGCTCCATCTGGAAGACACTCCGGTTGAGGATACTCTAGCTTCGGTACATCTCCATACTAGACCTATTCGTCCTCTAAATCTGACGTATACCAGAGAAAACAGGTGTACATGGCACAAGGCAAGATCCCACAAGGAAAAAGAAATAGAAACAAATGAATGATCAAGGCAATGACGGATATAACCATGCATGCGAAAGACTGGAATGCTAACAAATTAAAGTATAACAATCAGATGAATCTATAACAATCTAAACAATGGGGTCATGCAACTAACTACCCTATAATAGGTCACCGGTTCACATCTCACACAGAGTCAATGTTCATATCATCGAATTACTGACTGTTCATAATCCTCTACGTGCATCCAATACCGCTATATGAATCGATCAGAGGACTACACGCAATCCAATTCCAGCCTGTCCGGACTCAAACAGGACTCAGGTGACTACACAAATTCACTGACCAAAGTGACTACACGAATTCACTTTAGCCCTACAAACCAACCCCAGTGACTACACGAATTCACTGGTGCGGGCCTAAAAGATACATCAACAGTCACATCCGATCACATGAATCAAGACTTTCCCACCCCAACATCTCTTGTATTTTCTAAGTTAACAACACACAAGCCTCTATGTCTTATTCAGATCACACAGGTCACCACAGTCATGTATTTCTCGTAATTCTCAATTATAACAAGTGATGATAAATGCAATTAATACTATGTGTCAGTATCATGAATCATGAATAGGAATCGTGAACAACTACTAATAACAGTGCAAGATGGAACTACAACTATCAAATAATTACACATGAAATAATCTAACCAATATTGTTAACTAACCAATAATTTTAACACGAGACAATAGAGGGGATCTTGCCTAGGGTTGCATAGAACGAGTCGACTATGGTTGATGCGGCGCGTCGGCGCTGAAGGTGGAGGATGCTCTAGATGGTGGCATCGGCGACGTGGGAAGGCATCGCTGGTTGAGAGAGGGCAGCGATGAGTGGTGGCTGTGGCGATGGCTGAAGGGGATAACGGGGAGGGGTGACGGGGATGGATCTGGTCGGTGGCGGTTGGGCGAGGCCCGAGACGACAGTCGATCTGAGGCTTGGAGGAGCTTCGGTCGGGTGTTGGGCTGGTGTAGCGATGACATCGATGGTGGATGAGGAGGGTGGGGTGCGGGCATACTTAGGGTCGAAGGAGCGGCTGAGGTGTTGTTAGGGGTGCTCGACGGTGACGGGGTGAACGAAAGAGAAGGCTGGCTGGAGTGGACACAAGGGGCGACGACGGCAAGAGTGGAGGCGGTGGGGAGCTGGTGGTTTGGGAAGAGGGCGGCGGCTATGGGCCGTTGAGCGAGAGGAGAGGGAGGAGAGGGAGAAAGAGAGCGTGTGAGAGAGAGAGAGAAATAATAGAGGAGAGAGAGTGAGTGAGGGTGACAGGAGAGAGAGAGAGAGGAGTGCGGGAATTGGGGAGAGATTTAGGGAGGGAATAAATGAGAGAGAGAATGTGATTATGGGAGTGAAATATGGAAGAAAATCAATATGGCGTTAATGGAGAGATTAAGGGAATATTCAGGGGATAATTAGAAGAATAATTTAGAGCATATTTGGGAGAAAAACCAGGATAAAATCAGGGAGGATTAAGAAAAAAATCAAAATAATTAATAATAATAATAATAATAATAATAATAATAATAATAATAATAATAACAAGAGTAAAAATTTAAATATTAATTTAAAATTTTTTTACCATGACAATTAAATTTATAATTAACAAAACTATATAAAATCGGATTTTTTTTAAATCATAGAAAATTAAGAAAATATAAACACTCTTTTAAAAATAATAATTTAATATTTTAAAAATACTAGAAAATTTATTTAAACTAGTATCGAAAATTTTTGGTCATTACATGAACCTTGCACTATTCGTTCAAATTTGATTCGATTCCACCCCTATGCCCAATCCTTCCTCTCTCTTAGGTTTGCAGACTAAGCTCTACTTTACTAGAGCTTTGCATACCCCATAAGAAATTTCTTCTAATTTTATCCATTGCTTTGATTAGCCATTTAGGAAGCTTGAAAAAGGACAAGAAGTATAGATAGATAGATAGATAGATAGATAGAGAGAGAGAGAGAGAGAGAGAGAGAGAGAGAGAGAGAGAGAGAGAGATAAACTGAGTTAATTAGAGTCAAACGTCCTCTAATGAATAGTTGTTTGCTTTTCCATATGGATAATCTCTTAGAGAACTTGTCTAAGAGAGGTTGCCAATCATTTTTCTTGAGAGAGCCCTTTTTTAGAGGGATACACAGATATTTGAAGGGAGGGGATGCTTGAGAGTAGTTGAGGATGTTAGCAAAGAAGGCTCCTTTGGTAGATGACTTACCAAAGTAAAAAAAGATTGGTTTTGACATAGTTGATACCTAGGCTAGATATATCCTCAAACAGGTAGAAGATAGATTTAAGAACGAAGAAGTCAGATACCGTAGCTTTGCACATGATGATAATATCATTAGCAAATTGCAAGGAACGAATATCATTTAGTTCCCCCTTAAGATGCAACTCAGAAAGATCCCCACATGCAATATTAGAAGTTAGCATTTTGTTGAGAACATCAACAGCTATAATACAAAGAATTGGTGAGAGAGGGTCACCTTGTTTCAAACCCCTAGTGCATTGGAAGTAATTGGTCATGGAACCATTAACTAAGATTGCAGACTTAGATAAATTGAGAACCTCTCTTATCCATGAACATCATTTGGAACTAAAACCCTTAGCTTTTAAAAGCTCCAGAATAAAGGACCAACTAACACAATCAAAGGATTTTATTAAATCTACTTTGATCATACAGATATCCTTATATTTGGATGAGCAATGATGCAAAAGTTCATGAGCAATAGCAAAAGAGTCCAAAGTGGATTTACCACTCTGGAAGGCTAATTGAGTGGGGTCAACTAAGAAAGGAAAGAGAGGTGCAAGCCTATTGGCTAAGACTTTGGTAAAGATTTTAAACATACAATTAAGCAGGCTTATAGGCATGAAGTCTTTAACATGACTGGCTCTATCAATCTTAGGGATAAGAGTTAAGAGAGAAGTTAATGGTGTCATAATACTTTAATTATTGAATAATAATCTCCATTCAATAGCAGACAAGTGTCCCACATTAACTGCCTAATTAAATAAGTTTACCACTTTGAGATTACGAATAGTCCCTAAGCTCGGGCGACTTAAAGGGACAACATCTCGCGTAACTGGTTCAAAAGGCGGTACGTGTTGACTTCCTCACCAGATTGACCCCACAAACGATCTGCACGACCACCTATTCGGCCGACAACTCACAAAGCTGACTCGAAAGGCGGTACTTCTTAGCCCTCTACTCGATGAATAGAAATGAGACGACATACCTCGGGCCCCCCACTGATAGCTAGTCACCATCATATTAAATGTATGATTATAATCATCATTTCTCCATCCTCGAAGATCTTTATAATGCATCAGACCATGTAGGCTCCATGTGTCTCCTGTCACTTCATATTAAACGTCAAAAGACTCTTGCCATTGGGCAGCCGGCACTTGTAAAGCTAGTACTGACTTAGCCCCTAGCCCATACTCAACCAAAGTTACCAAACCACCCCTCTACTATTACTATCATTGGGAGGACTATTCTCAGCACAAAGGTAAGAAATTTTCCTTCTACAATTTATTTTCTTCTCCATTCAAGTAATTAACTGACTTGATCGTTAGAGGACCAACCAGAGAACCCAACTCCATCCTTTTACGAGTTCTTATATGTGCAAGGAAGAAAAATTCGCTCTAGAACTAGACATCTGGAGGAGTTAGAGGACTCCTCTCCCTCTTAATTAGCTAATTGATTATTAACATCAACAGTTTGGCACTTACCGTGGGGCCTTCTTTCTTCTTTGAGCAATCATGTCTGCTTCTGAGCATAGGCCTGATCAATCCGCTCCTGAAGGATCACATCCAGGCTATGTCACTTAAGCCCAACTTGAAGAGTCCACTCAGCAGATCACTTAATTTTTCTAGTAGCAGTTTGCAACTTGTAGATAGTCAAAATATATTCACTTAGGACAATGACCAGCTTGGATCCAAGAAGTAAACACACATGGGCTAAACACTTCGAATGGGCCCAAAGTCAAGCCCCCAACAAGCTGCAGCGAAGGTCACCTGATGACCAAAGCGAGCATCACCAAGCAGCCCATATCAACTCAATTCAACTAAGTCAAACACAAGTTGACCCCCACAACAGGGCTCAGATCAAGTCAAAATGCGTCATCAGTTGATCAAATCACGAGTCAAATTCTGTGTTAAATTCAAATTCATAGGCGAAGTTCGCTAACTAAGAAACTCCACGGCCAGGCAACAAAAAGACTACGATGGGTACATGACCCCCTTGCTACACCAGCTGACTTGCCTTGCGAACTTTGATCAGCATCATCTTCTATATGCAGAAGCAACGACGAGAGCCCTAGCCCTTTTCGTGATAAGGAGCATGCCGTGGAGAGAGCGTCGCGAGGCCTTCGACATCATCATGCCGCCCCAGGCCCCTCGACCACCAACGTAGCATCTGGCTATGATGGGACTTACCGATCCATCTCCAAAGCCATTGTGGGAAACACTCCCCTCATTGATAACATCGTGAATGCCCCCTTGCGAGAAATTCAAGATGCTTCATGTTGACAAATACAATGGTCAAGGAGACCCTGCGAAGCATGTCCAAAACTACTATGACATGATGAGCATGCTGCAGGCACCCGAGGCTATCATTTGTTGATGCTTTACCATCACCTTGTCGGGAAGCGCCAAGCTCTGGTGGAACGCTCTAGAGAAGAAATCCATCGGTAGTTTTGAGCAGCTTAACTAGAAGTTTGTACACCACTTCTTGGCCAACACCAAGCAGAAGTTGCCTCCCCATGTACTGATGATCTAGATGAGACAGGAGCTGGGGGAGAGCCTAAGGGCCTATTTCAAGAGGTTCCAGGCAAAGAGACTGGAGGTTAACGACCCTAGGAGTTCGGTCACCATGTCCGCCCTTGTGAACGGCTTGCTGAACGATAAGCTGGCTGACTCACTTGCCAAGAATCCGGTCACCAGCTACGAATAGTTAGCGGCCAGGGCAGCAGAAGCAGTGGTGGGAGTAGCCCAGCACCTCAACCAACTACGACGCCAACCCCTACACCAGCACCACCGGTGGCAATGAAAACCCCAATGGTGGAGTCAACACCAGTATTGTCTAAAGACCACCCACCAAGGCAAGAGTTAGTAAGGGATCCTCTCGGATTCGACTCCTGCCCAAACCGACCTGATAGGAGGGATCAAAGGAAGGAGCTAGTTTCAAGACTAGCCCTCACGGATCTCAATACTGAGGGGGGGGGGGGTGATTAGGGTCTTATGCTAATCTAATCCTGATTTTATGCCAATTAAAATTATATTGATTAATTTGATCTTGCAAGAGATATACGAGATAGATATGAACAAGAATATGCACAAATAAGATAAACGCTAAGCAAACACAAACACATGATATGTTTACGAGGTTCGGTCCCCACGACCTACGTCCCCGTTCCTCACCTCGAGGAGATATCCACTATCATAACCGGTTCAGAAGCTAGAACTTCTACACACTCGGTTTATAAGTTTACCGAAAACTCTTACACAACAAACACTATACAATCACACTTTACACACTAAGTGTAGGATCCTAGCCCGTGTCCTCCTCCTCAAGTGCTCGGATACAACCTCTCCCTAAGTTTGTCAACCGACGCCACTCCTATTGGATTTGACCCCGTCACACGCCTCACACTTCTCTCGGTGTACAAGTGTATTACAAGTGATACTCACAATAAGGGTTTAAATATAATGATTTGTTCTCGATAATAAATGATAACATAATGAAGCTCACTCTCACTAAATCACACACCACTACCCAATAATATATTGTATGGAAAATATTATAAGCTTAGTAAGGTGTGTGTGATAAAGGCAAATAGAAAATATGCAACTCAATTAATATAGCTAAGATATGAAAAAATGAAGTAATAAGCTATATGAAAAAGAGTTTAGAAAACTTCTCAATAAACAAGAAGAACTGTAGAAGATGATGAGGATAAGATCCTCAGTTGGAATTGAAAGTCGCTTCTTGCTGTAGAAAAACTCTTCTTTTGAAACAGATCAATAAATAGCTTAAACACCTCTTAATCTTTTGTTAAAACACACTATAAACAAAATTCTTAATTATTTGAAAGAGGGAAGCACTAGGGTATTTATACACACTCAAGACATCAGCCAAAACAACACTTAAAAGACCAAAATATCCCCAGAGAGTCAAATCAAAAAATAGCCGTTACAACACAATAATTAATTCGACGGTCGACCGTGAAGAACTGGCGGTCAACCGCGAAGCACAAAGAACAGAAGAAAGGCTTTGAAAAGCAGGCGGTCGACCGTGACGATCGATCGCGAAAGTCTCTGGATGAGCCACGGTCGACCGTCACGATCGACCGCGATCCATTAAAGAGCAAAATAGGTTTTTGAACTGCTGACGATCGACCGTGGCGGTCGATCACAAACTGATACCCAACATAATCAGGTTTTGAACCTGTTTATGGCTGAGTTTGAAAATACATTAAAAATATTAAATCATTTCCAAAAATAGTAAAACTTTGGGAAAAGTTTCTAAATGATAAAATAAACATGTTTGAAAAGTAATTTTTAAAAATACAATTTTTATTTGTAAAAGCTCACTGTTTTTGAAAAGTGTTCATAAAACCTGTTTTTTCGTGAACATAAAAATTGAACTATGACTTGTAAACTTTTGTATATATATCATGCATACATTATATATATATATTATGAAGTATGAAAGAGATGTAAACATGAAATAAAAACTATTGTAACAAAGTTTGATAAAAAAACATTTGTATGATAGAAAAAGTCAAATTTGTATTGCGTTTACATATTGAGCTTAAATATAGTCATACGATATATGTAAACAAATCTACTCTTATACCTAGATGATTGCGCACACATGAACTTGAATTTTTAACTCTTGATCGCCATGTGTTGAATTTTTGTAAAGAGAAAAAATAAACCACGAAAACTAGAAAATAGATTAACTATAAATTGTTTGACAAATCATCATCAAAACTATAGGGCCAACAATCTCCTCCTTTTTGATGATGGCAAACAATTTATTAAAAGAGATAAAATTCATATGAATAAACCAACATCAACATGAATGGACCAAACATCAACAAGTAGCTTTTACATCAATATGAATAAACCAACATCAACATGAATAAACCAATAGACATGTAGTTTTTCTCCCCCTTTGACAACATCAAAAAGGGAAAAAAATAGGAGCAACGCTCCCCCTGCATTCATGCACAAATGTTAACCAGATTGTATAGTCAATACTCCCCCTGTTAATTTGCATAAATAACATAACAACAAAAGAAAGAACATATATAGGGGCTAAACATCCATGAACATAAACATTCATAAGCATTTTAACAAGCTATGAACATATAAAATTAGAAGCCAAACCAAACATTTAACAAAGATAGCATCCTCAACAGCATGTTTGCAAACTACATTGTTCAGAGGATATAAATACCATCAAAAGAAAGTCATAAGCTTCCATAACCATAAGAAACATAAATAGTTCCACAAGATCACACAGTTTTTAGACACAAATCATAAAAGTTATTACAACTTCAAACCAAAAGATAAGTATCCAGTTTTAGTACTACAAAAACATAAATCCATAAAATCAAGCATCAATCACCACCATCATCAGAGTCAGATGCAAAGCCAGAACCAGAGTCGGAGCCAGAGGCAGATCCTTCTTCAGAACCCTCTTCAGATCCAGAGTCAGAACCAGGAGAGGGATCCTGAATCCCAAGAGACTGACGCTGAAGGCTAAGGAGAGTCCTAACATCCTTCTGAATGCTTGAAACCTGAGTCTCAAGACTAACCAGATGGTCAAAGATCTCAGAAGCTGAAATGGTAGAATCTCTAGAACGAGATCGAGAGGATGAGGGTTCAGTAGGAGCAGAAGATAAGGAATCTAAAAGTTGCATTCGATAGAGGGAAACCCTATCGAAATACTCCTTGCTTGGATCAACTTTGGTTTCATGAGTAAGATCAACACCAAAGTGTTGAAGGATAATAGTGATGAATGAACCAAAGGGGAGGAACTTAAATTGCTTGCATGCCATATTTTTAAGAAAAATATTTGCCCAATTCACTTTTTATCTTAGAAAATATAGCATACACAACATTTACTTTATCAGGAGCAAAATGATCGAAGCTACCGGTTTTAGGAATGAGGTTCTGAGCAACAATTCATGCGATAATTTTAGCAGTGGGATTAAGTGACTTGTTGTTCATAGGATAAGAGCAACCGGGCTTAAACATAAGATTGTTCACAATCTGATCAGTGAGTTCAATTGACATGAGCTCAACGTCACTTGATGGGATCTTTAGGATTCCCGCAAGCTCGTTAGCAGAAAATGATATCTGAACATTTTTGACAGATGTATTGATGGTTTGAAGACCATCAGCTGAAGAGGAAACAGATAAGTTTGCATAAAACAGATAGACGAGAAAGGGGGTAATAAGGAACCTTACGTTCCACATCTAACAGATTATGCAACCCAACACCAGATAGAATCTCATGAATGTTATAAATGGCTAATTCCTCATATTTGATGTATCTACCAGATAAGATTTTCAACTTACAAAGATCCCTATATTTTTTAACTAGGGATTTGAAAAGCAGAAAATCCTCATAGTTAGTGGTACTAGAGGAAGAACCAATATCCTGTTTTGATTTCTTTCTAGGAGGCATGATATCAAGTTAAGATCAATAATAGGATTTGAAAGATTAACCCTAACAGAAACCCTAGAAATAGAAAAACAGGAGCAATCGACAGGAATTGAAATCAAGAGTGATGAAAGGAGATTACCCAAGCTAATTCCCAACATGAATCGATGAAAGAGAGCCGCGGTCGATCGAAGTGGAACGACGGGCGACCGAGAGGAGAAATCGACTGATTTGGGGAAAAAAATTTCGAATGGAGGGAATAGAAAGGGTCGGGTCAAATGAGAGGAAGAATCAACGGCCTGGATCCACTCAAAAGAGAAATCAAAGGTGGTAAGTGATTCGGGTTTAAAACAGTTAACAAATAAAAACCAAAACCTGATAAGAAAAATAAAACGAAACAGAAAAAATCCCTCGTGGTCGACCGTGGCGGTGGACCGCGACAGTCACAAAGATTGTTCTCTGCGGCAGAAACATTTACGGTCGACCGTGGCGGTCGACCGCGAGAAAAATAACATCTAAAATATGGTTAAATCTAGATTTTGAGAAAAATTTCATTTTGGACCTTAAAAATTTGTTTTATAAAATATATATATATATATGTAAAAAGTTAGCTAGTAAACCATGAAAATATTTTATTTTAGCTTAATAAAAAGATCAACATTTAAGCTCAAAACCAATTTTTCAAAAAAAAAAAATGTGAAATAGAGCTCATTTTGGTACCTAAATCTTTTTGGTATTAATAAAATTTAGGACATGAACCCCATCATGTAAATCCAAGGCCCTAGGGTTATGAACCCATTTAGGCGTATTTTTTACACCGATACGGTCAAAACAAAAATCGTATACATGACCCATACGATTGCAATTTATGCAATGTAGGGGTTTGAATGGTTTGCGTTGACCGAAATGATGTGCACGTGATTCATTTGCAAAAATAGGTTTTTCTTTGTAATTATTTTGCAAACGAGAATTTCTTTTCAAATCAAAACAAAACATGGCCAAATGACCAAAACAACCACAATAATCATATTTGTACACATGAGTATGTTTATGATTTACACTATGTGTGTGTATATGTGTATGAGATGAAGAAGCTTGATGGGATGCACAACCATCAATAGGCTTGTCAATCTTTTGTGCATTATGACAAAATTGGGCTAAATGGCCTTTAAGACCGCGAATAGAACAGTTGTGAATTTTGTCATACATGTGTGCATAGTGAATAGGTTTCTTAGAAGAATTATCATTGTACTTTACACACAAGTCCATAAGCTTTTTGTTATTAGCAATACAAGTGTTTAGTGTTGAATCTAAGGATGATATTTATTTTTTCATTTGATTCAAATAATCATTGTGCATGCAAGCATTGCTACTAGAAGTAGGATAAACATGATTATTTATCATAGATTAATTTATCTACATCTAACATGGCATTACATTTTTCATGAAGCAATCTAGTATTATCTAATCTCAAATTTTCATTGCATTCTTTAAGAGTTATATTTTCATTTGCAATAAAATCAAACTTAGTGACTAGTGTTTCATGAGTAGATTTTATATTAACATGCTTGCTTTTTAAATCAATATAGCAATTGTATAATTTTTCAAATTCAAGCGCAAGCTCATCAAAAGTAATATCATCATTGTTGTCAAGCTCGCATACCTCACTAGGGTTATCACCTAGTGGTTGTGTACATGGAGATGAGGCTTCTTTAGAACTCGAAGCGGAATTTTCCAACGCTTGTTGAATAGCCTCCAAGTCCCCTTGATGTGTTTCAATAAATTTTCATAAGGTGTAAGCACTATCAAAATGAACAAATTTGTTAGAGAAGGATGAGTGAAAGGCACTAAACAAATATTCTAACAAAAGCTTATTCATATTAAACATTCTTTTATCATCTTTATTCTATTTGGATTTTTCCAAAGTGGGAACAATATAATCATCTTCAATAATTTCCCATAAATCAAGTTGTTTAGATTGAACAAAAAGTTTGAATCTAACACACCATTGAGCATAGGGAAAACTGTCCAAACGAGGAGCAATATTAATGGCATATCCTAAACTAGATGCACCGTACATGTCCATAATATAAGCAAGATGCAATAAAATCACAAATTGGATTAGCAAAAAAAACCTGGATCTTTAACTCAAGGAGATTAGACCTTAAATCAAAGAGCACTAAGCTCTAATACCAATTGCTAGACCCTAGAGGGTGGAGGGGGAGGGGGGGAATTAGGGTTTTATGCTAATATAATCCCGATTTTATGCCAATTAAAATTATATTAATTAATTTAATCTTGCAAGAGATATATGAGATATATATGAACAAGAATATGCACAAATGAGATAAACACTAATCAAATACAAATACACAATATGTTTACGAGGTTCGGTCCCCACGACCTACGTCCCCGCTCCTCACCTCGAGGAGATATCCACTATCACAACCGGTTTGAAAGCCGGAACTTCTACACACCCGATTTACATGTTTACCAAAAACTCTTACACAACAAACACTATACAATCAAACTTTACACACTAAGTGTAGGATTCTAGCCCGTGTCCTCCTCCTTAAGTGCTCGGATACAACCTCTTCCTAGGTGTAGGCATTGAAAATTACCTATAGGTCTCCACGAACCGCTCAGCGTTAAGAAAAGATGATGAACATCACTATCTGGTTCACAGAAGCTTGATTGATGTTGGTGAATGCTTGAAGTGAATCGACGAACTACGTAAAATAATAGAATTTCAGAATGACGAAGACACGAATTGATCGGGAGCCCCGCGTCGCTTACAAAAGGCGAAATACCCTTCGTGTCTCATTTATTCCACAGATGATATAATCATTAGAGCTTATATAACTCCTCGTCGGCTTTCCAACGCACTTTGAATCGCTTAAATCCGAGTTCGGATAAAGAAGTTACGACGAAAACGGACGAATATGCAAAACGGAACGTCTCAGCCTGAGTTGAGACACCCTAAGGTGTCTCAGCACAAACGAGACACCCCAAGGTGTCTCGGCCAAGGCTGAGACACCCTAGGGTGTCTCGGCCCAAGTTGAGACACCCAAGGGTGTCTCCAGCCCTAAAAAAGTTAGATTTCGATTTTTGTGTGATTTTAACCGCCCGGATCTCCTGGAAGCCTATAAATACAGCCCCTGGAACCTCATTTTTTAGGGATCTAGAATTCTCGTGCCTCGGCGAAGCCCTGCCGGATTGAAGACTTAAAGTGCACAGATTTCAGAGAGGAGGAGGAGTTAGATCTGCAGCCCGGTTCGTTCCTTAGGATTATCCCGTTGCGGTAATCTTAAGAAGAGTGATTATCTAGCTTCGCCGAGATAAGAGCTACGGTTTCTCGATCCCTTCATGAATAGACGAAACTCTGTCTAAATATTGATTGTTCGGTGGTCCACGGACTAACGCGTCCCCGTCACAGGCCAAGATCCCACGCAAGCAGCGGGCGATAAACACTCATTGCGTTTGTTTGAAGAGAATTATAATTTTTTTGTTTTCATTGTGTAAAAGTCTTATAAAATGACTGATTTTTGTATTCATTATAAACGTCTGAAGTTTGTAATGAATCCCACAATGAAACAATTAATTTTCACCGCAAACAAACTGGCGACCACAGTGGGAGCCAACAGCCTCGCTACCGAAGTTGTCGTACCGCAGCCGACGATCAAGATCCCGGTGTTCGAAGAAGTCGAGTACGAATTCGACCAGCAGAAATTTGAAGAGTACATCTCCTCCTCCTCCTCCAGACCTGCTCCTCCTCATAAGCGCAGGAAGATCTCCTCCTCCCAGAAGATCCGCCGGTCTCCAGATCTGAAGACCCGAGAAGTCGATCTCCCCATAGTCGATGCTACAGTTGCACCTTACAACGATCCGTCGGCATCCGATGAGACCAGATCTGCAGATCTGAACTCCTTCGCGATCAAGGAGCCGACTGCTGAAGGTGCGCCAACTCTATCAAAGAGAGCACGTTAAAGGAAACGCCAACGCCTCGCGCGCCAATTCGCCAAGGCTTTGGATCAGGTGGATGGACTCCGGTACCAAGCGGATTGGGAGTTCAGAAAGCACCAAGTGACTAAGCTATCGCCACAACAAGCATCGGGATCCTCCTCCTAACCTCTAATTAACAAATGGGTTCAGGTCAAACAAACCCGTTCTACCCTCGAGGAGCGCGTCCAGAAGCGCCGTGCACTTATTGCGCACACCCAGATCCTTGTGCGAGAGGCACGCGAATTGCAGAGGGAAGAGGTGATCAAGAAATCACCAAGATCTAAGCAGGTTTGGGTGCCGAAGGCTAAGTCAGCGCCCCTACCCGATAAAAGACATCAGTCGTGTCTCTCGGTCGATTCCAGATCCAAAGCTGGTTCCCAGCTTTCGTCAAGTTCAGATCTCGCTCCTTTTAATCCCACACCTCCGGTGAAGCTCCGCGATAATATTGACATATCCAGAGGCAGGAAAGTGATAGCAGAACGCCTGGGTCTTTTGCAAGAGGATCGAGGCGAAGCTCCAGGCAAAGAACGCTTGGGCATGATGAATGAACCCCGAGCAACTCATCGAGTTGGGGGTCGCACTCGCCCTTCCAATAAATCAGAGCCTTCCTATAATGGGAAAGCTCCTATAACTGACCGCCTCGGACTGTGAGTCAGCGTGACTCAAAACGTGCGACTCTTGAGAGCACCGACAAGACGACGAATCCTCAGAAGGAAACATGTTCGTCAGACGACGACGTTATACCTGAGGAGTCGTGTCAGCACACGATACGTTGCTCCGGCAATCATGCCGATGAGTTGTACTATCGGGCTGGGGGTACGAACAAATCTCGAAAGAAATGTACCCGAGAAACGGACTCTCATTGTCCGTGTACTAAAATTATCAGGGCAGTATTATCAGAGTGTAGCTGCCCCAAGACCGCTCCACAGAGGGTCTCGGTATTTGAAAGGATCTCCTCTAGAATGCCCAGAACCAAGCCAATGCGTTTCTGTAGAAAAAATCCAACTGCGCAAGATGACGAACTTCCAGAAGTCACAGTTAATATGGTTGATAAGGGGAAGTCAACGCGAAACTTCAATCCTCATCATCTTTCGGACATATCCTAACGTATAACTCGGTTACGGTCAGGAACCGTTAGACAAAGGGACTATCAGAGGATGAATCAAGGATTATCCTCGGATGATGAAGTATCATATGCTAACTCTGCAGTCGCTTCTGACAAAACGGTATCCAGCCTAGGTCAATCCCGCGAAGTGTTGATGATTAGCACAGAAGAGGTCACTAAAATGGTTGAGGATGCCTTGGCCAAACAAAAAGAGAACTTCAAGTTCGAAATGGAAATGGCCATGATGCGAATGAGGGAAGAGCATGATCAACAAATTCGGGTTCTGTCCAATCAAGTCAGAGTTGAATCCAGCCGTCGCACCCAGAACGCCACGATTGACAGTGATCCAGAAGTGGACAAAATCATCATGGCCGACGCACCTCCCAAAAATACTGGGTGTGGTTCAAATGCACCCCATACAGATAATAACGCTGGGGATGGTTTCGCCAAAGATAATAACACTGGGGGTGGCCGCATTATTCCTCTCGAAAATTTTTCAAAACAGGATATAGATGAGGACGAAAAGATGAAGGATCTCGAGAGCAAAATTGACGCCCTGATGTCTGCTCGAGAGGTGAAGAACACCGGGATTCCGTATCCTTACCCAAGAGAATGGGAATCGATCCCGTATCCGGCGAAGTTCAACCTGGTCAATTTCACGCCGTTCGACGGGAAGGGGTCTCCCTCTCAGCACCTGATCTACTTCAGGTCCCATTTGGGTATGATCTCCAACAATGAAGCCTTGATGGTTCGATCATTCGTTGGCACCCTTCGCGGGCCTGCTTTCGATTGGTACCGCCATCTCAAGCCCGGAAGCATCAATAGCTGGGAGGACCTGGAGAGCATGTTCCTCGCTCATTTCTTCGATGATGACGCCGAAGTGTCGATCAGGACACTCTTCGATGAGAAACAAAAAGACGGAGAGTCGGTGGATACCTTCATCAAACGCTTCCGCAATTAGGCAATGAACTGCAAGGATCCCATCATGGAGGAATTCGTCTTGCAAACCTGTCATAACAACTTGTCCATTAACATCTTGGACGTTATGGGAGTAGAGCCGCTCAATACCTGGAAAGAGTTGAAGGTGCGCGGAGAGCAGGCCGAACACTTTCTCAGAAGGAGGAAGGTCGAAAGAAGCCAACCGATGGCTAACCCTCTGAATCCGAGTCTCATTTCCCATGATGAAGGGAAGGCACCTACGACGGTTATTGATGTTAATCAGACGTCACAACAGCAGCCCCGAAGACAGCAGAAGACTTCGGATTCGAAGCTCAAAGAGTACTCATTCAAGGAGGAAGATGTTCCAGCCATCTTCGAGACCCTTCTTGAAAACAACAAGGTCAAGCTGCCACCCATCACAAATCAGGAGGAAGCTGACGGTACTGCGGATCCGAAGTACTGTGCGTACCACAGGAGGATCCTTCATCCCACCAAGGCATGCTTTACTTTAAAGAATATCATTCAGACTTTGGTTGAAGCCGGCGTTATAACGCTGGGATAAGCCAAATGAGAACGGCGCCACTCCGATAAATATAAGAGTATAAACTGCTCCTTCCTACACTCCGAAGAGTATACGAGTATAAACTGCTTCTCAATCCTCCAACCGGTATATGAGGTTAAACTGCTCCCTGATACTCCAATAGGTATATGAGTCTAAACTATTTCCACTCTTGACGGGAAGTTCCTGGAGAATTTTTACATGTAATATTCTTAAGGATAACCCGATCATGCCACTGAATATAATGGTAAACCCAGCTTCTCAAAGGAAGCTGGGGGTGGATAATTTATGTAACAGGAAGTTTCCAGAAGAATGTTAAATGTAATATTCTTAGGGATAACCTGATCATTATGAATAAAGTGATAAACACTAAACTCTTACTGTGATTTCCGAACACTCTTTTGCTGAGACGAGATTTGATCACTTCATTAGATCAATCTTCCCTCACAAAACTCCCATTGGTGTTCGACAACTCATAGTCTTCCACTATAAAATCCCTCACTGATCAAATTTATTGATAGTGGGTCCACTAAAATTCTTCCTGGTTTAATCCATTCAAACTTCCATTATGTTCGTACACTCAACACTTTCATGGTTAGAGTCCGGATATAATGCTTGGAATTTTAATCTGTCCATCCTTGACAAATTGTCAAACCCCTTCGTGTTAAGTCCTTATCACTTAACACCAGGAACCCCATTTGAGTGATTTGTACAAGTCAACACCCCCACTATAATTTGTACTCCCACTCCCATTTGGTCAAACCTTCCTACAATTAGGGCCAAAACCAAAATCCCCTCTTGATTCCTCCAATGAACGAGATGTCCACTTTCAAATCGAGTGATCAAACATTCCTACAGTTAGGGTCATCTCAAACTCCCGCTTGGTCAAACCTTCCTACAGTTAGGACCAAAACCACAATTCACTCTCGATAAACGAGAAATTTATCTTTAGTTCGGTAATCAAACCTTCCGACAGTTAGGGTTATCCGAATCTTGTCGATTCTCGGAGTGGAGATCCCACTCTTAGTTTCATCTTTTCGGATTCTGGGGGTGGAGATCCCACTTCGAGTTTCCTTTCCAACTGAAGATAGAATATAAAATTCTTCCTCTTCAGTGCCGGGAGATAGAATATAAAATTCTTCCTCTCCTATTTCGGGTTCGTCTTTACCCCAAGAGAAGACACTATTTTTTTAACTCCCAAAATCCGTGCCTCACAGGTACGGGGAATTTTATCCCGAATCCTGAGCAGGGATAAGTCAACGCCTAACACGCGTTACCGGTTTAGTCTTTCACTGATTGAAGAAGACACCATATTCTAGTCTGGGGAATTTTATCCCGAAGCCTAAGAAGGGATAAGTCAGCGCCTAACACGCGTTGCCGGTTAGTCTTTGACCGTAAAAAAGACAAAAGTCCACATATTCAACATTATGGTAGGTTGTTATTAATAACACCATAATCCGTGCCTCACACGCATGGAGAATTTTATCCCGAATCCTAAGTAGGGATAGGTCAACGCCTAACACGCGTTGCCGGTTAGTCTTTAACCATAAAAAAGACAAAAGACCACATATTCAATATTGTGGCAGGTTGTTATTAATAACACCATAATTCGTGTCTCACACGCATGGAGAATTTTATCCCGAATCTTAATAAGGGATAAGTCAACGCCTAAAACGCGTTGCCGGTTAGTCCTTAATCGTAAAAAGGACAAAAGCCCACATATTTAATATTGTGGTAGGTTGTTATTAATAACGCTAAAATCCATGCTTCACACGCACGGGGAATTTTATCTCGAAGCCTAAGCAGGGATAAGCCAACGCCTAATACGCATTGCCGGTTTAGTCTTTTACCGATTGAAAAAGACACCAGAATCCGAGTCTGGGAACTTTTATCCTGAATCCTAAGTAAGGATAAGTCAGCGCCTAACACGCGTTGCCAGGTAGCCTATTCCCGTAACAATGACGAAGTCTACGTATTCGAAGTCGTAGCATCAAGTCTAAGGGAGTTCATTCCTTTAGCACAACGTCACATGCGGAACGGATTTAAACAATCCACTTGCTAGCCCGACTCAAACGGTAGTCGGTAAAGGCACATTAAATCCATTTATGGCTGAGGATTTGCCAAAAATCCAAAGTCTACGTCTAACACACGTTGCCGGGTAGTCTATTCCCGTGAGAAAGACAAAGTCTACGTATTCAATATCGTAGCACTAAAATGGTTAACTCTTTTAACTTAACGTCACATGTGGAACGGACTTAAACAATCCGCATGCTAGCCCAACTCAAACGGTAGTCGGTAAAGGCTCATCAAACCCGTTGATGGCTGAGAATTTGCCAAAAATTCTATAAATACGAGTCATTGACGCACCAACTCCGTTAGTCGGTCTCATGACTCGAGTATCCAACAACATCAAGGTAAGATCCATATCTGCAGACGAATCAGCTTTAACAGTTGGTCCTGCAGCCCTAACTGTTGTGACCGTCATGCTCCAATATCCTAAGAGCTTAAACTGTGTATACTCCAGCAGACATACGAGTATAAACTGTGCTAACGGCGATCGATCCGAAACCCTAGGTCAACGCCGGTCAACGCGTAACCCTAGGTTAACGCCAGTCAACGCGTTGCGATCCGAAACCCAAGGTCAACACTGGTCAACGCGTAACCCTAGGTCAACGTCAGTCAATGCGTTGCGATCAAAAAGTCAATGTACGATGTTTAAAACCCTAAGGTCAACGCCGGTCAATGCGTAACCCTAGGTCAACACCATGTAGGCGTTGAAAATTACCTATAGGTCTCCACGAATAGCTCGAGGCTAAGAGAAGATGATGAACGTCACTATCCAAGTCACAGGTGCTTGATTGATGTCGACAAACACATGAAGTGGGTTGACGAACTATGTGAAGCAACGGAGTTTCAGAATAATAAGGATACGAACTGATCAGGCGCCTCGTGTCGTTCACAAACGGCGAAATACCCGTCGTGTCTTATTTATTCCACAGATGATCTAATCATTGGAGCTTATAGAACTCCTCGTCGGCTTTCCAACGCACTTTGAATCACTCAAAACCGAGTTCGGACGAAGAAGTTACGGCGGAAATGAACAAGTGTACATAACACGGCGTCTCAGCCTGAATGAGACACCCCGAGGTGTCTCGGCCCACCCGAGACACCCTAGGGTGTCTCGGCCCAGTTTGAGACACCCTGAGGTGTCTCCAACGCAGAAATGGCCTTTTAGGCGGTTTTAACCGCCTGGACGTCCGTAAAGCCTATAAATAGAGCCCCCGGGTCCTCATTTTTTCGGATCTGAAATTTTGGAGATTAGGCGAAGCCCTTCCAGATTGAAGACTGAAGGTGCACGAATTTCAGAGAGGAGGAGGAGAGATCGGATCGAGTTCTTCAACGCAAGAGAGAGAGATTCTTCAGATCTGCAGTTCCCCGGGTTCGTTCCTTAAGATTATCCCGTTGCGATAATCTTAAGAAGAGAAATTATCTCGCTGTTGCCGAGATAAGCGCTACGGTTTCTTGATTCCTTCGCGAATCAATGAAGCTCTGCCCGATTTTTTAGTAATCAGATCTGATCGACGGTGGTCCACGGATAAACCCCGGCACAGGCAAAGACACCCACGCAAGCAGAAGACCGATAAACGATCTCTGCGTTTGTTTGATAAAGTTGTAGACCAGCAGAAATTTGAAGAGTACATCTCCTCCTCCTCCTCCAGATCTGCTCCTCCTCATAAACGCAGGAAGATCTCCTCCACCCATAAGATCCGCCGGTCTCCAGATCTGAAGACCCATGAAGTCGATCTCCACGTCGTCGCTGCCACAGTTACACCTTGCAACGATCCGCCGCCATCCAATGAGACCAGATCTGCAGATCTGAACTCCTTCGCGATCAAGGAGCCGACTGCTGAAGGCGCGCCAACTCTATCAAAGAGAGCACGTCAAAGGAAACGCCAACGCCTAGCACGCCAATTCGCCAAGGCTTTGGATCAGGTGGATGGACTCCATTACCAAGCAGATCTGGAGTTTAGAAAGCGCCAAGTGGCTAATCTGTCGCCACGACTAGCATCGGAATCCTCTTCTCGACCTCCAATTAACGAATGGGTTCATGTCAAACGAACCCGCTCTACTCTCGAGGAGCGAATCCAGAAGCGTCGCGCCTTGCTTGCGCTTGCCCAGACCCTTGTACGAAAAGCACATGAAATGCAAAAGAACGAGGCAGTTAAGAGATCGTCGAGATCCAAACAAGTTTGGATGCCAAAAGCCAAATTGGCGCCTAAGGCAAAAGCAGGCGACGTTGCTCTCCGGCCTTCGTCAACTCCAGATCCTGCTCCCGCACTTCCGGTGAAGCCCTATGACAGCGTGGGTCTCTTCTCTACCCGAGGATCGAGGAAAAGCGCCTGTTAAGGAAAGCTTGAGACCGTTGAAGGAGCTTCGAGCAAACATCCGGACTGGGGGTCGTACGCGACCTCCTGACAAATTAATTTCTACAATGGCCCGCTTGGCGGTGCGTGCAGAAAACCAGGAGCCCATTAAGGTTTCACCCTCACAAAGGTGTGATTCCAAGCGTGTGACTCCTGTAGACGCCAACAAGGCGATGTTTACTCAGAGGAAAACGCGTCAGACAGAAGAATGCGTTATACCTGAGAATTTATGTAAACAGCCAATAGGTTGCTCTAACCACAACGTCGATGAGTTGTACTATCGGGCTGGGGGTACGAATAAATCTCGAAAGAGAAGTACCCGGGAAGCGGACTCTCACTGTCCGTGTATCAAAATTATCAGGGCAGTGTTATTAGCGTGTAGCTGCCCCAAGATCGCTCCACGGAGGGTCTTGATATTCGAAAGTATCTCCGCAGAAGCATTGAGACCCAAATCAAGGCATTTTAGCAAGAGGCGATCAGCCAATCGAGATGACGAACTCCCAGCATTCACCATCAATATGGTCGATAAGGGGAAGTCTCCGATTACTTCTAACCCCGATTTCTCCCCAGGAAAGAGAGTCAATTCGGGGATAGCCCAACTAATGTCTCGGCTTCAATTAGAAGCCGTCGGGCCTGAACAATCCGTAGTCACCGCTAACGTGACTGATAAGAGGAAATCTACCCGACCTTCTGATTCGGACCCCCTCATATCACATCGTTTAACTCAGCTACGTGCAGGGACTACTAGACATAGAGATTATCTGAGGATGACCAGAGGACTATCCTCGGACAATGAAGCGTCAGACGCTTGCTTGGCAGTCGCTTCAGAAGCCACCGTATCCAGTCCCGGACAATCTTGTGAGGTGTTTATGATCAACACCGAGGAAGTAGCCAAAATGGTTGAGGATGCTTTAGCTAAGCAGAAAGAAGCATTCAAGATCGAAGTGGAAATGGCTATGCAGGAGATGAGATAAATGCACGACCAACAAATCCGAGCTTTATCGAATCAGCTAGGTGAGTCCATCCGTCGCAGCACTACTAATCAAGCAGGTAGCAATTCAGATGTGGATGAATACAACGCTGGGGGTGGTCCCACTAAAAATAACGACGTTGGGGGTGGTCCCACTAAAAATAACGACGCTAGGGGTGGACCCACCTATGGTGATAACACTGGGGATGGCCACATTATTCCTCTCGAAAATTGTCCAAAATAGGATATAGATGAGGACGAAAAGATGAAGGATCTCGAGAGCAAAATTGATGCCCTGATGTCTGCTCGAGAGGTGAAGAAGACCGGGATTCAGTGTCCTTACCCAAGAGAATGGGAATCGATCCCGTATCCGGCGAAGTTCAACCTGATCAACTTCACGTCGTTCGACGGGAAGTGTTCCCCCACTCAGCACCTGATCTATTTCAAGTCTCATTTAGGAGTGATCTCTGGCAACGAGCCTCTGATGGTCCGGCCATTTGTTGGCACCCTTCGCGGGTCCGCCTTTGATTGGTACCGCCGTCTCAAGCCCGGAAACATTAACAGCTGGGAGGACCTGGAGAGCATGTTCCTTGCTCATTTCTTCGATGATGACGCCGAAGTGTCGATCAGGACACTCTTCGATGAGAAACAAAAAGACGGAGAGTCAGTGGATACCTTCATCAAACGCTTCCGCAATCAGGCAATGAACTGCAAGGATCCCGTCACGGAGGAATTCGTCTTGCAGACTTGTTATAACAACTTGTCCATTAACATCTTGGACGTTATGGGAGTAGAGCCGCTCAATACCTGGAAAGAGTTGAAGGTGCGTGGAGAGCAGGCCGAACGCTTCTTCGGAAGGAGGAAGGTCGAAAGAAGCCAACCGATGGCTAACCCTCTGAATCCGAGTCTCATTTCCCATGAGGAAGGGAAGGCACCTACAACGGTTATTGATGTTAATCAGACGTCACAACAGCATCCCCGAAGACAGCAAAAGACTTCAGATTCGAGGCTCCAAAAAGAGTACTCATTCAAGGACGAGGACGTTCCAGCCATCTTCGAGACCCTTCTTGAAAACAACAAGATCAAGCTGCCACCCATCACAAATCAGGAGGAAGCTGACGGTACTGCGGATCCGAAGTACTGCGCGTACCATAGGAGGATTCTTCATCCCACTAAGGCTTGCTTTGTATAAGAGTATAAACTGCTTCCTGAGACTCCGATAAGTATAAGAGTATAAACTGCTTCTCAAAACTCCAAAGAGTATACGAGTATAAACTGTTTCTCAATCCTCCGACCGGTATAAGAGGTTAAACTGCTTCCTGATACTCCAATAGGTATATGAGTCTAAACTGTTTCCTAGCATTGACGGGAAATTCCTGGAGAATTTTTATACGTAATATTCTTAAGGATAACCTGGAGAATTTTTATGTTCTTAAGGATAACCCGATCATGCAACTGAATACAATGGTAAACCCAGCTTCACAAAGGAAGCTGGGGGTGGATAATTTATGTAACAGGAAGTTTCCAGAAGAATGTTAAATGTAATATTCTTAGGGATAACCTGATCATTATGAATAAAGTGATAAACACTAAACCCCCACTGTGATTTCCGAACACTCTTTTGCTGAGACGAGATTCGATCACTTCGTTTGATCAATCTTTCCTCACAAAATTCCCATTGGTGTTTGAAAACTCACAGTCTTCCACCACAGACGGGAAGTTCCTGGAGAATATTAAGCTAATATTCTTAAGGATAACCCGGTTAGTTAACTGATAATAATGTCCGAACCAGTTCCGCAGAGGAAACTGGGGGTGGACGATTTATGTAATGGGAAGTTCCCAAAACCACAGCAATGTAATGAATAAGAACTCCCATTCTCACCATGTCTATGCACTCAACACTCTCTCTGTTAGAGTCTGGACGTAAAGTACCCACTTGGTCAAACCTTCTTACAGTTAGGACCACAGTCAAAATCCCCTCTCGATTCCCCCAATGAACGAGAGGTCCACAAATTGAGCGATCAAACCTTCCTACAGTTAGGATTGTCTCAAAACACCCACTTGGTCAAACCTTCTTACAGTTAGGACCACAGTCAAAATCCCCTCTCGATTCCTCCAATGAACGAGAGGTCCACTTTCAAATCGAGTGATCAAACCTTCCTACAGTTAGGGTTATCTCAAACTCCTGCTTGGTCAAACCTTCCTACAGTTAGGACCAAAACCACAATTCACTCTCGATAAACGAGAAATTCATCTTTAGTTCGGTAATCAAACCTTCCGACAGTTAGGGTTATCTGAATCTTTTCGATTCTCGGAGTGGAGATCCCACTCTTAGTTTCACCCTTCCGGATTCTGGGGGTGGAGATCCCACCTCGAGTTTCCTTTCCAGCTGAAGATAGAATATAAAATTCTTCTTCTTCATTGTCGGGAGATAGAATATAAAAATTCTTCCCCCATTTCGGGTTCGTCTTTGCCCCAAGAGAAGACACCACCTTTTTCAAATCCCAAAATCTGTGCCTCACAGGTACAGGGAATTTTATCCCGAATCCTAAGTAGGGATAAGTCAACGCCTAACACGCGTTGCCGTTATCCCGAATCCTAAGAAGGGATAAGTTAGCGCCTAACACGCGTTGCCGGTTAGTCCTTAACCGTAAAAAAGGGACAAAAACCCACATATTCGACATTGTGGAAGGTTGTTATTCATAACACCAAAATCCATGCTTCACACGCACGGGGAATTTTATCCCGAATCCTAAGTAGGGATAAGTCAACGCCTAACACGCGTTGCCGGTTTAGTCTTTCACCGATTAAAGAAGACACTAGAATTCTAGTCTGGGGAATTTTATCCCGAATCCTAAGAAGGGATAAGTCAACGCCTAATACGCATTGCCGGTTAGTGCTTAACCATAAAAAGGATAAAAGCCCACATATTCAATATTGTGGCAGGTAGTTATTAATAACACCAAAATCCGTGCTTCACACGCACGGGGAATTTTATCCTGAATCCTAAGTAGGGATAAGTCAACGCCTAACACGCGTTGCCGGTTTAGTCTTTTACCGATTGAAGAAGACACCAGAATCCGGGTCTGGGGACTTTTATCCTGAATCCTAAGTAGGGATACGTCAGCGTCTAACACACGTTGCCGGGTAGCCTATTCCCGTAACAATGGCGAAGTCTACGTATTCGAAGTCGTAGCATCAAGTCTAAGGGAGTTCATTCCTTTAGCACAACGTCACATGCGGAACGGGCTTAAAACAATCTGCATGTAAGCCCGATTCAAACGGTAATCGGTAAGAGCACGTCAAATCCGTTGAGGGATGAGGATTTGCCAAAAATCCTAAGTCAACGTCTGATACACGTCGCTGTTTAGTCTTTTCACAGAAGAAAGACGAAGTCTACGTATTTAATATCGTAGCACTAAAAGGGTTAACTCTTTTAGCTTAACGTCACATGCGGAACGGACTTAAACAAACTGCATGCTAGCCCGACTCAAACGGTAGTCGGTAAAGGCCCATCAAACCCATTGATGGCTGAGGATTTGCCAAAAATTCTATAAATGTGAGTCATTGACGCACCAACTCCATTAGTTGGTCTCGTGACTTAAGCATCCAACAACTTCAGGATAAGATCTATACATGCAGATGAATCAGCTTTAACAGTTGGTCCTGCAGCTCCGACGTTTAGGATCACCGTGCTCCAATACCTTAAGAGCTTAAACTGTGTATGCTCCAGCAAACGTACGAGTAAAAACTGTGTCAACGTCAAGCGATCCGAAACCCTAGGTCAACGCCGGTCAACGCGTAACCCTAGGTCAACGCCAATCAACGCGTTGCGATCAAAAAGTCAACGTACGACGTTCAAAACCCTAAGGTCAACGCCTGTCAACGCGTAACCCTAGGTTAACGCCAGTCAACGCGTTGCGAGCAAAAAGTCAACGCGAGTCAATATATCATGACGGAAATAGTCAGTTCAAAGTCAACTCGATGACACGAGCCAAACTCAACTCATCTGTTTTAGATTTGAGACTTCGACGACGGCCAGACGATAAACGCGGAGCCAGAAGGATTTCAGCTATTCGTCAAAGCATCGAATAGACTGAAAATCGAAAGAGTCAAGAATTGAAGCTAACTGTAGGTCCTTTACACTGACCAAAGGCTGGACCAATCATATCCAAAGTATTCCAGCCTCTTCTATAAAAGAAACGAGACTGGAACGCTTTAGAGGGGGTATCTGTAGGCGTTGAAAATTGCCTATAGGTCTCCACGAACAGCTCGAGGCTAAGAGAAGATGATGAACATCACTATCCAAGTCACAGGAGCTTGATTGATGTCGACAAACACATGAAGTGGGTTGACAAACTATGTGAAGCAACGGAGTTTCAGAATAATAAGGATACGAACTGATCGGGCACCTCGTGTCGTTCACAAACGGCGAAATACCTGTCGTGTCTCATTTATTCCACAGATGATCTAATCATTGGATCTTATAGAACTCCTCGTCGGCTTTCCAACGCACTTCGAATCACTCAAAACCGAGTTCGGACGAAGAAGTTACGGCGGAAACGAACAAGTGTACATAACACGGCGTCTCAGCCTGAATGAGACACCCCGAGGTGTCTCGGCCCACCCGAGACACCCTAGGGTGTCTCGGCCCAGTTTGAGATACCCTGAGGTGTCTCCAACGTAGAAATGGCCTTTTAGGCGGTTTTAACCGCCTGGACGTCCGTAAAGCCTATAAATAGAGCCCCCGGGTCCTCATTTTTTCGGATCTGGAATTTTGGAGATTAGGCGAAGCCCTGCCGGATTGAAGACTGAAGGTGCACGAATTTCAGAGAGGAGGAGGAGAGATCGGATCGAGTTCTTCAACGCAAGAGAGAGAGATTCTTCAGATCTGCAGTTTCCCGGGTTCGTTCCTTAATATTATCCCGTTGCGATAATCTTAAGAAGAGTAATTATCTCACCGTTGCCGAGATAAGCGCTATGGTTTCTTGATTCCTTCACGAATCAACGAAGCTCTGCCCGATTTTTCAGTAATCAAATCTGATCGACGGTGGTCCATGGATAAACCCCGGCACAGGCAAAGACACCCACGCAAGCAGAAGACCGATAAACGATCTCTTCGTTTGTTTGATAAAGTTGTAAATTTTTTTTATTTTCATTGTGTAAGGAGATCTTATAAAAAGATCAACTTTTTATTTCATTCGAGTTTATTATAACGACTAAAGTTGTAATAGATTCTATAGCAATGAAAACATCAACTTTCACCGCAAACACGCCAGTCAACACGTTGCGATCAAAAAGTCAACGTTCGACGTTCAAAACCCTAAGGTCAACGCCGGTCAACACGTAACCTTAGGTCAACATCAGTCAACGCGTTGCGATCAAAAAGTCAACGTTCGACGTTCAAAACCCTAAGGTCAACGCTGGTCAACGCGTAACCCTAGGTCAACGTCAGTCAACGCGTTTCGATCAAAAAGTCAACATTCGACGTTCAAAACCCTAAGGTCAATGCTGGTCAACGCGTAACCCTAGGTCAACGCTAGTCAATGCGTTGCGATCAAAAAGTCAACACACGACGTTCAAAACCCTAAGGCCAACGCCGGTCAACGCGTAACCCTAGGTCAACGCCAGTCAACACGTTGCGATCAAAAGTCAACACGAGTCAATATATCATGATGGAGATAGTCAGTTCAAAGTCAACTCAATGACGCGAGCTAAACTCAACTCACCGGTGGTAGACTCGAGACTGCGACGACGGCCAGGCGATAAACGCATCGCCGGAAGGACTTCGGCTATTCGTCAAAGCATCGAATAGACTGAAAATCGAAGGAGCTAAGAGTTGAAGCTAACTACAGGTCCTTTACACCGATCGAAGGCTGGACCAATCATATCCAAAGTATTCCAGCCTCTTCTATAAAAGAAACGAGTCTGGAACGCTTTGGAGGGGGTATCTGTAGGCATTAAAAATTACCTATAGGTCTCCACGAACCGCTCAGCGTTAAGAAAAGATGATGAACGTCACTATCTGGTTCACAGAAGCTTGATTGATATTGGTGAACGCTTGAAGTGAATCGACGAACTACGTAAAATAACGGAATTTCAGAATGACGAAGACACGAATTGATCGGGAGCCCTGCGTCGCTTACAAAAGGCGAAATACCCTTCGTGTCTCATTTATTACATAGATGATCTAATCATTGGAGCTTATAGAACTCCTCGTCGGCTTTCTAACGCACTTTGAATCGCTCAAATCCGAGTTCGGATGAAGAAGTTACGGCGGAAACGGACGAATATGCAAAACGGAACGTCTCAGCCTGAGTTGAGACACCCCGAGGTGTCTCGGCACAAACGAGACACCCCAAGGTGTCTCGGC